>NW_022103920.1:42760950-42767062 GCF_000313985.2 Echinops telfairi | reverse complement strand
GGGGGGGTGCCAGGGGGCTGTCCTCTGGTCATAAAACAGAAGATAATTCACTGAGTTTGCTGGTAAATGGCTTCAGTGCAGATAACTAGCTGCCTAAAACAGATGGTGAGCTGCTGAAATGAATGAGGTTCCCCCAATCTGGAAATGGAACATTGTACGGTATGGAAAGAACAACACTTGGCAAGAAAGGAAGCATGAGTCAGGAGTGAGTGGTGAGTGGTGTGTTTCATGCATTTAGATCAACATGTGTTTAGATCAACAAAGAGGCGGACTCTGCTCCTGCCTGTTTGATTTCTCAGCTTCTCAGCCCTCGGCTCACCTGGGCTCAAAGCTGCCCAGTCACCCCCCACACTCACTCATTCACTCCACATACTGTTGGTCCTCGAATTCTGTGAATGCTTTAGTTCTCATATGGGGTTCTCATATGGATTCTCATATGATACTAGTGCTCCTTCCTAGACAAACCACTGCTCCCCTCCACCCCCACCACCCCCCACTCCCAACTAGGGATTTCTCCTAACGTCCTGAGTCTAACCCTGGAGGGAATAAGGTGAAGGAAAAAGAGAATCGTGTCCTAAAAGTCTGCCAGTATGTCACTGCCGTTTTTGAAAGTATACGATAGATCAACGCCAAAATCTTGAGTGGGCATTCACGGGATCATTGCCCCTACCCAGTTCCACGCCTCGTTCTTCCCAACACAAATCCTCCATTCCAAACCGGCTGAGACTTTCCTCCCGTTTTCCTGGGTTTGGTTTTGTTTTAAACTCGTTCAATAAATATCTTGCATGAAGAAGTCCTCCCTGACAATACTTCTACATTCACGCAGTCTTCATCCCTTTACCTTGCTTTACTTTCTTCAAACGTACAATTCTGCGTGACATTATCTTGTTATTTGGCCCTTTCTTTGCTATCTAATTCTTCACACTAGAAGGCAAAGGGGCTGCTGCTGCTAGGGGCCGTGGAGTCAGTTCTGACGCATAGCTGCCCTGGTTCAACAGAGCGAAACACGGCTTGCTCCCGGATAATCCCCACAATGGTTCTTAGGTTTGAGACCACTGTAGCAGCCACCATGTCGGTGCATCTTACCTAGAGCTCCCTCTTTTCCACTGCCCCTCCTTTACCAAGCACCATGTCCTTCTCCCGGGACTGGGGCCTCGTGCTAAGGAGTCCAGAGTGCACGAGACGAAGTCTCCCCATCCTTGCCTCTAAGGAGCATTCCGGCTGTACTTCCTCCAACACAGATTTGTTGGCTCTCTTGACAGTCCGTGGTACTTTCAATATTCTTTGCCAGCACCATAATTCAAGGTCAGTGCTTGCCTAATTTGCTGCTAAACCCCAACACCTAAAATAGAGCCTTGCACATTATTTTTGGCAACCAAAAAAAAAAAAGTTGGCAGAAATGAAAGAAAAATAAACCCATTATCAAAATGTATAATTTTTGTTTTACTTCTTATTTGGTAATGACTACACAAAAATGTATACATGTATAGAAGAACACATGTCATCAATAATTATCCAAGAACTTAATTCTTCCTTTTCTTTTTTTGCCTTCCCCGGTACCCAAAGTAGTGTGTTCTTGCTTTCTCATTAGTGGCTCGGAACTCCCACCCCAGTAACCGTCAGAGAGTATTCCTTTTAGTATGGAAACCTTTTCTTGACTTTTTAAAGTCGTGGTCCCATGCAACATGTGTCCTTTTGTGATGGACTTCTTCGGATCAGCATGGTGTCCTCTGGATTCATCCCTGTGATGAGACGTCCCACAGCCCCATCGTTACTCAACAGTCCACAGGACCGCATCGCGCACCTCACCACCGCTTGTGCGTTCACCCTCCCATTGATGGATGTGCTGGTTGTTTCCATAGTTTTGCTAGTGTGAGTACCGCTGGGCTGAACATATGCAAGGGGGCTTCAAAACTTTTGTGGGGAAAAATCCATTGTCTTTTCATTGCATTTTTCCACGAACTTTTTTCCACACATTTTTTCACTCCAACAAATATTCTGCTTCTAGGGACGGCTGGTGTCTGTTCTTCCCCAATGCCACAGCACCTTCCCACAGAATCCACAACCCATCTTTGGAGATGTTCAATTCCTGACAGGGGCAGAGTTGCAGAGAGGAAGGGATACGCATGGGCTTACTTACTAATATGCAGGTAACAATTTCACGTGCGTTCTGTTTACTACAGACTAGCAAGTAAGTGCCTGCTTACCTTCTTATCCGCCCGACTCACCACCTCAATTTAGAGACAAGCCTTTCTCCCACTGAATGGATAAAGGACTTGTTTGGGGGGTTTTTTCGGTCCCCTTCCTTTGGAGCTGTCTCCTGCTTTGTGCTGCTAGCTGCCTTTCCAGGTCTGCACAGTTGGTGTCAGCTAGCTGTCCGTGGGCAGGGCTCATGCGTGCCCATCCTTGGGCTCAGTGAGTGTCTGTTGACTGGCTGAGAGCGGGCGCCACTCGGCCTTCTAAAGTCAACATGTTCATCGTGAATATGAGCCTCTTTTGAGAACTTGGAGTCCCTGGGTGGTACCAACCGTTAACACATTCAAAAGCCCATTCTAATCAAAAAGTTGGCAGCTGCATTCTACCTGAGGTGCTGCAGAAGAAAGGCCTGGCGATCTGCTTCCCAAAACTCGACGCTTGACGATCTTCCAGAGCCCCGTTCTACTCCGATCCAGCAGGGTCGCCATGAGTCAAAGCAGCCTCAGCTAAAACCATCTTTCACTGGGAAGCTAGCTGCACTGTGCCCTACTCTAGGCACTCCATTAAATCCTCACAATAGTAAATGGCGGTGATTCTTAATATGATCCCCCTTTGACAGAGGAGACATTCAGAAACAAAAAGGTGTGTCCACAGTCACACAGCTAGTGGCAGATTCAGCCACCTGGAACCCAGAGTGCACCCTCTCAATTCCTTTCAGCCATCTAAGTTCATCAGCCATGTGCTGTCATGCCGCAAGGATAGTTTGCTTCTGTAATTTAAATGTCTGGAACACTTAATATCAAGATCATTTGTACACTACTTTGTGCAGATGTCATTCGAGACTAGAGCTGAAATGACAGCATTAAATATGGCACAGGCTGTGAGCAGAGCAATCTTCTACAAAATAAACTGATCAGAAAGTCATTTTTGAAGGTGCCAGTTGTTTATCCCTGGCTACTCACAGGAAGCTTGGCTGTTCAAATCCACCTAGCAGCCCCAGGAAAGCAAGCTTTGGCACCCCCAGTAAGATACACAAACAAACGGAAAACACAAAGAATCCAAACCCACTGCCACTGAGTTCATTCCAAGTCCTAGTGACCCCATAGGACTGAGGTGAACCGCCCCATAGGCTTTCCAAAGCTGTTATCTTGATGGAAACGGGCTCTTTCTCCCAGGGAGTGGTTGGAGGGTTTCAGTCACCAAGTCTTCAGTCGGTGGCTGAAGGTTTTAAGCAAGTGTCCTTCAGTGAGTTTGTTGTTATTGCTGTTAGTTGCCATCAAGGCGGTTCTGGCTCACAGGGATCCTCTGCACAACAGAATGAAGCACTGCTCCGTCCTGCACCACTGAGCCCCTGGCTGCAGCCGCGGTGTCCATCCATCTCACTGGGGGCCTCCCTCTCTTTCGCTGCCCCTCTACTTTACCAAGGATGAGGACCTTCTCCTGGGACAATCATTGAAATCCTCATAGAGTACTTGTTTCAACAGCACATGGACTGAAAAGTGAAACAAAATTCTTATTGCTGGTTGTTTTACAGCACACATGGGTCAACCATGCATCACACTGACTCTAAAAAGCAAAGGAATTTTTAGATGTAGTGTTCCATCTGTTTTTCGGCCACACCACACGTCAAACCAACACACCCAGAGCTCAACAGAGCAGAGTGGTTTCCGAATCTGCCCTTGTCGGCAGGTCGTGCAAAGCCTGCTGTAAAACCTGGAATCCTCTCTGTCTTGGTGCACTGAGGTCAGCCTGACCCCTGAGGTTATCAAAACATGGATTTGAAAAGTCATTGAGAATAACCTTTCGTTTTACAATTCCAAGTAATTTTATGAACAGACCTGGACCATCTGGTCCTTCTCCTGCCACAATGGTTCTGGTCTGAAGAGCTCTCTAGGTTGTTGGGGGATTTTTACCCTCAAGTGAGAAGAGGAGTCAGAAGCAATATAAAGTCTGAAGATGGTTTTGTAACTGCAAAGCCACGCATTGCAGAGTTTTCATAAACAAACAAAAATGACAGTTGATGGAAATGATAGACAACCCTAACACACCACTTTTACCCTCGAGACAGCATCACTTAATTATAGTATTCACCCTTTCCAAATTCATCCACATAGGCTTTTCTTTGCCAACCACTCAGGGGGGAAAATAAAGTCACATTTTCATGGAAAATGGTCTTTGCCAATCCTCCCACTAGCTCAGAGTTTGGCCTGAAATTTGCCTGATAGTATATGAGCCCTACCATCTGCTAATGAGGCAGTGTTTCCTAATGGGTAGATGACACTAAGGGAAATAGCCAAAAACGGAAATTGTTTTCATGAGCTTATGGAACTGAATCTAAAAGAGTAAGGCGACAGAGAATTCCAGGAAGATTGAGGCACAAATAGGCCATCATTCTGATCCATCTCCACAAATACAAGGCATACAATAAGGAAATGGTGCTCAGCTTTGAGGGGCTCTGAATAAAGAAGCAGAGGAAGGCGGGAGGGAACTACAGGCAGGCGAGAATCAAGAAATCAGCCAATGGTCCTGTGCAGCGGAAGCCTCACATCTTCCAGCCTCTCCTCTCAGCCGTGCGGGCGGCTGCTGCTGTGAACTGGGGAAGCGACTCAAGAAAAAGAGCCTGTTCACCAAACCTCCTCACCCTCTGCCTGAACAAACACACAGGATCCCACACTTCTCTAAAGCCAAAAGGCAGACCTTCCCTGGGGTGCAGTGGGCATGTGTCAGCACCTCCCCCACCTGGACACTGTGGCTGCAAGCTGACTGTGACTTGCTGTGGAAGGTCCACGTGCTCTCACAGTCAACGTGCTAGCTACCTGGGAAACCCTGGGCCCAGTGAGGGAGACCCTGCCCCCACACCCAGTACTGGGCACTACTGGCCAGAGCTGCTGTGTGTTGGGAAGAAGGAGACTTGAGTGGAGGCTGCGCTCTCAGCATCAATCTATGTGCGGCTCTAATAGCAACAAGGTGGACCTCCACGGGGAGCCAACCACAGGGTGACACCCACCCCCGACCTGGTCATTGTTGGTGGCCAGACTGTTGCAAACTGCGACAGAAGGTCCCTGAAGTGGAGTCTGCTCCACTCTGTGGACCTTCCTGTGTACCCCATCACGCAGGCCTCTGAACCCAACAGGAAAGACTGCCCCTCCTTTGGGGTCTGTCTTTTCCCCTTATGATCAATGCTAAAGACTGTTGTCTGAGGCTACTAATTCTGTAGAAAACGGGCGTCTCGACTGGAGGCTGCACCCACAGCCTGTATACTATAGGGCGAGGACTAATAGCTATGAGGCAGACCGCCTTGCGGGTCCATAGATTCCCTACAGTGACATCAGGAGGTAGATCACTTGATTGATACTGCTCACCCAACCACCAAAGGGTCCCAGAGTCTCTCAGACAGGTTTCTCAAAAGTCCTTCTGAGAGGTGTCAGCACCTCCTTCCTCTGGAAGGTCACATATATCAGATGCCACAGAGAAAGGAGGGCAGTACCCAGACCCAAAGAGGGTTCACTGAGTGTGGGGTTTCTGACTGAAAACATGATTGTAGAAGCAGAAGGGAAAAGGAGTGATAGCCAGAGAGGGGGCATTGTGCCCCCTGGTGGACAGATTGATTAGTACATAATATTTTGTCTGAATGGGGGAGAAAGACAGGGCTACAGTCCTAGAACCCCACAGAGCCAGTTCTCCCAGTCCTATCAGGTCACTCTGAGTTTGCATTGAGCAGATGGCAGCGAGGTAGGGCCGCCTGGTGGGCAGACTGACCACAGTGTGTTTGCTGTGTGTTTGGGAGGGACTGACCATTGAAAAACAAGATCTATAGGAGGCAAAGGGCATACATAGAAGCCTAAATATAGACATGTACACATGCAAATATATTTAAGATTATGGGGGAAATGGACCTAGGTGCATATATTTATAG
>NW_022103920.1:42753456-42760242 GCF_000313985.2 Echinops telfairi | reverse complement strand
CACTCAGGGTTCAGTATAGCAATAATGAAACTCACAACCTTCCTCTAGTTCTTAAACGCTTCCTCCCCCCAACTACCATGATCCCAATTCTACCTTGCAAACCTGGTTAGACCAGAGGATGCACAGTGGTACAGATGGGAACTGGAAACACAGGGAATCTAGGACAGATAAACCCCTCAGGATCAGCGGTGGCAGTGGCAATACCAGGAGGGAAGGGGGGGTAGAAAAGGGGAATCGATTACAAGGATCTGCATATAACCTCCTCTCTGGGGGATGGGCAACAGAAGGGTGGGTGAAGGGAGACACCGGGCAGTGTAAGATAAGATATAATAATAATTTATAAATTATTAAGGGTTCATGAGCGAGGGGGGAGTGGGGAAGGAGGTGGAGGGGGTGGGAAGGAAAATGAGGAACTGATTCCAGGAACCCAAGCAGAACGAATTTTGAGAATGATGAGGGCAACAAATGTATAAGTGTGCTTTACACAATTGATGTATGTATGGATTGTGATGAATTGTATGAGCCCCAATAAAATGATTTTTAAAAAAGAAAATAAAAACAAGATCTAAAACTCTCAAATTCCAGTTAAATTCAGGTGGGAGAAAGAACAAACCAAGTCTATTACAAAAATGGCAAATATCGTATGAGCTCACTGATATAAAAAGCAAGAAGGATAAATGTATAGAGATCAAAGTTTATTAGTGGTTAGCAGGGGAGGGGGAGGGGAGGGAGGGCTAGTGGTGATAGCAAAATCGTAGTAACTTAGGGTAGGGTTGCACAGCCGATTGTTCTCATTGTTGTCAATACATTGAAAAACTGTGAAGAGATATACTTGCAACAACTTTTAAAAAGTGAAAGAGAGTCACTGCTCAGGCTGTGTGTGCAGCCAAACACATCATGGGGTTTGGTTACTTAGCTTGGAGGGTCATGGTCATGGTTTTATAAGAGATCCCGTTCATTGTCCTAGTGATGTGTTACTGCCTCTGCTATGCCTACTGGTACACTAGTTAATGTCTGGGATCTTAAAATCTTCAAACAGCCATCCAAGTTGCAACAATTGGTCCCTTTGACTTGAAACAACAGAAGAGGAGGAGGTGGGAATAGGAGGAGCCTTTTGGATGTATGGTAATGGCCTCCATGAACAACGGCCTCCTTTGCCGTGAGACCAGAACTAGATGGTGCCCAGTTACCATTACTGAGCATGTTGATCCAAGATGTCCTAAACGAATCCTGATCACAAGGGAGGAAATACAGAAGGGGGTTTTTGATTCTTGTAAATTCTACACTTTCTGGAGCCCTGAAGGGCGGACCAGCCTTGAGCACTATGCTCTTTAAGAACAATCTGTAGAAGATAAAGTTGAAATAGCAACTTGAAAGATGAAGTCGGAACCTTAGATTGGCAGTGGTTTTACGTTGGTTGAGAAGGAAGAAGAACTCAGAAAAGGAGTGTGAGAGAATGGTAGCACAGCTTGATATAATCAAGGTCAATGAAATGGGGAAACTGTAGAATTGGTGTATGTTTTGCTGTGTATATTCTCAACACGCAGAGAAATAAAATTGAAAGAAGAAAAGAAAGGAAGAAGTGTTTAAAACGGTAAACACATTGACAAAAGAACTAAACTTTTTTTAACTGAGAAAAAGCAAGCCTGAAGTTTATATGTGATTTCTAATAAAGTTCAGGTTGTAACCCATTCCAGATTGCTGTTTTCAATCATTCCCTCAAAATATTAGGCTGCCCAAATGTACAAATTCCAATTTATTATAAAAACTAACATTTCCAAAGGCTTAAAATAAAGTTTAGGCCCAACTCATATTAAATATTTATGCTATTCCACTCTTTTTTCCTCAAGTTCCTGAGAATTAGTTGACCAAAGATATAGCCACTGATGTAAAAAATATGATTTTAAAAATTCATTTTGCAAATCGATTGCATTAGTCTGTCAGTTTGTCATACTATGGTGGTGGCTTGTGTGTTGCTGTGATGTTGGAAGCTGAGCCACTGGCGATTCAAATACCAGCAGGGAGAGCAGGCTCCAGCGCAGCTTCCAGACAAAGAACAGACAGCAAAGAAGGACTCCGCTCCATACTTCAGAGGTTCAGGGGAAGAAGCTGCTGAAAACCTTACGTATAGCTTCACAGCATTTTCCAATACCGGTAACATAAACAAAGGAAACAGAACATTGTCAGAATACTGCCGGCAGAGGGGCCCCTGAGGTCGTAGGGCACCCAAAGTGTGATTGACGAGGAGCTGGTGTCTTGGGGGGAGTCAACCCTGGCGATGTGAGTTGGGTAGAGCCTGTGGGCGTGGAGCCATGGGGATCTCCATTTGCTGATGGGGCAAATGATGGGACTCAAGGGAAAGAGAATCAGCTGCAAAAAGCATCTAAAGATTGGAACTTGAGAAGTATGAATCTAATAAAATGGAAAGTGGTCAAAAAGTGAAATGGAACGCATGAAGCTCAATATTCTGGGCATTGGTGAGCTGAAATGGACTGGTGTTTGGCCATTTTGAATCCGAAAATCATATGATTTACTAAGCTGAGAATAACTGAATCAAGAGCCAGGCCATGCATTGTCGGATGGATCTTGCTAAATCCATCACTGACAATGGTATCTGTGATCAGAAACTATCTATCTGCCTCCAAGGAAAGCCAATCAATACAACTATTAATCAACTTTATGCAAAAAAAGCTAGTGATGCTAGCCTGTGTGATCACGAGGTGTCGATGGAATCAGGTATCAGCCATCTAAGACCCAGAATAAAACCATACCCCAGGTGAATGGCAGGTGGGGAGGGCATGGAGTGGAGACCCAATGCCCATCTGTAGACAATTGGACATCCCCTCACAGAGGGGTCATAGGGAAGAAATGAGCCAGTCAGGGTGCAGTATAGCACCGATGAAACACACAAATTTCCTCTAGCTCTTTGGTGCTTCCTTCCCCCCACTATCATGACTTCAATTCTATCTTACAAATCGGATTGGACCAGAGCATGCACACTACTGCAGATAAGAACCCACAACACAGAGATAAACCCCCTCAGGGCCAACAAGGAGAGTAGAGATACCAGGAGGATTACAGAAGGGTGGGGGGGAAAAGGGGGCATCGATCACAAGGACCAATCTAGAAGCCCCTCCCAGGGAGACGAATGACAGAAAAGTGGGTGAGGGGCGACGGAGGGCGACGTAAGATGTGGAAAAAAAAATTTATCAAGGGTTCATGAGGGAGGGTGGGTGGGGGAGTGAGGGGAAAGAAATGGGGCACTATATCAGGGGTTCAAGTGGGAAGAGAATGTTTTGAAAATTATGATGGCAGCATATGTGCAAATGTGCTCGACACATTGGAAGAATGTATGGATTGTGATAAGAGATGTAAGAGCCCCCAATAAAAGTATTTTTTTTTAAAAGCTAGTGATGAAAAAATGAAGCTGGAGATCCCATGATAAAATTTTGCAAAACCACTAACTTATTCATAGCAAACACCTATTTTTCAACAACACAAATGGTGACTATACACAAGAACTCCCACAGATGGAATACACAAAAATCAAATTGACTACGTCTCTGGAAAGACACTATGAAGAAGCTCAATAACAGCAGCTAAAACCAGACTAGAGCCCGACTGTGGAACAGACCAACAATTGCTCATACGTAAGCTCATATGTAAGTTAATGATAAAGCGGAAGAACATTAAAACAAAGCCACAGGAGTCAAAATACAACCTTGAGACTATCCCACCGGAATTTCGAGAGCAGATTTGACGCATTGAACACTAATGACAGAAGAGCTGATGAGCTCTGGGAGTACAAGACTGATCATTCATGAGAAAAGCAAAAGGTCATTAAAAAGACAGGACTTTTCTGGGTATACACCCCAAAGGAATAAGAGGCAAACTCAAACAGATGTGCTCTCCCACGTGCATTGAAACACAGTGCACAATAGCAAGAAGCTGGAAATCTCCCCAATACCCATCCAGATAAAGAAACTTTGATACATACAAGCAATAGCATACTATGCATTCCTTTAAAAAAAACAGTGATGAACCCATGCAACACTCATTACATGGATGGACCTGGAAACCATTGTGCTGAGTGAAGCTAGTCAATCACAAAGGGACAAATACTAGTCCACTGCTACCAGGATAAACGCCAAGAAGAAGGCAGGCTTCGGCTCTCAGGTCATGTCATCCTCTACTCCAGTCTCCCAAGCAACAAGACAGAGATCCTGCGAGGGTCCATGAACCAGTTCTCACCCTCTTTATATGTACGTCTTAAAAACGACTTCAACAGAGGAGAAATCAGCTCAGCTTAGGCCAGTGTTTCAAGATGCGGGGAGAGAGAGAAGACCATTCAGTTGCTGCCAAACAACATTGTGCTAAGGTCACCCCAAATCAACAGGCACTCCTGCAAGAGTGGTAAGCAAACCTTACTGGAAATTCAAGTAAAGCCGGGGGAAGGGGGGTATGGATGTCTTGGAGAAGATGATTACATTGCTGTTAGTGGGTAAAGCAGGGGGGAGCAACTTCCCATTAGGAAAAAGTACTTAACAATACTTACAAAGAGCCCAAGGGAAGTATATGCTTGATACTATGTTCCTAACTGGACACTTTTGACCTAGTTCCTAGGCAGCCCTCGGTGGCTCGGGCCATATGCAATAGACTAGTGGATTCAGATGCTATCTTTTTGAGGCACACAACAGCCTTCTTAGGCCCCACCAGAAGGATTTGATGTGAAAACCCGCTAAGACAACTCGGTTTTACCTCAAACTCACCTATGTTAGATTTATGGAACTGACATACTCTTGGATTTAAGGCTAAAACAGCCTAGTATGAGAAGAAACAGATGAATGTTATCCCAAGGCTATGGAATTGGCAGTCATTGGACTTCGGTTCAGATTCCTGTGCTTTGAAAGGTGCCCAGTGAAGGTGGCCTGGAACAACCATATACTTACTATTTCAATGTCCTCTTTGCTTTCTTATAACATGTATTAATCTTGTGGGCATGGTTATGCCTTTGTTAATGAGCGTTCTTGAGAGTTCTGCCCTATCACCAACCTCCATTGTTTATGTAAATAGTGTCCAGTCATTTAAGAGTTTAATCTGTATAAACCAACAATTCACGTATTGCAGTCTGAAGCCAGCCTATACTTATATAATTTCCTTTTCTCAACAGTGTTTTAAATTCTATACCATTGACTAAATTAACAACACTATCAAGAGAACTATGGAGTCTTGGGGGTGTAGTGGTTAAACACTGGGGTGTGACCCGCATGGTCAGTAGTTCAAAACAACCAGCAGCTGTCTATTCCCATGAAACAGGTACAGTCTCCGAAAGCCCCAGGGGTCCCTATGAGTCAGCACTGACTCGAAGGCAGTGCACCTTATGTCCCAATAGTCTTTAACATAAAATAATGATGATGTCTCTAAAATGAACCAGAGACATATATAAACCATCGATATGTGAAAGGACTTGGGGCTTGCATTTAATTCTAGCCACAACATACGTTCTTATGGCATGGCCCTGCTTGCCCTCACAGAAAGATCACTGAAGATATGGGTGCTAGAGCCAAGCGTGAAGAACTAGACTGTGACGGGCTATCAGAAAGAATGGTGTGATGGGTCTTAAAGGCGTCTCTTAAAACAAGCTGCCATTAAGGGAGGCATCAACCAAGTCCACTTGAAAGAAGCACACAAGCTGTGTGATCCAAGACTTGTAAATAATAAATCCAAACTCCTAAGGAGAGGATATCAGAGCTTAAATTATGAACATCCAGTTTATAGAATGCTGTGGGTGACCGTGGGTGTCCAATTCATTTGCAGGGTCCCCACATGGATGAACTCTTGGGTGAGTCCCCTCTGACCATAGCTAAGGGGTATGATGAATAGCCTTGTTATCATAGAGAGAACATTGAAAAATCTATTGTGGCAGTTGTTAATAGGTTAAAATATAGTACCTTACCATTTGATCTCCCTTTTGACTCATTTTACAGTTGTTTCAATTTTTAATATTTTCTGCTTTCTCTTTCATGGAGGTTTTTTCTATGTTTTGTCTAGTTGTTGTGGGGGTTTTTTGTTGTTGTTTCCTTAGTATGACTTTGTATGATTGTATTGTTTTGTATGATTTTCTATCTGTGCAATATGGGAGAAGTGGATCTACAGAGGCAGTCACTGGACAGAGACATGGAGGGGAGGATGAGGAGAAATTGGGAGCTAGCAACAAGTATGAGAAGAAAATATTCTGAAGTGGGGTTAAGAATCAAACCGAATATAACCAGCAGCTAGAATTAGAGTTCACTTTTCAAAATTCAATTCAATGATTTGTAAAGTAGTGACATATGGCTTTAGTTTTCACAAATTCACAATCTAGGAGGGAAAGATAATATCATTGATATTTTAACTCAGTGAAAGGTACAACCTGACATCCCAGAGTGGAAGCACAGTGTTGAGGTTACAGGACTCGGTGTTACTGAGTTGATGCCAACCTGTAGCAACCCTATAGGACAGGGTGGAACTGCCCCTGTGGGCTTCCTAGATGGAACTCTTTTTTTTTAAATCATTTTATTGGGGGCTTGAACAATTCTTATCACAGTACATACATACATACACACATTGTGTCACGCACATTTGTACATTTGTTGCCATCATTGTTCTCAAAACATTTGCTTTCTACTTGAGCCTTTGGTATCAGCTCATTTTTCCCTCCCTCCCTCATGAACCCTTGATAATTTATAAATTATTATTATTTTGTCATGTCTTCCACTGTTCAATGTCTCCCTTCACCCACTTTTC
>NW_022103920.1:42736266-42752183 GCF_000313985.2 Echinops telfairi | reverse complement strand
GATTGTTTATCCCACCTATCTTATCTAGATAGACCTGCAGAGATAATAATATGCACAAAAAATAAGACAGAGCAAAACAAAGCAACAAAAGAAAACAAACAACAACAACAACAAAAACAAAGACCCAAAAAAGCCTGCAAATCGGTCAGTCCATTTGTTGACCTTTAGGAGTGTTCTCCTCAAGTCTGATAGGGCGCCACGCCCTGGCCCCAAAGTTTATTTTTGGCATTCCCTGGGGACTTCATTGCTCTGCTCCCCTTGCTGGTCTGTTGCACACCCTTAGTGTTTCACCTCAGCGTGGTGGGGTCAGATCGGCCTCAATTTCCACACTGTGTCTCCAGTGTTGTCCCCCATAGGGCTATTGGTCAGTGAGGGATGTCGTGTCTGATAGTGGGGCTGACCCTATGGTCCTCTCTGTGCTTTGGTTGCTCTGAGCAGGAATATCATCCTAGGGCTTGGTTGGCCAGGGTGTGCTCCACTCTCTCTTCCTCCACCTTCATTTGCTCCTGTATGCTCTGATCAGACATGTCCCTCTCCCGCAGCTGTAGTTTTAGTGCTGCCCTCTGAAGTGAATTCTTCTGCGGGGAGGGGGTGCTGTCCACATAGTTGGGATTGGGGCCGGCCCCTCAGACCTCTCTATTGGTTCCCTGCTTCATGCAGGTATGTTGCATCCACATCTTGGAGCACCGGGTTGAAGCCTAGACTGAACTCTTAACAGGAGTGGAAATTTTCATCTTTCTCCCGGTTAAAGGACCAGGGACCAGAGATTTAAAGATGCGATTTAGAATATCCACGATCTGCCTAATCTCAAATGACAGTGTGTGCTTAAAGGAGGAAGGAATATTCCATTCATTCTTATTTCTAATGGTTTCCAGTTCTCTGTTTTCAATTGTCATATATTTATCTTAGAACTATCCGAATGAATGACTTATGAAAGTAAAATACCCCAAAGTTAGTTGTAAAAAATATATTCCTTGAACTTATAGGAACAGGAAGTACAATAAGGATTGCAGAGGGGGAGGGTACAGTGGCAAGGAGGATAAAAGGGAGATGATGTTAAGGAGTCCAGGAAGGAAAAGAATGTCTTGAAACTGATTGTGGCAGCAATTGTACAATATTGTTTGATGGGATTGAACTATGGAATGATACATGTATTAACTTACAATTAAAAATAAATTTTAAAAAAAGATTAAACAAGGTAATGCCTGTAGAGTGTGGGATATATATACACACACACACACACACACACACACACGTGTATATATATATATTTTGACATATACCTTCCATCACTCATTCAAGATTCATAAAACAAACACTGTGGAAACTACTAGTTAAGATATATGAACCATACAAACCTGTAATATTGCTTTTAAGGGTAACAGCGAAATGTCAAATTGAAAACTCCTGTCTCTTGGATAACTTTCAGAAAGGCTTTCTTCAGAGGACATGAAATATTCCCCAGGGGTTAATTTTGATTTTGACCTGATTTTCCATTTTTTCAGTAGAATTTCATGTTTTAGCAACTGCAATGAAAATAATAATAAATTGTTACAAGGGTTATATTAAATTATATACCTAAAGTACAATGAAATAAAAATGCACACTACAAGCACAGTGATAGCACTAATTACACAATACAAATAATGATCGTTATTTACATAAATTATCATCCTCAATGTGTATGTTTAATATTCGCTGAGATAATTTCCAGTAATTGTCATAGAATACTGGAACAGGAAATCACCTGGGGGATGTGGTTCAGTCTCCTTTTTGACAGAGAAGGAAACTGAAGCTCTCCGGGTCATGTTCCTGTCATGGAAGAACTGGTATTGGAGACATGGGAGAGAGCTGGTTCACAGAGCTAACAACAAAGGAGAACCACACAGAATGGGTGGACTGACTTGACTTATTAAACAGCAAATCCCCATTTTACTTTGCACACATTCCTGAAAACTTCCTAATCTACAGAAAAGTCCTAAGGAACAATATTTCACACACACACAATGTTGGTGAGGTGTGTGTGTGTGTGTGTGTGTGTGTGTGTGCATCACAGACTAGATGCATTTATGAGAAGGCTTCAAGAGCTTTGTGGGAGTGAGTTTTTTCACAAACTTTTTGAAACTCACTCGTATTTATGAATCGACTATTACGTGTACAAAAACCGTAGCCTCCAGAATGGATTGCAACCCAGTGTAAGAACAGCAACTGGAGCCCCGTGTAGTGTTAGCGGAGTGATGGACAAAGCAACAGAAAGAATCCCGTGCGTGGAAACCACAGTGTCCTTGTATGCTGTAGCTGTTGAACTGGAACCTAAGGGAAATAAGTGTAGACGCTTAGAGAACGGGAAGTCTTGAGAAAAAGAGTGAGTGTTTTTAATTACTCACTGACAAGAAGACAAAAATTACTTATAGAGTACCCTGTGACTTCCGAGATGAGCTCCTTCAGGAGAAGGCTGGACTGATTCTTCAGAGGGACTCAGTGTGAGCGTGTCTGGGACAACGCTGGCTGGAATCTGAATGTTTAAGACTCTGGCACAGTGGTTATGTGTTGGGCTGCTCATTGCAAGGGCAGCAGTTCAAAACCACTAGCCACTCCATGGGAGAAAGATGGATTTCTACTCCCATAGAGAGTGGCAGTCTCAGAAACTCACAGGGGTAGTTCCACCCTGTCCTACAGGGTTGCTATGAGTTGGTATCTACTTGATGGCATGAATTTGGTTTGGGGTTTATTTTTAAAGAATGAAAGACTATGGAATGATTGGAAGGACTCAGCTAGTGTGGGAAGAGGAATTCTGGAAAGAATAATAGAAATTTAAAATAATTTTTGTTGTGTTTTGTTTCCCAAATGACCCTTTCACGGGAGTTGCCCGATTCACAACAGCAGCAAAATGACAGTTATGAAGCAGTAACAAAAATAATGTTATGGTTGGGGGGTCACCACCACATGAGGAACTGTATTAAAGGGTCATGGCATGCTCTCCTCCGTGTCCACAGAAAGCCTTCGGTATAATTTTGCATTGGTTAGTAATGCTTTAAAAGTTAGAATCAGAAGAGTTCTGCTAGGGAGGATAGAGTGTAGACTATTGATGGCTAAATCAGGCTTCAAGTTGAAAAGGGATCTCACCTGTTTAACACTAGTTTATGAGGTCAAATAAGTAAATCCTGCTTGTTGAAAGAATTAAAAATAGAGGATCAGGAACAAAAATCCCAGGAAATAATAGCCCTTGGCTTGAATCCAACCACATCTCAGATAGGTATCCTGATCCAGATGCTATATTTTAAGAGATGTGCAATGCATCAAATAAGGGGGAGGAAGGGAGAAACGGGGAACCGATTGCAATGATCGATGCATAACCCATCCACCCCAGGGGGATGAACAACAGAAACCTGGGTGAAGGGAGACAGCAGTCGGTGTAAGATGTGAAAACAATAAGAATTTATAATTTATCAAGGGGTCATGAGGTGGTGGGTGTAGGGAATAAAGAGGAGCTGATGCCAAGAGCTCAAACAGAAAGTAAATGTGTAGAAAATGATGATGGCCACATATGTACAAATATGCTTGGTCCAATTATGTATGAAATGTCATAAGAGCTGTACAAGCCCCCAATAACATGATTTTTTTAATGCATCAAATAAAATGTACATTCCATTCAGATCAGGTTGTTGAAAGAAGGGGAGGAAGGAGGAGAAGAAAAGGAAGATGGCAAGTGACCAATTCCATTCCGAAGAGAGTGTCCGGAGAGTTTTGACTCTAGAAATCACAATCTTTAAAACATTATTAAAGCAAGGAAATGTCTTTTGCTTAGAAAAGACTCTCCAGGGCTAAAAGCAATCACTATCTTTAAATATTTAAAGCAACATTATGAAAAAGAGGCATCAGATTTATTCTGTAATGTTCCACAGGCTGGTGCTATAATCTGTAGGGAGAAGTTACCCAAATGCAGCTCCAGGAACAAAATGAAGGATGCTTAGCACTAGTGCTGCTAAGTAAAGATTTCCAATTCCAGATGAGATAGCTAGTTAGCATCGGCTGGTGTGTCCTCCCCAGAACATAAAACTGGATCCCATGGGTGAGCTGAAGAGTCTGGTGAGTCACATGTTCAAACAGAACAACTTAGACCCAACTTCTGAGACACCTCTCTCTCCTCCAAGGAGAGATCAAAGCTGTATGAGACCATATAAAGCTAACAGAAATGATAGCTTGGGACTTGAGAAAGAGAAAACAGTCAGGAGTTGCTTGGGACAGAGTCATTTTCTCTACCACGTGAGCTTGAGAAAGCCCAAATCCATAGGAGACAATGGGACAGGTGAGTGCCGGTGAGAACAGGAAGCTAGGCTTCGGTTCTATTAATAGATGACAGCTGCAGCTTTGCTAACTATGTGTTCAGAGCGCAACACAGAAGAATAAGGAAAAAGAACCAGACACATACTATCACACATGAATTAGGAACAGCGAAACAAACATGAATTAGGAGCAGCAACTGTGAAAGCAAATTAAGATAGTGACCATCAAAAAAATATGATTCCTGAAACAAAGAAGTCAGTGAATGAGCTGAAGAATAGGAATTGGCACAACCAACAGGGGGAAATAGTGATGTGGAAGACTGTGCTAGGGAATTCTCTTAGAAAGCATTAAAGATGAATAATAAAGAGAAGGGGAAAGCAATATGGAACTCAGCATCTGACTAAATTTTGCAGGGGGCGGGAGACAAGGGATTGATCCTGCCCTACAAAGAACAACTACGAAACAGTTGGGGGTGGGTGGGTAATGTCTTCCTATCCCTCTCTGTCATTTGTCCCAGGAGTCCCAGTGGCGACGTGGGCACACGTTGGTCTGTTCATCACAAGGTCAGCAGTTGGAGACCAGTAGCTGCTCTGCAGGAGAAAGAGGAAACTTTCTATTCTTGGAAGGAATGACTGTCTGGGAAACCCACAGGGCAGTTCTACTCTGACCTATAAGGCCCCTATGGGTCAGTATTGACTCAAGGCAGTGATGTCGAGTGTTTGGGTTTTTGATTTTTAGGGGTTTGGGGGTCATTTATCCCAATTTGTAATTCAAAGAACATTGAAAAAAATCATTTCCTACTCAATAATATAACTACAAAACAAAAAAGATACAGCATGGTAGGAAATACTCTGAACCTTCTCCAAAAACATTAGCAACAATATACTACTAGCTCAAATAAATGAGAGATAGCTCTTGGAGAAGTCTGTTGGGTTCTGTTTCAATCGATTTAACTCTTAATGGACATCTCAGTTAAGAATAATAACCCCTCTGAACCGATTACATGGAACTGTGTGTGACCTCCTCCCTGGGGGACAGACAACCAAAAAGTGGATGAAGGGAGACGTCGGACAGGTCAAGATATGACTAAATACCCATTTATAAACTATCAAGGGCTCATGCGGGAGGGGGGAGCGGGGAGGGAGGGGAAAAATGAGGACCTAATGTCGGGGGTTTAAATGGAGAGAAAATGTTTTGAGAAACGATGTACAAATGCGCTTTACACAATTGATGTGTGTATGGATTGGGATAACAGTTGTATGAGCCCCTAATAAAATGTTAAAAAAGAAAAAAAAAAGAATAATAACCCCTCTAATATAGCAATTTAATAATTTCTAAAAAATTTGTGTTAAAATTGTAACTTATTAAATCAGCTCTTGAAAAAGGATAAGTAGCAACTTAATCTTATGCAGAAAAGGAACAAACTTATTCAGACTTTATCATTTATTTCTCTATTATGAACATATCTAGTAGTTTCTCTTCCACTTTAGATAGGTATATCCATTTAAATATCCTCAAATAAGAAATAAATGCTTAGTTTCTTTAAGAATAAATTTAAATTAAATGTTAAAAGATTTTTCTTGATCGTGTCAGCAAACAACAGAATTTATTAGGAAACATTTGAATGCTGACATGAAATTTTAATTACTGAGTGAAGCAACAAAACTGCCCCTAAAAGCACTCAGGATTGTAGTGTTTTCCACACTGCTATTGCCAGAGGCAATGCAACTTGACATTATTAGTTCCCAATGCGCCATACCAGGTCATCTTCTCTCTCTTTATTCTTGCGTCTCGCTTTATCCCTCCATTTTGTTAGGGTTTTTCTTAGCTTGTGATTATGAAATGTCTCTTTGATCTTCAAGAGTATCTCTAAAGGAAATTTAGTACATGACCATAAATACTCCAAACTGTTTCTGAAAACCAAAATGTTTTCATATCTCATCATATGTTTACTATGAATCAAGGTTATGGCTAATAGTTTTGGCTTGGCTATCATCACATTTAAAATAAATTACTTTGGTCAGCATTTAGATTATGCATAACTTGTAAATATCCCTTTGTGGTAGAAATTAGGACATAAGAGAAGTGGCAAAACTCACTCACTGCCGTTGGGATGATTCTAAAGTATAGCAACCCTATGTGACAGAATTGAACTGCCCTGTGGGTTTCCGAGACTGTAATTCTCTACAAGAGCAGAAGGCCTCTCCATCTTTCTGCTTCAGAGCTGGAGGTGGTTTTGAACTGCTGACTTCACAGTTGGCAGCTCAACGAATCACAGTATGCTACCAGGTTCCTTTATACCATTTCCTTTTTTAACAGTTCAGTTATTTACAAAATCCCAAGCATGTATATAAAAACTATATTCTATCTACTCGTGTATAAGCTGAGTTTTTCAGCACATTTTTAATGTGGTTTTTGAGGTAAATTAGGTGCATCGGCTTATACTCGAGTATATACGGTAATCATGTTGTAGTTACTATTCAGATCTAATGCCTTTTAATGTAATTTAATACCCTATGATTAAATAGACTGCTCTGTGCTGTGTTAACTAGCTGTCTAGCTAAAGCTCAAAAACAGAGGCCAGGCCAGGAAAGAGCATATGTATGTGGGGGTAACCCACCCCCCAAAAAATGGAATTTTTTAAAGCTATGTAAATCTTTTTGCAAAACAACCTTATCACCTTCAAAGTAATCCCCATTACACTTCATAGATTTGTCAAATCTGTGATTCCATTCTTGGAAATGTTTTCAAACTCATCTGTTTGGATGACTGACTCCTCCTTCTTGTTTTTTCTTCACCTCTTCTACATCATCAAATCGCTGTCCTTTCATGTTCTTCTTCATTCTCGGAAACAAAAAGAAGTCGCACTGAAGAAGGAAGGTCAGATGAGTAAGGTGCATGGGGCAAGAAAGGCTTGGTGTTTTTTGCCAAAAATTGGTGCACTAAGATGCCTGTGTGAGCAGGTGCATTGGCATGGTGGCAAACCCAGTCCCCGATCTGCCACAAATCAGGCCTTTTTAGTTGCACACTGTTAGGCAATCCTTTTCAGAAACTCTAAATAGAAAACTTGATTAACAGTCTGACCTGGTGGAACAAACTCCAAATGCACTATCCCTCTCTCATCAAAATAAGAAATAAGCATCGTCTTGATCTTTGATTTCACTTGATGAGCTTTTTTTAGGGGGGGGGTGATGATGGTGTCTTCCACTGGCTTGATTGATGTTTGCTTTGGGGGCCATAAAAATAGCACCATGTCGCATCACCAGTAATGACCTTGGAAAAAAGTCTGGCTCACTTAGCAGCTGTTGTTTCAAAGCACGGCATGTTTCCACTTGCTCTTGTTCCTGGTCAGTCAGCACTCGAGGCACAAATTTCTCAGTGACCCTTCTCATTCCCAAGTCTTCCATTAAAATCAGCTGACCTGAGCTCCAAGATAGCCCAGATAACTTCCCAATCTCTTCAATGGTCCATTGTCAGTCTTCGAGCACAAGTGTACAAATTGTGTTGACATTTTTGTCCATTCGGAAAGTTGACAGACATCCAGACTGAGGTTTGTCATTAAGAGACATTTCACCTTTTTTTGAAACAAGAAAACTACCCATGCACTTGAGTTTTTCCCAAAGCTGTCCTTGTAATCTGTGTTCAATATCACAACAGTTCCTGTGGCATTTTGCCCGAGCAGGAAACAAAATTTCTAAGCCTCACACTGTTCTCTTAAATTGGCTAACACACAAAAAAGAGATTATAGTGAAAGTGCTTTTATTAAAAAATTCACTGTGACCAGAGAGAATCTTCCCAGGTGATGCCCTTGGGTGCACTCACTTAGATTGAGTTGCTGGATGCTCACCTAGTGAAGGAAGGGGTGGGAAGATGATGTGTACTACAAAAGCTCCACCTGGTGGAACATTTTTCCGTTGAGGGGGTGGATAACCCCTCGTAAGAAGTCAATAAAAAACATGGAAACTGTACTGAACAAAATATCAAAATGCAAAGTCATTTTTCTCAACATCTCCTTTATACACTTCTTTCAATCTTTCTAATCCTCCCACCACCAAATAAATAAAAATACCTGCCTTCTACAATTTACACCACATCAAAACAGTAATTTTGGAATCTTCCAGGAACCCAGGGCATTCTGAGTTTGAAGAACAAAAAGAAATCTCAAGCGGCACGGTCAGACTGTAGGGTAATGGGTACGGTTTCCTGAGGAAAACATTACCACAACAGCCCTTGCTACCCCGGATGAGTGAGCAGGTGCATTGTCATTATTTGGGGGGACAGGAGCCCTAACACAACCTTCCTAGCCTTTCTTTCACCAAGGCAGTTTTCAATCTTCTTAAAACATCTTTATAATCAGTCCCTTGGACTGTCCTTTGGACAAAGGACAAAAGCATCTCTCACGATTACCATTTGGGGATCCCTAAAAGCAAATGCCACAACCTTTGGAGCGAATGTCTCTGCCTTGAAGTAACCTGGTTCCACAGATGCCCTCAGAGCCTCCTGTCTGGACAGGACCTTTACCTGAGGCCACCTCATGAGACTACGGCAAATGAGTACTTAGAGAACTTGCCTGCAGCAATCTACTGATCACAGAGATGTATTGAAACACGCTTTGTCTGGAATACATTTGTGCATGCGTGAATTGGAACCAAATCACAAGACTTTCTGACTTACCATCATGCAACATACCAGCTGTCTGTTTTGTAAAAAAATCATAATATTCCTTTAGAGTTATGCTTATCTACACACATCTACATGTAGCATTTGACTTTAAGTATGTCTTTTAAACTAAAATATAATTCTTTCAGACAAGTCTCATGAAATATTTTTAACTCAGCAGATCTACCTTCATTTTGTGACAATTATCTAAACATAAAGATGTTTTTTCATGTACATACTATGTGTAATTGAATTGGCTGAGACCGCGAATGAGCTGGTCCAAAAATGAATTGCTACAAATTTACCTGTAAGTTTTTGTTGCTGTTGTTCCACATGTAGGTGCCAGTTGCAGAGTACCCCTCTCTGAAGTCTAAGATTGTAATGCTTCTCTGCTTTTGCCATCTTTTGAACTGTAACCTCATTTTCACTTTCATGAAGTAGTGTTGCGTGTTTCCAAATGCTATAGACAGAAAATAAAGAAGAAGAGCATTTGGCATTAGGGTAACACATGGCTAAATAAATTGGATGGGACCAGTGATACTTCCTTTGTCCCCTCAAAAATCACAGTATAGAAAGAAATGCCTACAGATTAAATGTCTTCAACAATTCCTGGTGGTTATAAAGGAAGTCAGAAATGAGACAGCAGACATATTTCTCTTTAGACAAGAGAAAGAAATCACAGGAAAAAAACTTATGCTATCATAAAGTCAATTTAACCAGACTGGTCTCTCTAGAATATGCCTTTAAAATATTTATTTCAGAAAACCAAGAAATTGTAGTACAGTGTTTGAAACTTCATGAAAGTACGTTAGTAATCCAAAAGCAGGCTTTGGTCTTCTGGACTGCTGAGTGTAGGACAGCACCAACAGTCTGTACTCATTCCACTCAAAAGAGACACTTGACACCCTACAGAACGACCTTGGTAAGTTACAAGAAACACAACGAAATTCATTTCAGTACCACGATTTCACATGAAATTTTACATTAAACTAATAGTTCAGGCTTTACATAATCTGGATTAGCAAACATTTACAAATAAATGCCAATGATCAATGGTAATTGCCATTTTAAAAATAGCAAATCACATCTTTTATTTAATTTTTGAGAAATATCAAAGAAAGTTTTATTTTTGGTTGCCCAAACCCAAATTGGATCAAGTATGTGTAATTGCTTCCTTGACCCAAGAAGGTTATGATCCAGAAAGTATATTTTCTTCACAGTTCTGATAAATTGGGCCCCTTGTGGTTCTTAAGCCGTACAGATCCGAAGCAATCTCAAAGCAGTTCTAGAAATGAGTCAAAGCTGGTTGGGTAATCTGTGAGCTTTCCCCTTTCCCTGTAATCGAATCTTTATATTTTAATGAGATTATTTATTGTTGCTGTTGTTAAGTGCCATCGAGTTGGCTCCCACCCATCACCACCCTGTGCACAATAGAAAGCAGCACTGCCCTGTCCTGTGCCATCCTCACAATTATTCCTTTACTTGGGCTCATTGTTGCAGTCACAGCGTCAATCCACCTCATTGACAGCCTTCCTCTCTCTCACTGGCCCTCTACTTTACCAAGCATGATGTCCAACTCCGGGGACTGGTCTCTCCTGACAACATGTTCAAAGTATATAACACCAAGTCTCGCCATCCTTGCCTCAAAGAGCACATTGGCTCTACTGGCTCCACGACAACTGTGTTGGTTCTTTGGGCAGTGTGTGGTGCTTTCGAGATTCTTCTTCAGCTCCACAATTCAAGAGCATCAATTCTTCCTGAGTCTTTTTTCTGTCATTTCTTTATCTTGTCTAAAATGAAATATAAGACTATTGTCTAATTTCAAATTTCCTCTATAACCACTAGGAACTGTTGAAGACATAATTAAATTTGTAGACAAATATTTTCATGCTGTGGTTTTAGAGGGGCAAAGGAAGTATAACTGCTCCCATCCAATTTATTTCGCCATGTGTTTCCCTAATGCCAAAATGCTATTCGAAATCCTTATTCCATGTCCAACTTTCACAAGCATAGGAGGCCATGGAAAATACCATGGCTTGGATTAGGTCCATCTTAGTCCTCAAAGTAACATCCTTGCTTTTCAAAACTCAAGAGGTCTTGTGCTGCAGATTTAGCCAAGGCAAAGCATCTTTGGATCTCTGGACTGCTACTTCCATGAGCATTGATTGTGGATCCAAGCAAGACAAAATTCTGGACAGCTTCAATCTTTTCTTCATTTATCATGATGTTACCTGAGGATTTCGGTCATCTTTACATTAAATTGTAATCCATACTTAAGGCTGTGACCCTGGATCTTCATCAGCAAGTGTTTTATGTCCTCCTCACTTTCAGCAAGAAAGATTGAGTCATCTGCATATAAAAGGTCCTTAATAAACCTTTGTCCAATCCAAATTTCAAGGTCACATTCTTCATAGACTTCAGCTTCTCTGCTGATATGCTCAGCATATAGACTGATTAAGTATCATGAGAGGATATAAGCCTGATGCACACCTTTCCTGGTTTTAAACCATGTACTATTCCCTTATTATGTTCCTCTAACTACCTCTTGTACAAGTCCCACATGAGCACAACGAAGTGTTAAGGAGCTCCCGTTCTTCTCAAGCTTATCCATACTTTGTTCTGATCCACAGAGTCAAATGCCTTGGCATAGTCAATAAAACATAAGTAAACATCTTTCTGGTATTCTCTGCTTTCAACCAAGAACCATCCTATGTCATCCATGATATCTCTTGTTCCAGGACTTCTGAATCTGGCCTAAACCTCTGCCAGCTCCTTGTCAATTTACTGCTACAATAACCATTGTTGGATGATCTTACTTGTGTATGATAGGATATCACAGCATATGATATCAATGACATTGTTTTATAGTTTCAGCATTCTGTTGGGCATTATTTGGAATGAGTAGAAATATGGATCTCTTCAAGTCAGTTGGCCAAGTAGCTGTCTTTCAAATTCGGTGGCATGGATACGTAAGAGCTCCCGGTGCTTCATCAGCTTGGTGGAACATTTCAGTTGGTGTTCCCGGAGCCTTGTTTTGGGCTAATGCTTTCAGTGCAGCTTGGGCTTCTTCCTTCAGTACCCTTGCTTCTTGCTCCTGAAATAGTGGAATGCTGACTGGTTCTTTTGGGTACAGTGACTTTGTATAATCCTTTCCAGCTTTTTTTTTTTTAATGTTTCCTGCTACATTCCATTTTTTCCCCTGTAGAATTTTTCAATATTTCAAGTCAAGGCTTGAATTTTTGTTTAGGTCTTTCCGTTTAAGATACACTGAGAGTGTTCTCCTTCTTGGTTTCCTAGGCCTACGTCATTATAATATTTTACCTTGAGTTCTTGAGCAGCCCTTTGAAATGTTCTAGTACGTGTTTTTACTTCATGATCTCGACTACTCTCCTTAGCTGCTCTATGGTGAAGAGCAACTTTCAGAGTCTCACTTTGATCTTTTCTTTCTTTCCCGTCTTAACGATCCTTTGCTTGCTTCATGAATAAGGCATTCTTGATATCCTCCTACAGCTCAGCAGGTCTTCTGTCATTAGTGTTCAATGAGTCTAATCTGTTTTTGAGATGTTTTCGAAATTCAGGTGGGATAGATTCAAGGTTATAGTTTGGCTCTCGTGAACTTGTTTTAATTTTCTTCAGCTTCAACCTGGACTTACATATGAATTTGTGCATGTCTGAACTGGAATCTTAGTAGCAACTTATTTTTTACTTACCCTCGTATATTCTAAATACTAACAACATATAGTGGACTAACACCAGGAATGTGTAAAATGAATAAAAGATTATGATCTGGTGAAAGAAATGCAAGATTAGTCTTACATTAGGAAATCAATTAATGTAATTCATTGCATTCACAGATCAAGGAAATAATTATATAATGGTCTCAATATATGCTGTAAGGGTACTTGATAAAAATCAGGAAGCTTCTATCACTTTAAAAACCAAACTTGGCAAATGGGGGGATCTTTAATATGTTAAACAAATCTATCACACACACATACACACACTACAACAAACATTCTCAATGGATTCCCTTTAAGTTCTGGATGCCTTCCATCCTCACATCCATTTAAGACTGTTGTCAAAGTGGTAGCAGCATACTAAGACAAGAAAAGACAACACAACAAATATCTAAAAGCAAAATCTGCTAATATTTTAGGAGGACATGGAAGATCATCTTCATGATATCACTGAGGAAAGGAATTATTACATAAGACAACAAAATTGTATTGAAGGAAACACTTCGTTCAAATTTAAAACTTCTGCTCATCAAAAAAATACTATAGAGGATTTGATAAACAAATCAGAGAGTAAGAAAGGAGATTTCTGCAAAAGATGGGCAAGACCTCCCAAGAAAAATGATGAAACTTTTAGTGAAAGGTGCTAAAGATAATAAAGACTAGTATTCTGAATATATAAAGAACTCTTGAAAATTAGTAAGGAAAATACAAACCGCCGAACAAAAATAAACTAGGTGAAAGAGCTGAACAAGCTCTTCATGAAAAAAAAATGAAATCCAAAATGTTACATAAAAATTCATTAGTGAACTGAGAATGCAAATTAAAACCACAAAGAGATACATCAAATATACACCAAACTGTCAAAACACACAGGTCTGACATGACCAATCTACTGATGAGAATGTGGAGCAACAAGAGTGCTGTCACTTAGAAAGAGTTTGAAACAGGTTAGGGAAACTGACGCTGTGCAGGTCTACAAGGCAGCAGTTCCACTCCGGATCACCTGTGGGGAAAGTGACGCTCATAGCAACGTTGTCTGTGATCTCGAGACAGAGCAGCTCATGTTCTTCCAGTGTCACAGTCAGGAACTATCCATAGTGCATTTTATGCTACTCTCAGCATTTTTTGTTCATTCTGAAACTCTGAGGAATTGTAGAACTTCTCTTCATTTTCTTTCTTTTTATTTGTATTTTAATAAATCATTTTACTGGGGGCTCTTACAGCTTTTATAACAATCCAGACATCAATTGTATTAAGCACATTTGTATATATGTCGCCATCATCATTTTCAAAATATTTTCTTTGTGTTTGAGCCCTTAGTATCCGCTCCTCTTTTTTCCCTCCCTCCCCACCCTAATGGACCCCTGATAAATTATAAATTATTATTATTTTCATATCTTATACCACCCACTGTCTCCCTTCACCCTTAGGGAAGGGGGGTGGAATTATACATTGGTCATTGTAGTCGGTTCCCCATTTCTCCCCTTTAGCCCCCACCTCCCCCTAGCCTCATGGTATCGCTACTCTCTTTGCTGTTCCTGAGGAGTTTATCTGTCCTGGATTCCATGTGGACAGAGCTCTTATCTCTACCATTGTACATGCTCCAATCTAGCCAGATTTGTAATGTAGAACTGGGGTCATGATAGTGGGGGACAGCAAATGTTAAAGAATTAGAGGAATGTTGTGTGTTCTGTTGGTGCTGTGCTATACCCTGTCTGTCTCATTCTTTCCTTGTGACCCTTCTGTGAGGGAATGTCCAATTATCCACAGAAGGGCTTTGGGCCTCCACTCCAACCCCCATCATTTGCATCAATATATTTGCTTATTTGAGGTCTTCTGATGATTGATACTTATCCTATCACAGGTTGGTGTGCTTATTCCATGTGGGCTTTGTTACTTCCCTGCTGGATGGCCACTTGTTTACCTTCAAACCTTTAAGATCCCAGATGCTAGATCTTTTAATAGCCAGGCACCATCAGCTTTCTTCACCACATTTGTTATGCACCCATTTTGACTTCAGCAATTGTGTCGGGAAGGTGAGATAATAGAATGCCAATTTTTTAGAATAAAATATTCTTGCATTGAGTAGAGACCCAATGCCCGTCTGCTATCTTAATACTTAACATTTAAATATATGTACATAGGCCTATATCCCTATTGTTATATATTAATGTGTGTGTGTGTGTATATATATATATATGTATATATATATATATATATGCCTCTATCAATGTTTTTTGCCTTCTAGTTCTTTCCTCTATTTCTTTTTACTTTCCTCTTGTCCCACTATCATGTTCAACTTTCCTTAGACCCAGTACTTTTTCTCGGCTACATTGCACTTGATCAAACCCCATCAAGCATTCTATGCCCTCCTCGTCATTGATTTTAGATCTCTTATTGTTCCCTTGTCCCTGCATCTGTTGGCTCCCTCTCCCTTTCTCCCACCTCCTCTTCTCCTATGTGTCCCCAGAGCCATCAGCCCCATTGTTTTCTCCTAGGGATTGGTTATCCTGCCTATCCTATATGGACAGACATGAGAAAAAGAATAAGAAAGAAAAAGGGAAAAAAGAGAAAGAAAAAAATAGTTCCAAGTCTGTCTGCTGGCCCTTCTGAATGTTTTCCGATCTGATCTGGTGAAGTGCCATGCCTTGCCCACCGTTTCCGAGGTCTATTTGGGGATTCTTTCGGTACTTCACTGTTTTGCTCCCTTTGCTGTTCTGCACTCCCTTCATGTTTCACTCCGGTGTGTGTGTGTTGGGGGGAGGTGGGGGGCGGGGTAAAGGAGAGCTAATATCAAGGAGCTCAAGAAGGAAGAAAATGTTTTGGAAGTGACCGTGATAGCGATTACACAACACTGATGAATATGATTGAACTATGGAATGGTATGATGTCTGGATTAGCTTCTAATAAAATGGTGGGGAGGGGGTGCAGGCACTGAGTGAGTCCTCGGTGTTGGCTAGAGCCTACTTATTGTGACTCCATGTATCTCAGCTCTATGTATGTGTCATGTTGTTCTGGATATAATATACAATATATTTTCTTCCTGTTCGTTGCAATCCAATTATTTTGCACACAACTGATCTGTTATTTGTATTTTAATTTGTTAAATGAATAAAGATGGAAAACACTGTATGAAAAACAAAATTTACAAAAAATGTACAAATTAATTTTAACTTTTTCAGTGAATAGGAATATATATACTCAAATTCTTCATTAAGTAATCTTTTTTAAAAA
>NW_022103920.1:42712496-42736166 GCF_000313985.2 Echinops telfairi | reverse complement strand
CTCTCTCTCCTCCCGTGCAGTCTGGGCAGACCTGCCGCTCTCCCTGGGCTGTATCTTTAGTGCTGGCCTCTATAGTGCATTCTTCTGGGGAAAGTGTCGAGGTAGCTGGGACTGGAGCCGGACCGCAGACATTTCTGTTAGTTCACTGCTTCATGCCAGTCTGCTGCCCTTGAGGCTTGGTGCCCCAGGTTGAGGTCTGGTCCCTTTCTTGCTTTCCCATGGAGACATTAACAATACCCTCTCCCTGTGTGGGTTAGTGCCCTATGTCCCCACTATCCATGTTCTCTCTCTCTCCTCCCCCTTCCCTTTTCCCCTCCTTTTCAGTTGGCTGTCATATGCAGCCCTGGGTTGGATCCGACCCCTGCTAGAGTGCCTGGACCTCGCTCCAGGAATTTATGCACTCGGTGTCTTTTCCCCTATGCCCCCTGTGCTTTTTAAGCTTACCTCAGTGGATTCATGTTATACTTGTCCTTTTGTGATTGACTTACTTCACTTAGCATAATTTCCTCTAACTCTTCCCATGCGTCGATGTGTTTCATGTGTTCTCTGCTGCTTTTTTAAAAAATTATTTTATTGGGGGCTCATACAATTCTTATCACAATCCATACATAGATCCATTGTGTCAAGCACATACGTACATTTGTTGCCCTCATCATTCTCAAAACACTTGCCTTCTATCTTTGCTCCTTTTTACATACAATGCATAGTACTCCATTGTACGTATATACCAGCGTTTTTTAATCCATTGGTCGGTTGATGAAAATTTAGGCTGTTTCCAATTCTTTGCAATTGTGAATTATGCTACAATGAATATTGGAGCGCAGATGTGTGGTCATGGACTGTCTCTTATGTCTTCTGGGTATATACCCAGTAGGGGGATTGCTGGGTCATATGTTAGCTCAATTTCCATTTGTTTTAGGTAGTGCCATATCGATTTCCATAATGGCTGCAAATACCTACAGAACCACCAGTGGATGAGCGTTCCTATCTCACCACATCCCCTCCAACACTTGTTGCTTTCTGTTTTTTTGCATTGGACTATCATTGAGGGAGTTAGGTGGTATCTCATAGTTGTTTTCATTTGCATTTCCCATATGGCTAATGATCAGGAATATTTTCTCATAAGTTTGTTGGTCATTTGGATGTTTGCTCTTGTAAAACTTCTGTCCAGGTCTTTTGCCCATCTCCTCAATTAGTTATTTATTTATTATTACTGTAAGCTAGCAGAGTGTTGTAGATTTTAGTAATAAGGTCTTTGTCTGATGTGTCATTGTTAAAGATGTTTTCCCAATATTAGGGCTCTCTTATTACTCTCTTGGTGAATTATTTCAGTGTACACAGGTGTTTTATCTTAGTATATCCCATTTGACAATTTGTGCTTCCTCTGTTTGTGTCCTTCTGTTTGCCAATAGCCTATGTATTTCCTGTGCCCAACTTTTTAGGTTTGTCCCAATTGATAGCCTTAATGGTTTGGGGGTATACCTCAAAGTTTGTGATCCACCTTGAATTTATTCTTGTGCATGGAGTAAGATAAGGGTCTTGCTTCAATTTTTTGCCTATAGATAATCAATTTTTTTCCAGCACCACTTGTTGAAGAGTGCATCCGCTTCCCATTTGATACTTTGGGGCCCTTATCTTTATGCTGATGATTTCACTTCTGGGTTTTTAGTTCCTTTCCACTGGTCTGAATATCTGTCATTATACCAGTACCACGCTGTCTTGACCACTGTGGCTGTATAGTAGGTGCCAAAGTCAGGTAGAGCAAGCCCTCTGACTTTGTCCTTCTTGAGGTGCTCTCTACTGAATTCTGGGATTTTTCCCTCTCCATATGAAGTTGGTAGTCAATTTTTCCAATTCTGTGAAGAAAGACGTTGGTATTTGTATCAGGATAGCATTAAACTTGTACAGTGCTTTGGGCAGGACTGACATTTTAACTATCTTAAGTCTTCCAATCCATGAGCATGGGATATCCTTCCATTTATAGAGTTCATTCTTGGTTTCTTGTAATAGTGTTCTGTCGTTCTCCTCGTACAAATCTTTTGGGGTTTTGGTTAGGTATATCCCTAGATATTTCACTTTGTGCTTGGCTATTGTGAAAGGTACTACCTTTTTGATCTCCTCTTCCATGGACTCGTCCAATACATATAGCAGTCCAATAGACTTCTGTTTGTTGATATTGTATCCTGCCATATTCCTCTATTGCTTCCAGTATTCCCCATGTGGAGCTTTTGGGATTTTCCATATATAAAATCATATCATCTGCAAATATCAATAATTTCACCACTTCTTCCCCCAGACAAATACCTTTGATGTCATTCCTTTGCCTTAGGTTCTTAGCTAGGACCTCCAATACAATGCTAAATAGAAGTGGGGACAAGGGGCATCTTATCTGGTCCCTTTTTTTCAGTGGGATTGTTTTCGTCTTTTCCCCATTGGCTATTGGCTATTCATAGATAGCTTGCATTATATTGAGGAATTTTCCTTCCATTCCTATCTTCTTGAGTGTATTAAACAGGAATTGGTGTTGGCTGTTGCCTAATGCTTTTTATGCATCTATTGATATTATCATGTGGTTACTTTATCCTTATCAATGTGCCGAATAATGCTGATGGGCTTTCAGATATTGAACCATCCCTGAATCCCTGGAATGAATCCCACTTGGTCATGGTGAATTATTTGTTTTATAAACTTTTTTATTCTATTGGCCATTTTGTTAAGGATTTTTACATCAATGTTCATTAGAGATATCAGTCTGTAGTTCTCAATTCTTGTGGGATCCTTGTCCCCTTTAGTTATCAGTGTTATGCTGGCTAGAAAGAGTTTTGGAGTTTGCCATCTTCTTCTATGCTCTCAAAGAGTTTGTGTAGGATTGGGGTCAGATCTTCCCTAAATGCTTGGTAGAATTCTCCTGTGAAGCCCTCTGGCCTGGGGGATTTTTTTTAGTTGATATTGCCTTGATAACCTTGTCTATTTTCGTTATTGCTATTGGTCTGTTGAGTTGCTTGACGTCCATCTAGGATAGACTAGGGTTTCCAAGTATTTGTCCGTGTCTCCCAAGTTGTTGAATTCATTGGAGTACAGGCCTGCGTACTGTATAATAAGCCTTTTAATTTCATTAGGGTCCATTGTAATTTCTCCTGTTTCGTCCCTTATCCTCACTATTGATATTTGTTCTTTTCTTTCTTTGGTTAGGTTTGCTAGTGGTCTAAAAATACTGTTAATCCATTCAAAGAACCAGCTTTTTTGCTGCATGACTTTTTGCATTCTTTTCTAGTTTTCCCACTCATTTATTTCTGCCCTAATTTTTATTATTTCTTTTCTTTTGCTATTCATGGGATTGCCCTGTTGAATCCACTCTAATTGCTGGAGGTTTTGTGTCAACGCATCAATTATAAGTCTCTCCTCCTTTTTCATGTGTGCGTTTATCATCATCAGCAAGCTTCCTCGGGTAGCTGCCTTTGCTGTATCCCACAGGTTTGGGTCCATTATGTCCTCATTCGCATTGGTCTCTAGAAACTTCCTGATTTCATCTCTGATCTGGGTCAATACCCACTCATTTTGCAGTAGAGAGTATTCGTCCTCCAATTGTTTGCCCTTGTTTTATTAATCCTACTTTTGTTGATTTCCAGCCTTAAGACATACTGGTCTGATAGGCAAGTCTGAGTGACTTCTATGTACTTGAATTTACATAGGCTCTATTTGTGTACCAGCATGTGGTCTATCTTCAAATATGTGCCATGTGGGCTTGAAAAAAAATGTGAATATTTTTGCATTTTGTTGGAGAGCTCTGAAAATATCTATCAGGTCAAGCTGCCTAATTGTAGAGGTTAGTTCTGTAGCTTCCTTGTTGAGCTTCTTTAACTGTGATCTGTCTTTCTCAGAGAACAGTGTATTAAAGTTATCTACTATGATTGTTGAGCCTGTGATTTATGTTTTCATCTTTTATAGTGTTTGAATGACAGATTTTGCAGGTCTCTTGTGTGTGTACATGTTTATTATCCTCACTGGTTCTTGGTCTACTGATCCCTTGGAAATTCTCTTCATTTTCAATACATTTTTTTGTCCATGTTTAAGTGGAAAAGGAAACTCTTCTCCTGTTCTAAGTAAATTATCCCAAGGTTAATTGATATTCAATCCTTAATTCACATATTCCAAAAAAGTGGCATGTTATGATAATTTTGAAAACTTTACCTTTCTTTTTACCGATCCATCCACTTTCCAAATTTATTTTTTCTTGTGCTATTTCTAACCAGGCTTTGGGTAGTCTTTGAGGTTTTACTTCCCCTTTATAAACTTCTAAAATCCAGAAAGCACGCCAATCCAAAGCTTATATATAATTTTGATATCTAATATATATATATATATATATATATATATATATATATATATCCAACTGAGAAATAAAACTAAAATTGATCTTAACTAATTTTGCAGCAAAACTTCTCTGGATCTGACACATGGCTATTTGTAGTTTCTCTTCATTTCACTTAGTATGAAAATTGTTATGTTCCACTGCAGAAATATTATATATTCAACATGCTGCCCCATTCACGTATGGATGTTATAGACAAAAGAAATACATGCTTCAAAATGGTGGAAACATGATTAAATCGAGAAAATAAGTACATCTGACCAAAAGTTTTCCATTGTTCAGAGACTTAACCAAGAATAAGAACATGAATGAAGAAATGGCATATCCACAAGCACATACTCTTACCTAAAGAAGGTCTTGACTAAATTTCCTGTATAAAAGCTACATGCTTTTGTCATCAATTCTGGAGTCATCTGAAAATGAATAATAAATGAAATAACAAACGTGAGGCATAAGTGAGATGCACACGGTGACTCCAAATGAAACTCACGTAAATAAGAAGCTATTTCCTCAGGGGAGGGGAACTGGAATGGATGAGAACCAGGAACAGATGGGCAGGAAGGATTAGATACTGTTTAAGTTTTGGGTTTTGGGGTTTTGTTGTTTTTTAATCAGTGGCAAGAAAAGATTTGAAAAAGAAGAAGTTGTGAAATCCTAATAAACATTGGCTACATCACAACCAAATATAATATCTGGGCCCTGTTTAGCTTTTGACTCAATCCAAGTCTTAAATAAAAGGGCATCTTGGGGATGATTGGAGAAATCTGAGCAGATATCAGGTGATATTCAAACACTATTGCTAATTATGTTATCTAAGAAAATGATATTTTAAAAATTATCAGAATTTGAGATGCACACTGAAGCATTTCCAGGTAAAATAGCACAATGGCTAGGATTAGTTTGCTAACAGTCTGGTAAAAAAAATGATGGAGAGAAAAATAGGTGAGCAAGATTAGCAAACTAAATTATTGTAAAAGTTAGATGATGGCAGCAAATGACTATAGAAATCTCTTCACTTTGGGGTGGTTTGAATTGTTCCATCATAAAATATTTTTTAATGTTGTACTTGCCTTTTCTTCTCGTAATTAATAGGTTCATCTGGAAATGCCATTTCCTAATAGATGAGAATCAAGTCTGTGGAGTGGAGTACCGCCCCATGGACAGCTAATCCTTTCATGTTGGAGCATAAGCAGTCTTACTACCTCCTGTTGTGAGGGCAGTTCCTACTTTTCTGGACCTGTATGGCTTACTCAGTGTTTCCTGTGCTTCTCCTTCCCTGCTTCCACAAATAGAAACAAGTACATATTTCTATTTTATAAGTAGACCTCTGCAGGCAGTCCTCACTTTGTATGGCAGTCAGTATTATAAAAATGGTCATGCAAACTGCAACCATTAAAAGCAGTCTTTAATAATCAACAGGGGGAATGACAGTGGTTCTGGAACTCTCCTACTGGCGGTTATAACCCTACAGAAATATGGAGACGGGGGCGGGGGGGAAGTAAGGCTATTATTCATTTAGTTGTGTGTCACTTAAAATTTTAGAAAATTGAGACGTTTTATTTCTTCACAAATAACATTTTTCTCTGAGGATAAATCCCACTGCCACTGAGTCAATTCCAACTCACAGTGATCCTATAGGACAGAGTAGAACTATCCCTGTGATTTTCTGAGACTTTAAACTTTATGGGAGGAGACAGCCTCATCTGTTTCTCAAAGAGCAGATGGTAGGTTGAAACTGAGAACCTTGCAATTAGTAGTTCGAGGTATAATTCACCTGAGGGCAAGGGAGAAATCCATTAAACTAGGTCCAACCAAACTGGGTGTCGGTGAAGAATTCTGAAAGTACGAGGGAATGCCAGAAGAACAAACCACAGCCACATGCCATGATGCAGATCAAGTCAAAATCTGTCTCGGAAGAAGGGCAGCCAGTGTCATCCTTAGGAGGTAGGAGGCGAGACTTCATCTCACGTGCTGTGGACATCTTATTGGGACAGACAAATCCCTGGGGCGAAAATCATGTCTAGTAAAGTAGAAGGGCAATGAAAAAGAGGAAGGCCCTTGATGAGATGGCTTGACACAGAAGTTGCGACAGTGGGCTCAGACATCACAGCAATTGTGAGCATTGTACAGGATCAGGAAGTGGTTCACTCTGTCACTAAGATTTGGAACCAACTTGACAGCCCCTAAAAACCACCCCCACCACTACCTAAGCTGCACCCTCAAACTAAGCAACCATAGAGTACTCCTTGTTGCTTTTGAGCAATCCTATTTCGTTTCTATTCATTTGATTTCGTTTCTATTTCATGTCCTAACTTATGACACAGGGTAGACATCTTATCAATGCCTTGCAAGTTGTCATATTCCTTTGTAGGTTTGGGTGAGCTCCCAACATCTTTCCCCTGTCCTTTCAATGTTGTGAGATATGTTTGAGATTTTATTCTCTTAAAACAAACAAACAAACAAAAACACTTAGGCTTGACCTGGCTATGAAATCTCTTAGAAATTCCATGCAAGGCTTTGGAGACAACCTGACATTATATTTTACAAAATTTCATTTAAAATGTTGACAGTGAAGTTTATCCCTCTATATCAATGACTTTTAAAACTTTCAGTATCTTCACTAATGGTTTTAGATTTTTTTCCCCCCACGTGAAGTCTCACTCAAAGAACTAGTCTAGAGGATAGGTCTTAGGAAGAAGAATCCAGAGTCCCATTCCCTAGGACTTTGCCTGAGCTCCTGAAGTTGCCCCAAGTATCTCCAGGAACACTCTTGTGGTAGATCAATGATCTGGAGTTGGTCAAGTATGGCTGTTAAGACAGCCACATGCCATGATGCAGATCAAATAAAATATTCAACATGAGAAGACTTCCCAGTGTACTGACCATGCCAGGCTTGACAACCTAGCCCACTGTTTCTCTCGGCTGCGCAGCCCTCATTAGGACCAGTGTTACTCTTCATTCATCCTTCTAAATAGATGCTTCAAATTGTTTGGAGCTCCTTGTTCGCATCTTTTGACAATGGCTTTGATTCTCCTTTTCTAACATCCAACCTCACTAGCAATTCCCAAGCACTAGAGGCTTGCACAAACACCAGCCGTGGGATCTGGCATTAACACTCAGCATTCCAGCTGCACCTAATTCATATGGACACTTATTTCCTCACATATCTTCACTCCCCTCATGGTTTTGCTATTTAATCTTCTCCTGGGCACGCAGAGAGGAAACCTGTGGCTTATCGGGTTAAATGTTGGGTGGCTACCTGCAAAGTAAGCAGTTTGAAACCACCAGCTACTTCTCAGGAAAAAAGATGAGGCTTTCTATGGCTGTAAAGATATGGTATATCATCTTGGAAACCCACGGGGTTACTTCTACTCTGTCCTAGAGGGTTGCTAAGAATTTGAGTTGATGGACTCAGTGGCACTGAGTGTCGTTTGGGGATCTACAGTCTCCGTCTTAAAGGTCTTCCGATCTTGAACCACTACTTTGTCCTGTGGAAGGCGTCCTGGTGGGGGTTAGTAAGCCTTGGACTGCTAGCCACTAAGGGTCTTCAAGCACACCAGCAGGGAGAAAGATGAGACTAGCTGTTCCTTGAAACACTGTGGGGCAATTCTTCTCTATCTTATCAGATTTCTCCAAGTCAGAGTCAACTTGATGGCAGTGGGTTTGGTTTGGGGATTGTCCTCTTTACAGGATCAAAACCTGATGGTGCAGTCAGGTGCTCCTTTCAGTAACAATAAGGTCTTGATTTCAAGTTATATATCATTAATGTTCTGACATGGTCCTCGGGAATATGAGTCTCTATATCCTACACTCAGTGGGGGGTGGGGGGGTGAAGACAGAAGGATTAGAGGGGAGGTAAAACACAGAAGGAAAGCAATTTAAGAAGAACGCTCCTTTAAAGTGTTTCTTAATGACAGTTCCATCATTATAAAGATGCATGAGATGAGAGGAGGAAAAGAAGAAAGAAAAGAGGGAAAGGAGAGGTTTAACGAGCGATTTCATCAGAAAGGAAGCACAAACACATGTCCAGACGCCACTTGCAAAACTGGAGAGGTAACGAGACAGAGAGAGAGAGAGAGAGAGAGAGAGAGAAAATGTGTGTGGGGGGGGGGGGGGGGGTCCTTAATAGTCTGATATCACAGACTCCTGTAAATCCCAAAACTTTCACACTTTCATCAAAGCCTTGGTTACTAATACTGACCAGCTGATCATCCAGTCCAAAGAGCTGTTCCAAGTAAGTTTCAGACAATCTTCGAATTGATGGTTTCACTGCCGGGTCAATGCACATATCCCTTTAATAAAACCAAAAGATACCCTCAAAAATTCATTTAATCTCCTGGGATTTCATTCCACAGTGGCTTTCTCCTTAAGAGTCTCTTCCAGTGATTCTGGTGGGTGGAATGTAAGGGAGAGGAGAGAAGATACAGGCCCCTTTGAAGAAGGATTTCAGGATCACCAGGAGGACTTGCTCAAACTGTTCCCCAACATTTGTCTATGCTCCCCCAAGAAAAGTGCGCTAATTTTCCTTGCTTCCCACTTGAAACAAATGGCCCATGAATGCATGTCACTTTTGAGGGTATACTACATTTCTCAAGCTGAGAACCAGTGCACGAATGCATGCCTGTGGGGCTTAAAAGCTTAGAGGGAGATTTAGCCTTCCATGGCCTCACTAAAAAATGACTGATAATGTTTGGGTGGACTTCCAGACCCCTGCCCCCAAATCTCTTTTGTATGTTGAGATTGCAATCTGCTCCTTTAATCCAGTTTCTTTTCATTTTACATAAGCACTCATCATGTACTGAAGAAATCTTTAATAACATTGTTTGGAAGGCTTTCAGAACATCCACTTGGTGGATAGTCCCCCTGAAGTTTTTAGCCAGTTGCCAATTCATGCATCTTTGTATCAATTCCTTCTTTTTAACAATAAACATGTTATCGCTGTGATTTTTAAAAAAGCCTACGGGGGCCTTTTTAAAACAATTTATGATTAGAGGTATTTATTGGCAAAACTTCATTTTGTGATATACAATGCTATACACTGAATGCTTTTTATCTTCCGATGAAGTTTACCTAACATGAATCAGAACTTTACATACCAAAAAAGTCTTTCAAGTCCACTTTCCATTATATGCTTGATCATTACTTCTAAATAGTCTAGTGGATCCTCGGGACAAGAAACAAGCAGACCACACAACAGCGCCTTCGGAGAAAAATAAGAATGGAATAAATGCTTCTGAATTTGTTTGTTCCTAGTAAGCAGCAGATGGCCCTCCCTTCATACAATTAAAAAGTCAACTAACGTCACAGCTTCAAAGTAAGCATATTTTAGAGCTACTCCTCTGTATTTATTTCCCCCTGAATAGTTTGCTAAAATCAAATCAAAATGCAGTTTACCTTTCCCCTTAAACAAATATTGATCCATCATAAATGATGTTGCCAAGAAAGTGACTGGACAGTGTTCTAAACAAATTAATAGTTCATTTGAAAACATAGTTGGGATGCTTTTGATCACTGCAGTTTCCACCTTTTTAAAATACAAGAGACTCTCTTCTCCTGGATCTAGGAGGTTTTCACTGCAGAGACACCCCCACCCTGCCACCCTGCCCAGTCCAAAGGACACCCACCACTCCTGCTTTTCTTCCTTCGTGGTGGTGAGATCCTCATCTGCTCTGGGATTGACTTTCTCTGAAGATTACTGGGATGGTGAAATTTCCCAATTCCTCTTATTTGAATGGTCTTACCACCACAAGGCTGCCACGCACCTTATTTGTGTTATTAGCAAGTTGCCCAATCCCCTTGGTGGGCCACAGTATCTTATTTGCATAGTCCCACCCATGCATTCTGTGGCCGTTACAGGATCATGGCAAGACAGGCCATATAAAACTGATTCATCGCACTTTGAATGCCTACTCTCTCTTGCTTACTTATCTGAAATTCACCTCAAATCCTAATTCTTCTTTAAACTGTTTCTGACACTCAATCATCATTTATCTGTCTAGCCAGTCTCTCCACAGTCTTCCCCTGAATCACTGATTACATGTAGACTTACAGCCTACCTATTTCTGCCAAGCTTTTGGGATCATTCTCCTAGTCTTGGGGCTTGCTGAGACCACTATCAAGACCTTCAACACCATCTCTGTCTCCACAGTCCATTGATAAATTCAGAGTATGTTGAACAAACATTAACGGAGTGCCAACGAATGCAACTCTGTGCTAGCACCTGGAAACACAGCAAACACGTACAGCTGGACAATATACAAGATAAATAACTCAGACAGTACACAGTAAAGCACAACGATGAGAAGAGAGGTAGGAAGGGGAGTAGGTCATTTGTATAGGTTGGGTGGTCTGGCAAGACCTCTCAATAGAAGTGGCCCACAAGTCTCACCCTCAAAGAGAAAGTGGATGATTGTGTTAGTCCAGGTAGACTAGAGAGACAAATTCATAGTCACTCATGTGTATAAGAGAGAACTTTATATACAAGAGCAGTTGAATATTGAGAAAACATCCCAACCCAGTCCAGATCAAGTCCATAAGTCCAATATTAGCCCATATGTCCAATACCAATCTATGAATTCCTCTTCAGACTCACAAAACACATGCAATGATGCCAAATGCAGGAAAATAACAGGCCAGTGGGTGGAAAGTCCTGTGGATCCAGTGGTGGTGTAAGCATCTCAGAGCTGGCATGGGTCTCCTTGTGGCTCCTCCAACTCCAGGGCTCTAGCATAGCTCCATGTGTCTTGTCAGCAAGAATACAAAGCAGAGAGAGTTTCTGTGTGCCCCATCACCAGCGAGCTATTTATCTCCCTGGTCCCTCCAAATGAGGTCATCAAGCTGTGACCTGATTGACAGGCTAGACTCTACCCCTTTGCAAGTAGACAAGAGATTAACTACCACAATGATATTCTCCTGTGAGAAAACAATATGAATTTCATTGCCCGATGTGTTAGTCTGGGTAGACTAGAGAAACAAATCCATGGACACATATATGTGTACAAGAAAGAGATTTATGTACAAGAGGACTTGAACATTGAGAAAGTATCCCAACTCAGTCCAATCCAAGTCTATAAGTCCGATACTAACCCATATGTCCAACACCAATCTATAAAGTCCTCTTCAGACTCATGAAACACATGCAATGATGCCAAATGCAGGATGATCACAGGCCAGTGGGTAGAAAGTCTTTGGATCCAGCAGCTCTGTAAGCATCTCAGCACTGGCAGGGGTCTCTACGTGGCTTCTCCAGCTTCAGAGGTCTGGTTGTATCAGGGTAAGTCCATGTGGCTTCTTCAACTTACAGCACTAGCATAGTTCCACATATCTTGTCAAGTGAAAGTCTCCCAGGGAGTGGCAGAGAGAGAGAGAGAGAGAGAGAGAGAGGTCTCCTGCCTCCAAGGAGGAAAAATCAGGATTTCCCAGAATTCTCAGGAGAAGGCCATGCCTACACAGAGGCCTCATTGGCTATGATCTGATTGACAGGCTAGACTCCACCCCTACACGCTTAATCCTTAAATAGACAATTATATAACTATGTGGGGTGTTTTTTTTGACATTTCTCCTGGCACCCCAGAGCATTTCATTGTTTCTTTTCCCACTCATTTCCTGGTTGGAAACTGATGGGACTAAGAGGGTGCACAGCCCAGTGCCGGGGAGGCCTGGATCCTTTGTTGGGCTTCACTATTCCAAAAAAGACACTTGGGGTTCATTTATTTATTGTGTGCATTGGTAAAATTGCATTATGTGTGTGCTGCATTATCGAGTGTGTTCTTTTTTATTGCTAAGTAGTATTACATTAAACAGACCCATTAATCACTGATTAAGGCACCCTGGCGGTGCCTTAGTTAAGAAGTTGGCTGCTGGGCGGAAGTGGACAATTTGAAACCCTGAAGTGAGACCAAGGGAGAAAACCCCCGGCAATCTGCTCCAGTAAAGATAACACCCTTGGAGAGCACTTGGGGGCCGTTCTACTCTGCCCTACAGGTCAGAGATGACGCAATGGCATACAACAACAATCCGTCATTGGTGGAAATTTCCACAAAACAAAAATCCATCATTGATGGAAATGTCCGTTGTTTCCAGTTACGACTCTTTCAACAAAATTAAACAATCTAGTACACACATTTTGTCTTGTTGGATTATGTTTTTTCCTAAGTTTTATGTTGTTGTAATGGAGAATGCATGTGGCAAAACCTAAAGCAAATCGACAGTTTCGGCATGTACAATCCCACGGCGTTGGTTACGTCCTTCACATTGTGCCGCCATGCTCAGGGCCTCTGGCCTGGAGCTGCTCCTGTCCAATCTTTAAAGTTGCTGCTATCAACTTACTGGCCTACAGATAGTACTTAAAAGAGCAGATGCTCAAGGCAGACTCTTTTTAACAAGTTAAGCTAAGCTGTGGTTTTAAGATGACTTCAGGGGACTTTTTAGGCTTAAAGAGTATCTCAGGGCTATCGTTTCAGGGATTCCTCAACTCTTCATGGCTCCAACAGGTCTAGAATTCATGAAAAACTGAGATTCTCTTCTGTATGTAGCCCCTTTGATGAGGATTTTTCTATGGACTCTTTCATCAAAATGTGCACTAGTTCTAGGTGGGCACAAAACATATTAGACCAATTAATTGGGATGTCACATGACCCTGAACTTCCAAACCAAGGAACCAAAACCCTTTAAGTATTTGAGTGCAAGTAAGCAACCTCAGCAGTTACTATCTACCTATGTGTCTGTCTATCTATCTGCTCATTTATTTTTGGTCGCTGTCTAAATTTTGACTCTTCATCTTTTTACAGGTGCACAACTAACTGACAACAATTACAGTAATCATTTGTGAGCCCTACTCTGATCAATGTGATTTTTCCATCATCATTTGTCCCCTTCATCCTGCCCCAGAGAATCACTAGTAAAGTTTGGTCTCTATACATTTGCCTCTTGCTGTCGTTTTATAAGTGAGGTCATACAATATTTGTTCTTTTGTGATTAATGTGTTTTACTCAGTATAATATCTTTAAGTGCCATCCATACTGTAACATGCGTCAAGCCTTCATTTCTTCTACTGGCTGAGTAGCATGGATGGAGGTAGCATACTTTATTCATCCTCTCATATGGTGATGGGCACTTCAGTTGTTTCCACCCTTGGCTATTGTGAATAGTACTGCAATGACTCTTTTTGAGTCTCTCCTTTCAGGTCTTTGGGGTACACACCCCAACCCACTGCCATCAAGACAATTCCAATTCATAGCATCCCAAGCCCAGCAAAGGTAAACAATTCTGCTTGCTGAAATCTGCTGGGTAGTCCTGCTCAGATAATCAGTAATTCCTGGCTCTGGAATCTCTAACAAATATATGAAGCCTTTAGTCCCTTAAAAAAATTAGCCTGTACGATGTATGAATAAAGCCCAATACATTAAAATGATAGGTTCTTGAAAACTTCACCTTGAAAGAAGCAACAAAGTATATTTTTTAATAGCTCGGTAAAAATCATGATTTGTAATTTAAACATGCCCTCTGCTGGGCAGTTCAAGTTCTGTAAGCTCATTTTGATCTTTCATACACATGAAAATGAAATTAATTCAAGGAGCTTTTTTTTTTTATCACGGATATAACCCCTCACTATGGCTGCACTACACTTTTAATATCTAGCCCACATTTGGTCAGTGTGCTGACTTTAGCCCGGTAATGAACTGCAGGAGAAACCAATTTCTAAATATTTGGGGATGGCTCAGTATCTGAAATTCAACCCCAAGGGGTTCATTGCTTTGGACTCCTATCTTAAAATGCAAATGACTTGAGGAAGGGGTGTCTCCTTGCCAAGTACCTGGCAAGTCCCCGGCAGCATGCAGAGAGGAGATGATGCTTACAATGAGGCCGAGGGTTCAGAAGGCAAAACTCAGTTTTCCTAGAATCCTGTCCGAGTGCAGGCCCTGATCACCTGCATACTGACATTTAATAACGAGCCCAAAAGGAGCAACAACTTTTACTTTCTGAAAAAAAATAAAATGTTTTTCCTGAAACTTAACACATGCTACATAGGATAAATGTTGTAGGGAGACTCTGGGTGACGTAAATGGTGAATGTCCTTAGATACCAGCCAAAGGCTGGACTTCTGACTCCACGGTGGCATCTAGGAAGAAAGACCTAGGCATCTAGGCAGAAAGATTTGCTTCTGAAAGATCAGCCACTGAAACCTGATGGCGCACAGAGGGGGCGCACCATGAGTCAGAGTCGGCGCCATGGCAACTGGTTTGTACTGGTTTAAATATCATAGTGCCTCCCTTTCCAAGCATTTGATTAATCCGTTGTGTGTTTCCAATCTGAAATTAAAGTTTAAGAAAGACTTGACGCTGAGTCTTACCCAAGAAAACCTTCTTATATCTCTGCGTGTCTATATTTTGTATGAACAATCCCTGTAGATTGCACTACACTGATAGAAAACTCGGAAGGTCTATGAAGGACACCTCCAGCAACCGTGAGGCTGGGAGTCATGAAAGAGATTGACAACAGTGGTGCTGAACTTACTTTGAACACTGAAAAATTAAAAACCTCTAAAAGTAATAATAAAAATACATGAAAATCCAAAAACATAATCCAGATAAAAGTAGAGTTATTGCAGAGAGAAGTTGAAAACCACAGTGGGAGGGTTTTAGGAAGGTGCCAGCTGGGACCAGTCTTTCAGGCTGGCCCATGAAAATCCAGAGGGTCCAAGAAAGCTCAGCCACGCCGCCAGAGGCAACCGGCTGCTCATCCGGAGGAGACCAGATGCAAGCGCACAAGCCAGCTGGCCCGCCAAGGATGAGAAATCAGTGCTTTCACTTCCTGTGTTTTTTCTGTTTATTCTTTTCCAATTCTCCATCAATAACATTCATTTGAAAATACTCTGGGAAAGCGAAAACCAAAATGTTTCTCTACCTTTGGGCCAACGTTTAACTATTTTGTTTTCACCTTTTTGTGTTGCTTGGTTTGGGGTTTTTTTTCATTATTATTACAAAAGTAACATGTTCTCTCTCTAATTTGGAAAATTCAGAAAAAGGAAATAATATTCAGCCATCATCCTGCCAACCAGTAAGAATCTCAGTGTCCTCTTTCCTCAATGCATGTACTCTCATGACAAAGTTGGGATCACACAGTAGCATCTTGTCTCTTAACAGCTTTCTCTCTCTCTGTGGTGCAGTGACTAACGACATGGCTTTTCTAGCCACAATCTTCGGTCCCACCACATGACTGGGTGGGACCATGAAAATAGTATAGAACTCTAATGGGGGAATTGGTCAGTTTTGACACCCTGCTAGGTTTAAAAAGAGACACTCAGAAGCAGAGGTGGGGATCTCACTACCATCCAGGAATAGAACACGTCCCTTGGACCCTGAGATACCTGTGCACTGAACCTCCTCGATCCCAGAGAAGGAGAGCTGCGACACCAGAGAGGCAGCAGAAGGGTGGCAGATGGGTGGGCACAGCCGAACAAGAGCACAAGACAACATGGTAGGCTTTGTGACCCAGAGATATGTATAGCTGAGTGCCTTTGAGAAGCAGGCTTGCTCGCTTCCAGGTAGTTAATGGGGGAGCCAGGTTTGCTGACCCACAGAGCTGGAGCCGAGTGCCTGCTGCCTGTGGCTTACTTAAACTTACTTATGGCACAGTAGAAAGTCTTGCAGTCATTTATTTGCAGCACTTAAAGAGCTTTGTAGCATTGCCAGAGCAGGGCAGGAGCAAGGGGCCAAGTGGCTAAGAGGTGAAGGAGCAGAGAAACACGGCTGTGGGGATGGCTGAGAAGTGCGTACCAGACAAAAGAACTGCATCGGAGAATTTTTTATCCTGAATTACAGCCTGTTCACGTCCCCAATATGCCTGATAATAGTGAGCATGTCTGTGAATTCTGTTTGTCCATTACAAGGAATTATTGCACCCAGGCACTAAGTAGAGAGGACCGTGGGGAGGACAGTTAGTGTCAGACTGGTCAGGAAAGTTGGAAGGGGCAGACATGTCTGGTCCTGTCCTCATCAATTTGGCCTTGGGCTGATGTTGACTGTGACTCTTTTTCCCCTGTTGAAAGTCAACTCTGCTCCATTTTTACACATACTCTCTCACTTGGGGGAGGGAGCTAAATATTACATTATGAACATTTTTTTCATGTCACTAAAACTTGTTCAAAAACATCACATATTAAAATTGGTTGATAGTCTGCTATAAAGAAATGTACCATAAATAATCAACAACTCTTACATGGCTGGTTATTTAGGTTATTTCTTACTTCTCCCATTATTTAAAAGCACATAATGCACACATATCTCATTAATCAGTTGCATGCAACACACAGGCAGGCAACTGAAGTTCAAGCTGAGTTCAGGAGTGTGTGTGGAACAAAGGACAGCAGTGCTGTCACAGGAATCCTGGCTGAAGGCAGTGACTACCAGAAAGATGTGCATCTTTCTTTTGACTTTGCAAGGCATTTGAGTTAGTCAATTGTGCCAGCCTGGCCGATAATCACATGTGGTGCTGGTTGAAAGGCAGAGGGATAAATGGGTGGTGAAGCCTCGCCTTTCTAGTTCTCGGGTCTCTTGTTTTGTGATGGTTGCATCGGGTGCAGCTGCCTTAGCAGTTCCCTGCTTCAGCTTGCAAGATGGATTTCCTACAAGACATCCCCAAGGAGAAGCCGCATGGATCTATTCCGATGCAGCCCTGGGTTCTGGAGCAGCCATGTGGAGACCCCTGCCAGTGCTGAGATGCTTACACGTTCACTGACTCAGCTTTCCTCCTGCAGTTGGCATTATTGCCTCTGTTTTGTGAGGTGAAGGACTTTGTGGACTGGTGTTGGGTATGGGTTAATGTTGGACTTGTGGGCTTGGGCAGCATTGGGTTGGGATGTTTTCGTGATACACATTTTCTTTGCATGAAACTGTCTCTTATACATGAGTTGCTGTGGATTTGTTTCTCCAAAGTACCCAGACTAATACAGCATTCAACTGTGTGGATCATAATAAACTATGGATAATGTTTTGAAGAAGAGGAATTTCAGAACACATCCTTGTGCTGAAATCGTTGTTGATGTTAGGTGCCATTAAATCACTTCCAACTTACAGTGACAATAAAATGAAATGCTGCCCAGTCCTTCGCCATCTCCACTATTGTTATGTTTGAGCCCATTGCCGCAGCCACTGTGTCGGCCCATCTCCTTGAGGGTCTACCTTTTTTTCCTCTGACTCTCCACTTTACCAAGCATGATGTCCTTTTCCTGGTCTTTACTGGTAATATGTTCAAGATACTTGAGACACGGTCTCTCCATCCTCACTTCTAAGGAGCTTTCAGACTGGACTTCATGCACGACAGATCTGCTTGTTCTACAGACAGGCCATGGTACTTTTGATAGTCTTCGCTAACACCAATTCAAATGCATAAATTCACCTTCAGTCTTCCATATTCTTGACCCAAGTGATGATATTTTCAAATACCTCCTATGCATGTGGAAGCCAGACGAAGAATAAGGAAGACCCAAGAAGAAATTATTCATTCAAATGATGGTGTTGGTGAGTAAAATCTAATATACCACCAAATTCCAGGAGAATGGAAAAATCTGTCTTGGAAGAGCACATATAAAGGCTCCTAGAAACTAGCCCTGGAAGAGGACATCATGTTTGATAAAGAAAGGGTCAGTCAAAGAAGACCCTCAACGAGATGAATTGGCATGAAGGCTGCAGCAATGGGCTGAAACCTAGGAGCGACTGTGAGACTGGCGTAGGACCAGCAAGTGTTTCATTCTGTGAGACAGTTGGATACGTTAGACCGGATTCAGTGGCACAGAAGAAGAATAATGAGACCTATTATCATGACTAATGATGAGATCTATGTATCTTCATTCCTGATTATTTCCTTAGGCTAGATCTCTATAATAATATAGACTCAATAGCTGTATTTTAAAGCTTTTCAGACATATTCTAGTGGAGGGGGAAGGGGAGAAAGGCGGAACTGATAACAATGATGGTTGTATAAACACTCACCCCCCCCCCAGGGGAACAAATAACAGAAATGTGGGTGAAGGGATACAGCGGACGGTGTAAGAGATGAACAAATAATAATAGTATATAATTTATCAAGGGCTCATGAGGATAGAAGGGTGGGGGAAGAAGGGGGGAAAGAGGAGCTGATATCAAGGGCTCAAGTAGAAAGATAATCTTTTGAAAATGATGATGGCAACATGTGTGCAAATTTGCTTGATATAATTGATTTATGGATTGTTATATCTGTAAGAGCCCCCAATAAAATGGTTTTTTAAATCGTCTGCCAAAAAGGTGCTACCAACTTACACTTTCATCTACATCCATTGAGAATATCCATTTTATTTCCCTCATGACAACACTGGGAATTAAATTTTTTATTATTGTTGCTGACTTCATGGGTAAAATGCTCATTAATTTTCATCTACATTTTGTTTTCACCAGTGGGGCTGAATACGTTTTCTTACATTTATTAGCCATCAGTCCCTAGGACCAATCAGTCCCTAGAAAGGGACATCAATACTGGTAAGTGGTCAGCAGAGAGGACGCCCTCGGAGAGGTGGATTGACACAGTAGCTGCGACACTGAGTCCCAACAGACCCGCATCTGTGAGGCTGGCGCAGGGCCAGTCAGGGTTTCCTTCTGCTGACCTCGGGTGACTGTGAGGCTGGGCAAACTCTACCTCACCTAGCAACACTAAGTCACAGTTTCCGTAACTCCCATCAAATGACTGGGCAGGGCCATGCCAATTAGGTGTTTGTAGCCCACCCAGGGGATTGGGTAGCTTGTTATTAAGGAAAATAAAGTGCAAGCCACTCTTAGGGGGGGTGAGAGTATGTAAATAAGGTATATGGAATTCCAGTGAAGGCTTTGGGCAGCTTTGCCTTGCCAGTAGGCTTTAAAAAGAGCTATTCCAGAGCCCAGGAGGACTCTGACTACCATTAAGAAGAGGCAAGAATAACGGATGTCCTCTAGACCTGGAATCCCTGCATTGGGAATCACTGGAGACAGCAGCAACTGGGAAAAGTCACAGAAGTAGCAGAGACCAGTAGGAGATGGCATGGAGGGCATCTAATCCACTGAGAGGGAAAGCTGAGTGCCTCTGGGCAGGAGACTTGCTGGTGGAGGAATATGGGCACCAACTGGCATAACTACAGAGCTTGGTACCACTTGTCCAAGCAGGGCAAGAGTTAGGCCTAGGGCCAGAGAGAGGCCTGCCTTTAGCCTTAGTTGAAAAGAAAGAGTCCTCCTAAAAGAACCCTATCCTGAATCATTTCTCTTTGTTGTTTGTTTGAGATTAACTTGTTTCTCATTAAAGACTCCACATCCATTTCAATCTTATTTTTCCTCCTCTTTTTTTACCCAAGCCACTCAAACCACTATTTATGTTTGAGGGAGAAGGAACCTGAGGGATTTGGTGTGGCGGGGGTGTGGGGTGTGGGTGTGGGGTGGGGGTGGCGGGGGGAGCGTGGTGGAAGGGGGGTAAGGGCTGTTAAAGAAGCATTATATATTTATGTGTGAATATGTATATATGTATCATCATAACCCAAGAAATTAAATCAACAATAATATCCTGTTAAACTCTCCAAAATTTGTGCTCCCCCCTGACCCCTCCCTTCTCTCTGTTCCCACCCCCATCCCTAGTCCCCTGGATCATTTCTGATCCTGAATTGTAACCATTTAAACCCCAATAATAAACCTCATAATCATGAGTATGGTCTGTGAGTTGTGCCCATTACAAGAATCAATCATCAAGCCTAGCAGAGAAGTAGAAAGGGCTACGGGAGGGACGGTCAGTGTCAGAACTGGTCAAATCATTGAAGAGAGGAGGTAAGCACGACCTTCATTGACCTTAGAGGTTAAGTTGTTGATCTTAATTTTCCTTCCCCCTCATGAAGCTTGAGGTGGTCAGATGCCTCCCACCATGACATTTCTCCACCTTCGCAGACACAGCAGCAGCCATAGAGAACATTTCAGAGGAACAGTAAAACTCATACAGACAGAAAGCAGGTCACTTCTTCAATTTCCAAAAGTCTCCTCTGGAGTGCCTCTCAGCTAAGGGGCACTGTGGTTTTGTGATTTGTTTCACAAGACACTCCAAATATCCGTGACATGGGCACAAGTTGCTTCTTTTGTCTTCTTAATAGAGTCTCATCACTGATTACTGAGGCAAATTTGAAAATACTCATTTTCTGGAGTGCATACTAAAACCATTGGTCACCAGGAGACAGACTCACCCTGACCCTCCCTGGGAAGTCAGGTTCCTCTTAAAGGTCCAGAAGCTGCAGTGACTTGGAAAGAACAACTTTCCAAAAAAATAAATAAAAAGAAAGAAAAGAGCAACTTTCTCAGATACAGTGATTCTTTCCTGATCAAAGGGAATTTTCCTTTGTTTATTAGTTATGTAAACATATGCTACACCTCCTTGGTTGTCATCGCGTTGACTCTGATTCGCGGTGACCCATATTCTTCATTGCATTCTCACTGGCTGATTTATTTATTTATTTTGGAACAGAATCACCAAGTCTTTCTTCCAAAGCACCTCTGGGTGGGCTCACATTTCTAATCTTTTGGCCAGCAGCCAGGGTGTTGACCATTTGCACCACCCAAGGACTCCCATGCTGGACCCTGCAATTTCCAATATAGCAGCCTATTTGTGGGTTACAAGAGGGGCAGCTAACTACAAAATCTGTTATTCGAACCCACCAGTCGCTGTGCGGGAGAAAGGAGGCACGTTGCTCCCATAAAGACTGACAGACTTGGAAATCCACAAACAGCCATCCTATCCTGTCCCGTAGGGTCATTAAGACTCAGAATTCACTTGATGTTGGTGAGTTTGGTTTGGGCCACATGTGACTGTCGAGTCCGTGAGATGTAGCTATTACAAACTGAGATCTGTTATTATAGTGCAAGCAGCACCCCTGATGTTGGAAATCATGTATGTAAAACAAAACAAAAAATATAATGTAAAATGTCACAGTAATTTATACTGGCTACATTTTATGCTATGGGTAGATTAGTTTATTTGTTCTATATGAAAGATGACTTTATTCTACTTATTTTTTTACTTTTTTGTAGGACAGTCAATAGGATACATGTTCATGGTGCTAGAAAAACACATTTGGGCTAGAGACAGTCAGTGATTGAAGCTATTGTGCTTCCAACTAGCTCGTGTTTGGGTGCCCAGCAAATGCCTGCTGATTTAATGATGGTCTAGTACACTGCCCTTGACCTGTCCCATCCCCCAAGGAAATGTGCTGGCCAGTCTCCAGAGTCTAAAAGAGAACAGTTTCCAACTGACATGATTACAATCCAATATCCTTCAAGCTGGGTGTGCAAACTTTCATTGTTGTGAGCCTTTGAGTCAATTCCAACTCATTGCAATGTTATATTGCAGAGTAGAAATGGCCCATAGGGCTTCTTAGGTGGCGATCTGGATGGGTGTAGATTGCAAAGGAGCCCTGATGGTGCTGTTGGGAAAGGCTGGACTAATAACTGCAAGGTTGGTAGTTCAAACCCACCAGCTGCTCCTAGGGAGAAAGATGAAGCTTCTGCTATCATAACGATTCACAGCTTTGGAGGGGCACAATGAGTCAGAATGAAATTGATGGCAATGGGTTTGGTTTGGGGATTTTTTTCCCCTCCCATAAACCCTCTGACATCTTGGTTAGCAGCAGGCGCTTAGCCATTGTTCTGCCAAAGCTCCTTATGCAAACCTTTTCAAAAAACCCAACTCACTGCCATTGAGTTGATTCCGACCCTTAGTGATGCTACAGGGCAGGGTAGAACTAGCCCGTAGGTTTCTGAGACTGTAACTCTTTACAGGAGAAGGAAGCCTTGCCTTTCTCCCAGGTTCCCCTTTCACAATTACTTTCCCTAACCCTAGAAAACAAAGCCCGGGCTCTCATCCATCTAGAGCCTTCCTATCAGAAACACTGAGGCAGAAGAGGTTCAGAAACTTGCTCAAGGCCATAAAATAGTAGCAGGCAGTGACATCAAGAATCAAACCTGGACAATATTACAATAAAAGATAACTCCCTTACATAACAAAATTCAGTACAGCAAAATTGGCTCCTACAACTAGAGATTCCAAAGGTACACCATGTGTGGGTTTCATGCAGTGATTCTTTGAGGTCAGTCACTGCGTTGGACCCTCAATGAAAACCTGATCGGCCTTTGGATTGCAGAGTTTGACCAAACTGAGTTCTTCCTGCCAGAGCCCTATTGACATAGTGATTATACATTGGGTTTCTAACCACAAGGTCAGCAGTTTGAAGCGACCAGCCACTCCTCGAGAGAAAGATGAGGCTTTCTACTCTCGCAAAGAGTTACAGTCTCAGAAACCCACAGGGGCAGTTCTACCCTGTCCTATGGGGTCACTGTGAGTTGGCATTGACTCATCGGCAGTGAGTTTGAGTGAATGAGTTAAAGCCGCTAAGTTTTGGAATAGTGAATTTTGTAGCAATGAATGCTTGGTATGCCAATCAAACAAAAAATGACTTTATAGCCAAGTCAAGGCCAAAGAGGGATCACTGTCATTCCATTCGACCCCAGCTACATTCCGTCTAAGGAAAAAACACCCAACCATAACCATTTTTTATTTTAATTTTGTATTATAAATTTCTTCAAACATATATAAACAATAGCAGAATGAGAGCCCATACAGCGATATTCTATTTCAATAATTATCACTATTCTGTGATTCTTGCATTATCTCTATACTTTTACCCATTTCCCTATCTTTTCTGTTTTTATGTGTGTGTGTTTAGATGTTTATTAGTTCAAATGCAAAAATCTTAGTTGTATACATTTTAATCGGTATGTTTAGGACGCTTACATTTAAAATGGGTATTAATATAGTTGGTAAAGCAGAGGGTCAGCAAAAAAAAAAAAAAAATACCGACAATGAGATGGATTGATACAGTGGCTGCAACAATGGGCTTAAACATGCCTGCTCTGGCAAGGATGAGACAGGACCTGGCAACAGCTCCTTTTGTTATCTGTAGGAACGCTGGAAGTTCGAGCCCCTCCACAGGATCTAGCAACCTCTAACATTAACGTCTACCATAATAGCTCACATTTTTGTAACTGTTTCCTATTTTGTAACTGTTGCTTTTGCTTTATTGTTTTAAAATTAATTTTTTTTAGTTTGTTTGATTATTGTTTGTTTTTTAAATCAATTTATTGGGGCTCATACAATTCATCACAATACATAGATCAATTGTGTAAAGTACATCTATACATTTGTTGCCCTCATCATTCCCAAAATTCACTTGCCTCTTGAGTTCCCAGAATCAGCTCATTTTCCTT
>NW_022103920.1:42703013-42710221 GCF_000313985.2 Echinops telfairi | reverse complement strand
TTCCAGTTCTGTGGAGACACAACGAACAGTCTCCCCACCCCCCACCCCACCCCACCCCCGTGGGCCAGTGCCCTGTAAAATTAATTTAAATTTTAAAAATTTTTAATTGATTTTTTAAATTTTAACACTTTTTGTGATTCCATTTTCTCTCTTCTCAGCACATCCTTTACAATTTTAAAGTTTTTTCATTGGTTTTTTTCCGAGTTTGCAGCTTACATTTACCATTAATCTAAATCCATTTCAAATAACACTTTGCAGGAAGTGAAAGTACTTTATGAAATTATTTAGGACAAAAACAAACAAACTCACTGCTACGGAATTGATTCCAAGTTCACTGTGACCCTAGAGGACAAAGGAGACCTGCACTGATGGGCTTCCACGGCTGTCCATCTTCTTCAGGAGTAGAAAGCTTCCTCTTTCTCCAGCAGAGAGGCTGGTGGGTTTGAGATGCTGATCTTGTGGCTTGCAGCTCAATGAGTCTATGCCACCAGAGTACCATGCTCAATCCCTCCCTCTTTTTACTTGCAACATGGCTGTTGTACATGATCATCCCCTATATTGTTGCTCCTATCATTTTGAGCAAACTGCTCCCTATTAGATTCAGTGGACTGAATCCAGCTAGTCTCAGCCCTCCAGTTTTGTTTTCATTTTTTAGGACTGTTATGACTGTTTCAGTCCTTTGCACACACATTTCACAATCGTCTATTTCTATATTTTGAAAGCCTCTCAGGAAAATAACTGGGTTTGCACTACTTATATAACTAATCTGGCTATAATTGGCATTTTTTAAAAATTGAGTCTTTAAATCCATGAGCACAGTAAATCCCATCATTGAAGTCTCCTTTAATTTCTTAGCAATGTTGTAAATTTCTCATAAGATGTCCTTGTATGTAATGTTAAAATTATTCCAAAATATTTTATATTTTTAGGCTATTATCAATAGAAGTATTTTTAATTTTTAAGTCTCCAATTGCTTGTTGTGATTATATAAATACATCATGATTTTTGGACATTGGCCTTCTAAGCGAAGACTTCTAAACTCACTTATTAGCTCTAGGGTTCCCTCAGAAACTTAGAATCTTCTGTTCAAAGAACCACAGTGGGTACAAATGAGGATTGTTTTAATTCTCAGACTGCAGTCTTTGTGTCTTTTACTAGACTTCCTTACTTTTTTGCACTGACTGGGATCTCCAACAGGAGCCCTGGTGGCATAGTGGGTTACACTTTGGTCTGCAAACCACAAGGTCAGTAGTTCAAACCTACCAGGTGCTCAGAGGGAGAAGGATGAGGCTGTCTGCTCCTAAAAAGATTTACAGCCTCAGAAACCCTATGTAGTAGTTCTACTCTATCCTATAGTGTCACTATGAGTCGGTACTAACTCAGTGGCAGTGGATTTGATTGTGGCAGGGGGGAGGGGGGATGAGGGGGGGGGGTTGGGACCTCTAATACATTGCTGAGTCATATTGTATTATACAGTCAACAATCACATCTGTGAGTTCAGCATCCAAGGATTCAATCAACTACAGGTTGAAAACATTCAAAGGACGGGTGGGTGGGAGGAACCAATTAAGTGGTCAAAGCAATCCCTTAGAGGTTAAGAGGGAGTATAAAGTAGATTCACATAGTATTTGGTATTATAAGTTATCTAGAGATTATTTAAAGTATAATGGATGACTTATGCAGATTATGTGCAAGCACTACACCATTTTATATATCAGGGACTGGAGTGTCCGTGGGTTTGGGTATTGATGGGGGGAGTGTCCCAGAAACCAAGGAATGGCTGTAAGTGGTGAGAGCAGACATCCTTGCCCTGTGCCGGATCTTAAGGGAAAAGAATTCAATGTTTTGCATATTAGCAGTGTTCCTTATATACACCCTTTATCACATGAACTGTTTCTTTCTAGTCCAAGTTGGGTTTGAGTTTTCATTATGAAAGAGTTGAAATGTAATGAAGGTTTTCCCCTCATATCTACTGAGTTGATTATGTTTCTTTTCCTTCCTTCTATTAATAAAGTGAACTACTTTGGTGGATTTTCAAATATTTATCAAGCTTGCATTTGTGGGATAAACCTTACTCTGTATATGCTTGGCGTGCATTCGCTGATATTTTGTTAAGAAAATCTGTGGGGGAGGGGGAGGGAAAAAGGAGCTGATACCAAGGGCTCAAGTAGAAAAGGTTTTGGAAATTATGATGGCAACATATGTACAAATATGCTTGATCCAATCAATGTATGGAATGTTATAAGAGCTGTAAGAGTCCCCAATATAATAATTTTTTTTTAAACTGAATCTATGTTCGTGAGAGAACTGACCTATAATTTTCTGTTCTTCTAATGACGACCAAGGTATTTAGGCTCTGTGGGTCTCATAAAACAGGTTGGGAGCTATTTCTTGCATTCCTTTGCCCTCTGTTATCAGAAAGAGTTTTTGTAGGATTGGTATTCTTTCCTTAATTGTTTAATCAAATTCGTCAGTGAAATCATCTAAATTTTCTTTGTGTAGAGGATTTTGGTAACAGATTCACTTTCTATGCCAGAGCTTCTCTTCAAGAAATAGGACTATTCCAATTTTCTATTTGATATTGGGTCAGTTTAATAGTCCCCTAATATCCTTCTCATCTGTAGGACCTTTAGAGGCATATCCTTTTTTTATTCCTGATACTGGTAATTTGTGTTTTCTTTCTCTTTCCCTCAAGCAGTCTTGCTACAAATTTATTTAAAAATTTTAGTGAAAGAACTTTGGGCTTTTTCTCTATTGTTCCATCTGTTGTTTTTTGTTTGTTTTTTGTTTGTTTTTTTTTACGATTTTATTTTTATTTTTTTTTTTTTCATTTAAAGTGATATGTTTATTTATTTTTTTTTTTTCCTTGTTTATCTCCTTGCTGTAAGATTTTTTTTTTTTTTTTTTTTTTCTTTAATAAAAAATCATTTTATTTGGGGCTCATACAACTGTTATCCCAATCCATACACACATCAATTGTGTAAAGCGCATTTGTACATCGTTTCTCAAAACATTTTCTCTCCACTTAAACCCCCGACATTAGGTCCTCATTTTTCCCCTCCCTCCCCGCTCCCCCCTCCCGCATGAGCCCTTGATAGTTTATAAATGGTTATTTTGTCATATCTTGCCCTGTCCGACGTCTCCCTTCATCCACTTTTTGATTGTCTGTCCCCAGGGAGGAGGTCACACACAGTTCCATGTAATCGGTTCCCTCTTTCCTACCCATTCTCCCTTTACCCACCCTGCTTTGCCACTCATACCACTGGTCCTATAGGGCTCATCCGTCCTGGATTCCCTGTATTTTCAGTTCCTATCCGTACCAGTGTACCTCCTCTGGTCTAGCCAGTCTTGCAAGATAGAATTCGAGTCATGGTAGTGGGAGCGGGGAGGAAACCTTTAGGAACTAGAGGAAGGTTGTATTTCTCATCATTGTTACCTCGCACCCTGACTGGCTCATCTCCTCCCCGAGACCCCTCTGCAAGGGGATCTCCAGTGGCCTACTAATGGGCTTTGGATCTCCACTCTGCACTCCCCCCATCATTCACTATGGTAAGATTTTTTGTTCTGATGTTGCCTTACAACTGATCCCTTCGACAACTCGTGGTTGCATAGGCTGGTGTGCTTCTTCCATGTGGGCTTTGTTGCTTCTGAGCTACATGGCCGCTTGATTACCTTCAAGCCTTTAAGACCCCAGACGCTATACTTTTTGATAGCCGGGCACCATCAGCTTTCTTCACCACATTTGCTTATGCACCCATTTGTCTTCAGTGATCCGTTCGACACCCCGTCTGTTTTATTTCATTGCTTTCTCTTATCTTTGTTTCCATCACCACCACCACCACCCCACCCCCGCCTTTCTCTTTACATTGGATTTAAATTTCTCTTTTATAGCCCCTACGGTAAAAACCTAGGTAATTTATTTTAAGCCTTATAGGTTCGTGTCTAATATGACATTTCTAAGTACTGCTATCTCTTTATTAGCACTGAGCTCAAAATATATTCTCATTTACTTTTTTTATTTGTCTTTAACTGCTGAGTTAGCAAAGTAGTGCACATTTTCCAAATACTTAGGGCTTTTCTATATATCTTATTGTCATTAGTTTCTAATTTAATTTAATTTCAATCTTTTGAAATAAGCTGAGATTGTTCTACGGCATGTGCTTGAAAAGACATGGGAGCTGCAGATGTTGGTGCAGCAGTTATTTGCTGTGGCTTGTCTAGCCATAGTCTTTGCAACAACTGGCTGGGAACCTGCAGACTGAGTGTATCTCCCTTTGCCTGATCACTCTGGGTAAGAGAAGGTAGGGACGGTGCTGATAGGATTGTACTATTCAGTTGTGATTGTTATCAAGGTTAAGTGTGATTATAAAAACATGGAACTCCAACAAGGTGAATGGTCAAGTTGACCATTGTGGTCGTTACATATTCTGTTGTCAATATGAGACTAGTACGAGGGAAGGGGTGGAGTTTAGTCTGTCAATCAGGTCCTAGCTTGATGACCTCATTTGGAGGCACTAAGGAGATAAATAAGCTTGCTGGAGGCGGGACACATGCGCACTCCCTGCAAGACATTACTCATGGAGCTACACTGATGAAGTCAGAGCCCTGGAGCTGGAGGAGCCACATGGAGACCCATGCCAGCACTGAGAAGCTTCCACCATCACTGGATGCAACCTTTCTACACACTGGCCTGTGATCTTCCAGCATTCAGCATCATTGCATGGCTGTGTGAGTCTAAAGAGGAATTTATGGGCTAGTATTGACATATGGGGTAATATGGGACTTCTGGACTTGATCTGGGCTGGGCTGAGATGTTTTCTTAATGTACGATTACTCTTGTATGTAAAGTTATCTATTACACACATATGAGTGTCTATGAATTTCTCTAGTGAACCTACACTAACACAACCATCCTGTTGGGTATAAACGAAGCATGTCAGCAGAAGTAAGAGGAGATTTCTCTACCATAAAATAAATAAAGAAGCCATCAAATAGAAAGTAAATGTTTAGAAAATAACGATGGCAACATATGTACAAATAATTGATGTATGGATTGTTATAAGAGCTGCAAGGGCCCCAATAAAATGATCTTTTAATTTAAAGAGAGAGAGAGAGCGCCAGGAATGGAGCATATCCTTTAGAGCTTAAAATCATTATGTACTGAGCTTCCTCAGGAAGCTGTAAGGCCAGAGAAGTGGCAAAAATGTGGCAGCAGCAGAAGCACGAGTCGGTGCATGTGAAAGAATGGCGAGCTGCTTGGCTCCTGGTGTCTCAGGAGGCTCGACTGTGGAGTGGGGTGCTTCCAGGAACTTCACTGGAGGGCTTGGTTTGCTGCTGACCCACAGAACTAGAGCGGAGTCTTTGGACTGAGGCTTACGGTGGAATGGCATGCCCTTTAGGCAATCAGCAGCACTAAGAGCTTTGTTTGTCTCATGGCCAAGGAAGAGGGGGGATGAGGGGAAGGGGCAAAGTTGTGGGGGGGAGACTATCATAAATATAGAGGTGGATCCTGAGCATTTCTGTTCCTGAATTGTAACCCATTAACTTTCCTAATAAATGCCATAATTGTGAATATAGTCTGAGAGTTCTGTATGACCATTCCTATAAATTATCAAACCCAGAAGAAAAGAGCATGCTGTGGGAGAGACCGTTGGTGTCGTGATTGGTAAAGAAGGCTGGAGGGTGAAGGCAAGTCTGACTGATGCATGTGGTTCTCTGTATCCTCTTGTGAAGTCACAGGAAGTCTGACTGCAGCCCTGCTTTGTTCCCTAATGATGTCAGTTAGGTCGACTTGGTTGAAAGTGTCCATGGGTGTTTTATAGACTGATGATTAGTCTAGTTGCTCTATCAATTATCTCCTATGATTGTGAATTTATGTAATTCTCCCTTTAATTTGGTCAGCTTTTACTTCATGCTTTTTGAAGCGCTGTGATTGGGTGCATTCATGTTCATAACTGTAATGTCATCCTAAGTATGGTGCTTTTTATGAAATATCCCTCTCTACCTCTGGTAACATTCTTTGCCTTGGATTTTATCTGATATGAGATTAACCACTCCAGCTTTCTTATATTTAGTGCTTGCACGCTACGTTTTCTCCCCATTTTTTACCTTTAACCTGTGTCTACATGTTTTTAATGGGTTTCACATAGATAACATATAGTTGCAGCTAGTTGGTTTTTCTTCATGTCATTTTATTCCATCCTTCCACACAAGCAAGGCATGGCGTTTCTAGATTTGATGATCAGGTTTCATTTTCTGGTCTCATCTCATGGGCGGATCATCCTAGTACCACAGGTGGAAGGCAGGGTGATAACAGCCAGCAGCACGGTCCGTCCCTTGTTTCTTGCAGGCCTCTTTGGTCAGCCTCGGCTGCACTGAGGTGCCAATGAATGGCTTGAGCTTAGAGTGGCACATGTAGTTCTAGGTGTGTCCTGTAGTCTTCCTAACATAGAACGCTCTTCCTTTAAGCCATGTGAGCCAGGCATGAAGTTAAAGTAGTGAATATTTGAATTCTCTCAGGGTTGAGTGGTTGTGGAATGAATGCCATAGAGGGAGAGACCTGAGAAAGAGGCAGTTTCCACCACTGTGTGAAAGTAGAATGTTTGTCCCTAAGAAACCTTGTGTAAACAGAAATAGCCTACAGCAGAGAAGCACTGATTTCATATGGGAAATTTTTTTTTCATGTTCCAAGACCCAAAAAATAACCTACCAAACAATTCACATCCACACACACCCGCTAAAATAATGCTCACATACAGCGTTCCCAGACACAGCTCGAAGCCACGGCAGCTGAGCTGAGATGGAGTGTCGCCCCAGGGAAGGCCCTGGTGACGCATTACCGGCTGCTCTTTAATGGAGCGTGCTGCCTTTTTAATAGCTTGCTGCAAAGCAAGTACTTAATCCTCGGTTCACTTTTCACCACCTCCGCCCCTGCTTTTAAATAAAAGCAAAGGTTCTCTTGGGATTCCTTTTGGTTACTGAAACAGGTATTAATGTAGGGCTTTCATAGAAGTTCAGTGGGGTAAAAAGAACTTCCAGGGTAGGATATATATGTAAGTGTCATGATTATATATAGTGTTTTTAAGACATATCCACACTTTTTTTTTTTGCATTTTCACTTTTTTTACATGATTCTTTTTTTTTTTTTACATTTTATTAGGGGCTCATACAACTGTTATCCCAATCCATACACACATCAATTGTGTAAA
>NW_022103920.1:42672355-42701847 GCF_000313985.2 Echinops telfairi | reverse complement strand
CCCTTTGCCTCCCAGCTCTTTCCTCTATTTCCCTTGATTCTCCTCTTGTCCCACTATCATGCTCAGTCCCCACCAGGATTTCAGCACTTCCTCTTTGTTATGTTCCCCTTGATCCTGTCCTACCAGGTCTCTCACACCCACCTCCCCACCAATTTGGATTGTTTGTTGTTCCCTTGTCCCCGGGTTTGTTAACACCTCTTCCCTTCCCCCCTCCTCCCCTTCTCCCATGTCCCCCCAGAACTGTCAGTCCCATAGGAAATACAACTCCCACTTCTTGAGGGTGGATCCGGAGCACTATCAGCGAGGTCGGCAGTTCAAAACTAGCAGCCATTTCTCAGGAGAAAGATGCAGCTTTCTACTTTAGTAAAGATTTACACTCTAGGAAACACATAGGGGCAGTTCTACTCTGTCCTTTAGGGTGGCTCTGAATCAGAACTGATTTGACAGTGAGGTTGGGGGTTCTGTTTTGCTTTTTAATATATTCTTATTGACTTGCTCTAATACAGCGGTTCTCAACCTGTGGGTTGCGACCTCTTTGGGTGTCAAACGACCCTTTCACAGGGGTCACCCGATCCATAACAGTAGCAAAAGGACAGTTATGAAGCAGAAGGAAAATAATTTTATGGTTGGGGGGTCACCACAACATGAGAAACTGTATTAAAGGACCATGGTCTTAGGAAAGTTGAGAACCACTGCTCTAATAAAATGCAGTAGAAGTAAGGTTGAATGCCTTGTAGAGCTAGTTTCTAGAATGTGAGACTAAAAAAGTCCTTCCATCAACTCTGATCCATGGGGATTTCATGTCTATCAGGGTATACCCCAGGAAGTTCTCAATGTCTGGTTTTTGTTTTTTACGGAAGTAAATTGCTATGCCTCTTGGAGAACTCCAACCTTTCACTCCATTAGCCATCAAGCGCTAACCATGTGCACCATTCAGATATCAAAAGGTGATGCCGCCTGGCTTTATCTCTAGCACACATTCTTAAAACTCAGTCTTCATACTGTGAGAAAGCCCAGGCTACCTGGAGAGCTGACACACAGAAGAGAGACATGGAAGCTGACCGCCCAGCTGAGAGCCTAGTAAACAGCCACCATCAAGTGCCACACGTGTGAGTGAATACCAGCTGTCGTAGGACATGAGACCACATCAGAGATTTGGAACAAAAATCTCCTGTTAATTCCCATAACTGTGTGAAGTAAAAATACAATGATCAATGTTGTTTCAAACCATACCATTTTGTGGTAATACACTTATGAATCAAGAGAAACCTGCAACAAAGATGAATCAAGGAATGTGAGAGAGGTGAGAAACGAGGGCATGAGGGGAATGATCAACAGTACAGGCATGCTGTGCGATCACTGAGGTGTTGAAGGGATCAGATATCAGGCACCAGAACAAACAATCATATTGAGGTGAAGGGGGGGGGTCCTGCACAGAGTAGAGACCCAAAGCCCATAGACAATGGGACATCCCCTCACAGGAGAGTCACAAGGAAGGGACAAGCCAGCCAGGGTGCAGTACAGCACTGACGAAACATACATTCCTCTAATTCTTTAATGCTTCCTCCCCCCCACTAGCATGACCCCAATTCTACCTTACAAATCCGGCTAGACCAGAGCATATGCACTGGTACAGATAAGAACTCTCAACACACGGAATCCAGGACAGATAAACCCCTCAGTAACAGTAATGGGAGTAACAATACCAGCAGGGTAGCGGGAAGGTGGGGGAAGAGAAGGGGAACTGAGCACAATGATCAATGTTTAACTGCCCCCCGCCTCAAGAAAAATGAACAACAGAAATCTGGGTGAAGGGAAACAGCAGTGGGTGTAAGACATGAAAATAATAATAATTTATAAATTATCAAGGGTTCCTAAGGGAGGGATGGTGGGTGGGGGGAGAAAAAAATATGAGGAGCTGATACCAAGAGCTCAAGTAGAAAGAAAATGTTTGAAATGGATTATGGCAACCTATGTACAGATGTGTTTCACACAATGGATGTATGGGTTGTTTGTTGTAAGAGCTGTAAGAGACCCCAATAAAATGATTTTTAAAATAATAAAATAAAGTGCACCCCCCCCCCCCCAAATAGTATAGGTTTGATGAGGGGAATAAACTGGCAGCGTCAATGACGTTGAGGAAGTGACCGGTGGAAGTTCAGGAATAAATGAGCTGAGAAATTAGCATGAGAGAGTGAGATGAAGCAATGGAGATTCCAGAGAATGTACAGCAATTTGGGATAAAAGGGTCAAGGTTGTGACGGCAGGAGAAGTCTAAGGAGTGGGGAACACAAAGAAAATTGGAAGAAAGGTCAAGGATATGTATGCTGAGGTCACCAAGAATGATGACAGTGAACGAGGACGGCCCTTAACAGGACGGACTGACATCGTAGCTGCACCAATGGGCTCAATCCTAAGAACACTTAGAGGACTGCATAGAACCAGGCAGTGCTATGTCTGTTGCCCACAGGATCACTGTACGCAAGGAACTGACTGCAGGGCACTGCTCAACAACTTCAATGAAGCAATGCAGTTCCCCAAAGGAAAGAGTCCTCTGAAGTGAGAGGACAAAGCACATTGTGTTTCTTCTCAGGGGACATCCTATCTCATTAACATAACAAAGACAAACCATTCCCAAATGGAATTAAAACCACAGGCATAAAGGTTAGGATTCACATCTCATAGCTGGGGAGGACACAATTCAATCTATAACATTCCACCCTTTGGCCCCCAGAGATGCCTGACCTTGCCAAATGCAAAGCACATTCACTCCGTCACATCACCCCCAGAGTCCAAAATCCCATCTTCTGAATCATCTAAATTAAATATGGGTGAAAATTTAGGCATATTCCATCCTGGGGCAAAATTCCTCTTCATCCCTGAACCTGTGAAACCCAGAGTACCAATTATCTCTTTTCCAAGTATAATGGTGGAAATGTGCAAGGTGGACATTTCCATGACAAAGCAATCAGGAGAATCAGTGGTAATAGGCGCCAAGTCAGTCCATACCCCAGCAGTAGAATTTACATGAGCTCTCAAGGCTCACAAACACTCCTCTGAGCGATGGCCATGCCTTCGAGACTCTAGGCCTTAGCCATACCCTCTGGATTCTGAGTTTGAGACCCCTAAGCCATAGCCTTCAGCCCTACCTTCCAGATCTCTTGGGAAAGCAACTGTGGTCCCTGGACTTCAGTTGGCCCCATTCTCCTGGTTCATCCAAATCATGATACCCACACGCTTGGCAGGCCCTATTCTTTTCCTTGGACATGGCAGACCTGCTTTTCTGCTTCGGGCAGTGGCCCTGCTCTCTCAGCCAAGCTGAATCACAGTACTGAGTCCCAGAACCTCGATGGTGAAAAACTGACTTTCCAACATGTAGGAGGTCCTTTGGGATCCTCGAGGTTGTGACCCCACCTTTGCGACTGAGGCAACTCGGCGGCGCCATGTTCCTTCTAACAGTTGTGCTGGCCCCTGAGCTACTTCAGAAATGGCCCTTTTCTTGGAAAACAACAGATGTAGCTTCTTTGGCCTCCTTTCTGGTTGTGTCTAGACTATATTCATTTCCTCTTTCTTTGTGCCCTTCAGTCGAAGCTGATGAGTTTTATGCTGTGCTAATTGGTTAGATTCAGTCACAGGCTTAATCTCTGTTAACAAAGATTGTATAGCCATGGCCTTAGTGAAAATTCTAGGACACATGCCCAGAATTTTCAAATCTTTAAGTTTTGTTCTCATTTTGCACTGTTAATCTTTCAGGCCATCTCTTGACTCGTTCGTTTTGTTTTACATGATGAGGAGAAACCATGGTGCCAGACCCTTGAAAATCTGGCTTAGAAATCTCCTCAGCTATATACCCAAGTTCATCAAGTACAGGTTTTACTTTCTGCCAAACATCTGACCATTACTCAGATAAGTTCTTTGCCACTGCATAAAAAGTATCAGCCTTCTTTCATTGTTCAATCACAAGTTCATCATGCGCTTTTCAAGCCTCACCCAAAGCCTCATATTTATTGTTTATATTTCTAACAGCACTCTGTTGCTGGCGCCAGATGTGTGCTATAGTATTACTCTGTCACTCTTTCCACTTCTTTCTGACCCTTCTCCAGAATTGCCCTTCACAATCATAATTTTTCCAAAAGTCGCTTCAAGACAATCTAGTTTTTTACTATTAGGTATCTTACAATTCTTTCAATCAGTACCCATTACCCCATTCCAAAATCACATCTACATTTTAGGCATATGTTAAAGCAGCACTCCCAATTCTTGGTATCTATTCTTAGTTATCTAGTCTTGCTGTAACAGAAATACCATAAATAAATGATTTAACAAACTGAAATTTATTCTCTCATGGCTTGGGAGGTTAGAAGTCCAACTTCGGTAGAAAGGAGGAACTGATTACAAGGATCTACATATAGCCTCCTCCCTGGGGGATGGACAACAGAAAAGTGGGTGAAGGGAGACACTGGGCAGTGTAAGGTATGATAAAATAATAATTTATAAATTATCAAGGGTTCATAAGGGAGGGAGAATGGGGAGGCAGGGGAAAAAATGAGGAGCTGATACCAAGGGCTCACGTAGAAAGCAAATGTTTTGAGAATGATAAGGGCAACAAATGTACAAATGTGCTTGACACGATGGGTGTATATGTGGATTGGGATAAAAGTTGTATGAGCCCCCGATAAAATATTTTAAATAAATAAATAAGTCCAACTTCAGGACACTGGCTGTGGGGGAAGGCCTTCTAAACTGCTCTAGGAACAGGCCCTCATTCCTTGGCTCCTTGGTGATCTTCATGTGGCATGGCATTTACCCTCTGCCATTTCTGCTTGCTTGCGTACTTCTTTAATCTCTTTATATCTTAAAAGAGATTGATCCAAGGCACATCCTATACAAATCCTGTCTCAAAGACAACCCCTTCCCAAACCTGATTAAACCCACAGGCATAGAGGATAGGACTTACAACATAGATTTTGGAAGGATACAATTCAACCCAGAATAATTTAGAAGGGCCTCTTGTCTCTAATAGCAGCAAGGTAGAAAGCTGGTGGGAGTGATAGACTCAATTATAGGAGGTGCTAGGGACTCCCTCTGGACAGCTTTGTGGGGTATGTATGGTACCTGAAGAACAAGGTGAGAAGTGGCCATCACTTCTCTAAGGCACCCTGACCCTCAAGTCTACCTGCTCCACAGTCACACCCTGGACTGGGTCATCACTCAGAGAAGTTCTATTCTGAATCTTAAGTTCACACATTATCACTTGCTGAGACCAACCTCCTTCTTTTCCAGACCCCTTACTCAATTGCTCTTTTTATTCTTCTCCACCTCCTGGGAACTTCCACCTTCTTTATGTATGTCAATATAATGTCCCTCTTATCCTCAATCCCTACCTAGTTTTTGGCCCATCACTTCAGCTACTTTCAAGAACCCTAGTTCCCTGACCTATTGCTCTTTCATTCTCAATGCCTAACAAACTCCAGTTCTGGTTGAAATCAACTCTATTATTTCTGTACATATGCCTGGCTTACAACTACTACTTGGGGAAATCCTACAACTGGGATTAAAGGTATCCCACACCACATATTTTAAAATATAATTGTGTAAGGCAGCAGTTCTCAACCTGTGGGTCCAGACTCTTTGGGGGGGTCGAATGATCCTTTCACGGGAGTTTCCCAATTCATAACAGTAGCAAAATTACAGTTATGAAGTAGCAACGAAAATAATTTTATAGTTGGAGATCATCACAACATGAGGAACAGTATTAAAGGGTCACAGCCTTAGGAAGGTTGAGAATCACTGGTATAAGGGCAAAAATGAGTGAAGCTCAAAGTGAAAATTCAAGACAGTATGGCTGTCTATAGACCGAACGGAATTTTCCTTCATCTCCTCCCTAAAACCATCCCCCAAAGCCTCCACTGCTTTTAATTGTCTGGCCTACGTTCTATCCATTCACATATGATTTCCAAGTGTGCACTATTGTCTTAAATATAGATCTACATATACATCAGCATACATATAGACAAACATACATGTGAGTAGATTGCTAGAATTGGAGTAGGCGCTTGTTTGGGAACTGTCTGCTACGAACTGGAATCCAATCTACAGCAGTGGGTTCGTTCGGGTTTTGGTGTTCTTGGTTGGACAACTTGTTTTTTTTCTTTTCAACTCGATATTTCTTAGTGATCTTCTCCAGAGCTATAGATATGCTGCCTTCTACAAAATATCCCCGGCCCTTATTTACACTACGTGACAGTGTTAGATTGGGATGTGCTAGTACATGTCTTTCACTGAGCACATGTGGCACATGTGCAACTGTTTCTCGGAAGTGGCAATGCTTGGTCAAAAATACATATTTAGCAATTTAAAAAACTCTTCTAAATTGTCATCCAAAAGTGGGGGTACGGGGGCAGGAGGAGGGCCATATGAAATTGCCCTCCCAACTAGACACAAGAGTTACTGTCCACGGTGGAGGTTCTCAGCACTACCCTGCCCCGGCTTCCTCTGCGCTCCTATTGAAACCCCCATCCCCATCCAAACACACATATTCTTAGCAAATGATCTCACCCACTGTTTGCAGAGAAACTGCTACCGGAGAACTTTCTCGGCTTCCTACCAAGCCTAAAACTCACCGGTCCACCCCCATCCTGTCCTTCCGTCCTGTTATAATGGGGGGAAGAGGAGGTGAGGGGAGTCTTTCCTCCTGCATGAAGCCAATCCCGGCTGCGAGGCCCTTCACAAAGGGCTGGCTACATTCTGTCTAAAGGTCTCAACTTCAACACTCCTCAGCTAACGCCAATCTGTCTTGTGCACTCGCCGCCCTGGCCGGTAGAGACCACCCTCTGGAGGCTCGCCTTGAGCCTCCTTGTGGTCTTTATCTGAGGGGGCACTATTGTCCACTCCAGCTTGAAACACTCTCTTCATAGAAATGTCACTCTCCTGATTTCTCCCTTTCCCTCTGGCACTTCGTTCTCAGTGTCTTTTCGTTCAAGGCACGGCTTAGAACGGAATCGAAGCCCTGATTCAAATCTGAAAGTTTGGGGTTTGGGCCCTGCGCTCACTCGTCTCTTTCTTCCCTTGGAGACGTCACCCACTCACTTCTCAGTGATCAGCACCCTGTCTTCTCCTCCTGGATGTCGAGCTTCAGCCCAGAACACAGCCTGGTCCCCAGCGGACTTCATCCTTGCCACCCACCCACCCAGCCAGGCCACGCCCTAGCTCCTCCTCCGGGAAGTCTTCCCTGACTCCTCTCTCCTCTGCAGCCTCCCGATGGACGTGTCCGCCGCCACGTGGCTCCAGTACCTCGCAGACCTGGGGAATGTAGTTCTCCTTGAAGTAGTTCCTCAGCCAGGGCTTGGCACTGCGGAGCGAGGCCATGGCCAGCGGCCAGACTCAGCCTCCGAAGCGGCGCTCACGGGTGCCAGCTCTCTGCGCCCAAGCGGCAGGCGGCGCGCGAGGGCTGGGGGCTGGTGCGTCTGACGTTGCCGTGGCAACGTGGGAGCGGGGCGGGGCCTGGGTCTCCCCGCCCCCCAGCTGCAGGGCTGTCGGAGGGAGGCGGGCCCGTGACCCGGGCTAGAGGCTCTTGGGAGAAGCGAGTGGGAGGCGCGCGCTGTGGTCGCGTCCCCAGTTCTCTCTTCAGGGCGCGCGGGCCTGCAGCCCCTCGGAGGCCGGCTGCCCACCTGCCCCGGCCCCACCCTCCGGCCGTGGCCCGGCGGGAGGCATTACGATTTTAGCTGGGCCGTTTCCGGGAGGCGGAGCTCAGACCCCCATTTCCTTTCTCTACGGCTAGGTTGCACTTGGGGGCGGCGACGCTCTCGGGCCCGGAGATCGCCTGCGACCGGTGCCCAGGCTGCACCGAGGCTTCTGTGAACGTCCTGCGCTCCCGCGGGCTCCGCGCTTCCACCCGACAGCAGCATGGGCGGCGCCCGGGACGTGGGCTGGGTGGCAGCGGGCCTGGTTCTGGGGGTCGGTGCCTGCTACTACATCTACCGGCTGACGCGGGGCCAGCGGCGGGGCGCCCCCCGCGGGCCCCGGCTGCGCCCCTCTCCATCCATAGGTGAGAGCCCGAGCGGGAGGGTGCAGGCCTGCGGCCACGGCGGGAGGGGGCAGGGGGAGGCGGGGTGGGGGGTGGGATTCCAGGGCCGGGGTGGGGACCACAGACTGTGCAGGCGCCCTTGGCTTTCCCGCCCTCCGAGGAAAATGAGCGAGCAGACCAGAGGCGGGAGGGCAGCTAGCAAGAGGACGAGCCCGGGAGGCTCAGGTGGAGAGGGCGGACCACCCGCTTGACTTGGGTGGGCGAGGGGACCTGGTTCCCCCCACCCCTCCTGTCGCCACTTCTTTGTTCTGAATCTGGGGTGGAAATTTTCCCACACAGCAGCCTCCTGTGTTCCAGGTCCAGCGGAGCATGGCTGCCTGACTTTAACGCCTGCTCGGGGCTTTGCTGTGATCAAAGGGTTTCTCCCGGCTGTGGATGTAGCGATTCGGGGCCTGGAGCCGTAAAATGAAATTCTGTGTGCAGCTGGCCTGAAAGGAGGGACGCCACAGGGCCGGTCCTGCCTGCATTCAGGGAGATACCGTACCTTGTGAGCACCGGAACCCAACCTCTGGCCTGCAACTCCTCAGAGCCAGAAAATATCAGAACCTCGGTTTCTAAGGTTGAGCAGAACCTGGATTCCTAAGGTGTCAGTGTGGCACGTGATGGACTGTGTAAGGTGTAAAAACCGGCATCCAGGGCTCCTGATCATAAGACTTAGTCATGATAATGGGCCTGGCCTTTAAGATTTTCCTAATGGAGGCTTTTTTTTTTTTCTTCTCAATTCCTTGCCTTAAACACAAATTCATTGTATGTAGATGAATCTTAACTAACGTTCTTCGTATGCAGAAGACCTAACAGATTGTTCCTGTGATGATGTTCTGAATGCGGAACAACTTAAGAAACTCCTTTACCTGCTTGAGTCCACCGAGGATCCCGGAATTCTTGAAGGAGCTTTGGTCACTCTGGGTAACAGCGCAGCCTTCTCCACTAACCAAGTGAGTACCCTAGCCTCAGCAGGCATGCTCCTTCCATTCTTCTGCTCTAGAAGTTACTGTGGCTCTGGATAAGTTACTCGGCCTCAATTTCCTCATCTATGACACGTGGCTCCCTGTGCTCACATGTCTACCTCTCAAAAGCCCACCGTGGGCGCTTGAGTCTAGATCAGTGGTTCTCAACCTTCCTAGTGCCGCGACCCTTTAATACAGTTCCTCATGTTGTGGTGACCCCCAACCATAACATTATTTTCGTTGCTACTTCATCACTGTAAGTTTGCTACTGTTATGTTATGTAAATATCTGATATGCAGGATGTCTTAGGCGGCCCCTGTGAAAGGGTCGTAGGGACCCCCAAAGGGGTCAAGACCCACAGGTTGAGAACCACTGATCTAGATACACACGGCCTTGGTCAATGGGGAACACATTCATATTGATCATATTGAATCCGCCTTGGATATGGCATAGTGCTTGAAGTATTTAAAATTCAGAAGCACTTAGTAGGACAGCAGAGCATGTTGTATTTAACCTGAGGTACGATGCTGAGTGGCTGTGCTCTGTTAACTGAGAGGGTTTGTGGCATGGATTCACCTGCTGCTCAGAGAAAGATGTAGTTGTTAGCATCCCTAAAGATGATAGCTTTAGAAACCCCATGTAAGGGTAGTTCTACCAAGGAGCTTCAAAAAGTTTGTGGGAATAAAGTGGAATTCAATTTTCTGTGATCTTTTTGAAAATCTCTCATACCCTGCCCTTCGGGGTCACTGAGTTGAATCACTGAGTTGGCCTTTAACTACGCACTTTAAATTATATGTTCAGCTTTACAATCATGGTTAGTTAATGCTGCCATGGCAACTACAGGTTGAAAGTGGTAATAAATTATCATATATATGAGGGTAATTGTTATAGATACTAGGATTCCAGTTATTCCACACCAGACATGTTTAAACAAGTCTCCCATCAGTGGATGGCTGCAGATAAAGTCTCTCAGTAGTATGCATGTCTTAAAGGCTTCCTCCAGCAGTGGCTTCTGAGGGGACCTGCTTGACCAGTTTATTTCTAGGCAGACAGGTCAGAGGCTATTGTGACTTTTCCTCCACAGGGTGATCTTGTTGGAGTTTCTTGAAGGCCACCACAGGTCAATCACCAGGGCTTCTTATGAAGAAATTTTGCAAAAATGGAAACATCCACTGGTGATTAAAAAAAAGACCAGGACTTTTGCTCTGGGAATTTTTTCCATCATGATACACTGCACCTGGTCATTCTTTGAAGATAGCTAGGGCTGCCCTACAAGCATTTGGTTGGGAAGCCTTAACCCAAATTTACCCCTCTGTTCCTAACCCTGCCCCTCAGGCTTCTTTGGTACTCCAAACCCAAAGAACATATACAAAGAGCATCATTTGAATTTCTGGAGGATGTTACAACTGCAGTCTTGTTTAAACCAAAGCACGGGATTCTTTGGGGACAGGTGAGAGAGATGGAAACCCCATTTTCAGAGGTATATATAGATAGCTTGAGGAGATGTTGTTGAGAAAAAACAGCTTCACAGTTTGATAGTTTAAGATTTCTTTGATCTTTTTAGCAATACTTTTTTACTTATCCTCATAATTATGGATATTTCATCCATATATTTAGTATGTAAAACATCAAGTAAACTATAGTAGATAAGATTTTCTGATGGTTTTTACATCCTATTTCTCCAAAGTGATCATCAAGCTTTAGTATGCATCAGAATGATCACAACTTGAAAATGGTAAAAGGGTCAATTCCTGGACCCTTTGCCCCAAAGTGTTAGTTCACTAGGTAGGGCTAGGGCTCAGGCATCAGAATTTCTTACAAGCACTCAGGTGTTTCTGAGGCAAGTGGTCCCTTGGACGGGATCTGAGAACCACTAGTCAATATAATTGACTCCTACGACACTTACTCTCAGGACTAAAGAACTAAATCTGAATGCCTCCCTGCTCCCCACTCCCACCTCTCGCATGGGGGGAAAAAGATCGTGTTCCAGTTTTTTTTCAGCTGGTTAGCATTATCACACATATAATTAAAGTTATTTTTAACTCATACATTATTTCAGTCCATTTTTATCTGCATGATATATACTACGAACCTCTGAACATGTCTAGGGAGATTTAGAGAATAACAGTTTATTACTTGCATCAGTACTAAATGACAAGTGACTGAACACAACTTATTTTGAGCTCCCGAAAAGGAAAAGAATTGGACTTAGTTGCCTGAAACATTCAAGAATAGTCTTGATTTCAGGCACAACTGAATCCTGTTCAAGGTTGCAGAAAGGGCTATCAGAGCTCTCTCCCTTTCCCCACCTTTTGGCTTTGCTTACCTCTTAGGTTTTCTTGTTTGTTTTGTTTTGTTTGTTTTTTAATTGATCTTTGTCTCTTTGGCCACAAAGAGGTTTTCTTCACCAGGATAGAAAGAAAACCCTCATCCCTTGTAGCTAATGATAGAAAAGATAGAAACTCCTCTCTTTCTTCTCTGCCCCCTCCACCCCACCTCCCCACCCCAATGTATCAAACCTTGGAGAAAATGTTTCATGTTGGCCTTGCTAGCATCGAGTGCCAACCCTTTGAAGCAATTGCTGGGTCAAGGGACCACAGTCCAGGATCAGTGTAGCCTGGCTCCTGTGAGCATCTTACAGCCGAGGAACAGGGATGGATGTCACAACAATTGACAAATAGTCCCATCAGGACCTGTGTGGGATGCAAGAGATTCTATGTCTACCCCAGTGGAAAGAGATTTGCCAAGCAAAGAAAAACAATAGATGTTGCCCGCATGCCTATATTGGGGTGCGTATGATGCCATGGTTGTATAAGTCTCTGAAACAAATAGAATGGGTCAGTAACCATTGGTGAATAAGTCATGACCTAGATAATATGGGTTACTACAAGTTACCATCCATTACAGTCCCTTGATCTGCTTTAACATTCGAATACAGACGCTGTTGGTACCCGCAGTCCTGGGGAGGTGCCTGGAATGGCAGTGGGAAAGCATTTTCTTTCTGTGCTAGCTCAGTCTATAATGCCATGCCTTAGCCTCACAAGAGTAATTTTAAGCATCTTTTTCTTCAAAGAATTGAAGAAAAGGTGTTATGTTTGAAGTGTGGGGGCCAGAGATAAAACCCTTTTGCATCGCATCTACTCACTTACCGACTATCTAGTTATCTGATATTTTGCATTTATAACAATGGTGAACAAGTCTACTGGTTATTTTGCACCTTAAAGATATGCATTGACCATCGTGAGCGCCAGGGTGTGAGGAGAGTACTATTGGCTGCGATAGCTAATGTTAAAGGGCAACTTAGCTGGGCCCTGGCTATCAGTGGTTTGGCAGTTAAATAATAATGCAATTTGGCAGATATGTAATGAAGTAGTCATCCTCCATTTTGTAATTATATGTGGTCATCCATATCTGCATAATGCTAATTTTCATATAAAGGCCTGGTCTTTGGAACTTAACAATGTTGATAAGAGGAGCAGAGGTGATTGTGAACAATTTTGATGATTTTTGAAAATCTGTGAAACACTAGGCCTGCAAGATATTAATAGATGTTCTCCCGACTCCTACCACTGAAAAATGGCCCTCTCGTGTATCGTGGAGCCCTGATGGGGTAGCGGGTTACACCTGGGACTGCTAACCCCAGGGTCAGTAGTTTGACCCTACCTGCCACTCTGAGAGAGAAAAGTGGAACTTTCTGATCCCATAAAGAGGTGCAGTCTCAGAAACCCCCAGGAGCAGTTCTACTCTGTCCATGGGGTCACTATGAGTCAGGATTGACTATGGAGTGAGTCAGGTTTTTCCATTTTTTATGGGTATATAATGTGCAGAAATATGATATATTCAATACCCTTCTCTCATAGAAATTGGGGTTTTCTGAAGCATTTTAGCATTTTAATGTCTCACAGTGAAGAGCCATGTTTACTCTTTATACCCAGATTTTCACAACGATATTTAACCAAAGAATTCCCTTTTGTTATGGAATATCTCATCCTCCTGAAGAATGAGTCTTCCAAAGAATACAGTTCAGCAGAACACTACTTTGGTATCATAGATCTTAATACTTCCAAAGTTTGCCTCTACTTAAGGTGTTAATTCTGTGGTGAGCTGATATCAGGGACTCAAGTGGGAAGAGAGTACTTTGAAAATGATGATGGCAGCATTGTACAAATGTGTTTGACACACTGGATGAATGTATGGATTGTGATAGGAGATGTAAGAGCCCCCAATAAAAGTATTTAAAAAATAAAAACAACAATCATCCAAAAAAAGAGATGTTAACTCTATTTCTAGGACCTCTGGTGGTGTAGTGGTTAAGTTACAGTCTGGGAAACTCCCAAGGTCACTTCTACCCTGCCCTATAGGGTCCCCATGAGTCAGCATTCACTTGATGACAGTGGAAAGGAAGTTAAAAAAACTTAGGTCAAAACAAAATGATTTTTGTTTGTGAATTGCTTTAAGATAAGTGCATGAGCTCTGCAAATCTTTGTATCTATGCTACAGTTTAAATAGCTACATATCTTAACTTACGTTTCATTTTCTTTACCTATAAAATTGTGGATAGTAAAAAAAATCAGGGGCTACATATTATAATTGTATACGGTAAAGGCATCTTCAAAGAGTTAGTTTTAAAATTGTATTTGTAGATACCAAGAATTCCGGGGAAAGGAACGTATATTGATGTCATAGTCTTGTGTGCTCCCTCGTAGGCCATCATTCGTGAACTGGGTGGCATTCCGATTGTTGGGAGCATGATCGCCAGTCCCAATGACAGTATTAAGGAGAAAGCCTTAAATGCACTGAATAACCTGAGTGTGAACGTTGAAAATCAAGAGATAATAAAGGTGAGTTATCTGGAAGCACAAATATGGAAGGTGTGCTATGAATGAAAGAAAATAAGTTGGTTTTAAACCTTTAGCTGACTGTTCTTTGTGACTTCTTGGCTGTGAATTCTCCTTAGAAGAGTGGCGAATGAGCCAGGGGCAATGGGAGATGCATTGGACTTTGGAAGTTGGGGATCGGTTTAATCCAAAGTGTGGTAAAGGAGCCAGCTCAGAATCTGATCTCATCAGCAGAAAGGGACATAAGAAATTAGGGAAACATGCTAATTTTTTAAAAAGTCAACACACATTGAGTCCCTGCTCTGTGCTACAGAATATAGAAGTGGACGTGATGCAACTCTCGCAAGAAAGCTAGATGGGGAAGGGGAAGGCAGCTCCATACATGGTTGTCATCCCAGGCAGAAATAATTCAGTGCTTTAAGGAAAAATAGAAGTGAAGACATGCTTGACGTAGAAAGAAAAGCTGGGACCTAAAAGACTCGAGTGAAAGGTGGGATCTGATCAATCAGGGTCTTAAGGATGTCAGGATTTTTACAAGTAGATTTCCCCAACCCCCCACCTCATGAGGCAAGCTGGACCTGGTTTCCAAAATCTTCTGTATTTGGGGTTTGTATTGTTTTCTTGGTTTGTGCTTGTTCATTTTAGGGTTCATCTCAGGGGTACGATGTCAGTGGAAGTCCCCTCTTGCAGCTGTGTCACCTGCTTTTCCGTTTTGGGGTAGATGAAACCCAGGATCGATGATCTTAGAGGGGCAGCAAGTAGACTGAGGGGATCAGTGAGTGTGCAGTGGGCGGGTGTGTGTGTGTAAAAGAGAGACAATGTCAAGTAATCCATGCAGAAAAAGAATGTCTGGAAACTGATGTGATAGCAATTGTACATTTTACTTGCAATAGTATATTCTACTTGAAGTGCTTGAAATTTGGAATGATGTACGTATCTTAAATTCCAATTAATAATTTTTTTTTAAAAAGATTTCTACAGTAAAGTTGGGGAAAGAGGGAATTCCAAGTAGAAGACGTGAGGAAAGACAGGCACTATTCACAAAATAAATGAGCTGGACCACTTAGCAGTCCTGTAACTAGAATTATAATGAGGTAAAGATTTTGAGACAATGAGGATGTAAGTGTTTATAACATATTTGGGGAAGCTTCAAGAGACATAACTGCTTTATGAAAATATGATTTGTAATGAGGTCAGGAAATGCTATTTTTAAAGTATGGGATATAATGAAATGGTTAGCTCTTATAAGCCAGAGCAAAAGTTGACATCACTCAATTTCACATGTAAGAAATGTGGACAGGGTGCATTTGTCTTATCACATATGTATTTTATCACAATTTGTTTAAAAGTGTAATAACTCTTTGCCTTACTGTCGTTATTTGAGTTCTGCAATAACATGGAAACGTTTGGTGATTGAAAAAAAAAATTAGAAATGGCTTATGGGGCAATTGGTAACTTAACTCTCCAGATTAGAAAAAAATAATTCTCCAAGCTGAAAAGGTCCTCGGCAGACATAGAAAATAGTGTTTTAGGAAACTTTATTATACTGGGTTGTCATGTATGAACTAGGACCACGACTGGCATTGAATTCCTTTGTGCCAGTGATAGTTAACCTAACAATAATTAGAACTTCAAAGAACCTAAGCCAAATCCAGATTTACCTTGAGTTACTTTGGTTAGAGCTAAAATAAAAAATCTATTCCACCTGGTGCCCTGCTCTTTGCTTCTTTTCATGATGCAGCTAGCTCTCTCTGGACCTGACTAGTAAGATAGGTACCATGTTACAGAAATACAGAATGGCCTGCTACATCTTCCCCCTTGATCTGGTGTGCCCACAGCAGAGGAACAGAAGGGTAGGCTCAGTGGGGAGATCCCAGAAAGAAAGAGTTCAAGCGTGAAGAGAATTTGATCTCTGTCCCGACAACAGCTGGCTGGTGTGGGGTAAAGGATCCACAATCCTGGACTTTTAAAGCCCTTGTGGGTGATAGCATCCACTGCATGTAGTGGCCTTTAGCCTTAAGGGAGTGAGGTATATTTGGTAGAAATGCTCAGCACAGTATCTGCTGTTAACAAAATAGCTTTATTTAAAAAAAACAAAAGCACCTGTGTGTTAGACTGGGTAGACTAGGAAACAAATTCATAGACACTCGCATGTATATAAGAAAGAGCTTTATATACCAGAGCAATGGAATATTTAGAAAACATCTCAGCCCAGTCCAGATCAAGTCCATAAGTCCGATATTAGCCCATATGTCAGATACCAATCTATTCTATACTCTTCAGACTCATGAAACACATGCAATGATGCCAAATGCAGGAAGATCACAGGCCAGTGGGTGGAAAATCTTGTGGATCCAGTGGTGGTATAAGCATCTCAGTGCTGGCAGGGGTCTCCACCTGACTTCTGCAGCTCCGAGGCTCTGGCTGCCATCAGCCTGTCTCCATGTGTCTTGTCAACGGCAATGTCTCCAAGGGAGTGGGCATGTGTCCCACCTCCGGTGAGCTATTTATCTCCTTAGCATCTCCAAATGAGGTCATCAAGCTGGACCTGATTGGCAGGCTAAACCCCACCCCTCCACTCTCAAGTTGACACCAGATTATGTAACGCCCACAAGCTACATTTGAAGGAGAGATGAAAAGGCCATCTTTTCTGAGAAGCCATTGCCATCTTGAGCAGTAGCCCTACACGACTATGACTGTCCACTGGTATAATTTCAGAGATTCTAAACTGCCCCCTTTTCTCTTTCTGCCTTCAGGTGTACATTGATCAAGTCTGTGAGGATGTCTTCTCGGGTCCCCTGAACTCTGCTGTGCAGATGGCCGGACTGAGATTGCTGACCAACATGACCGTTACCAATGACCACCAGCATATGTTTAAAAGTTACATTACGGACATCTTCCACGTGCTACTGGCTGGAAATGGAATTACCAAGGTAAGAGGCCTTGTGGAAGTACAGAAAGAAAGCCCTTGTGCCAAGCTTCTCATGATTGAAACAGGACCCTAGTTCACCTTTCTTCAGTTGATTTTATTCACAAAAAGAGATTTATTAAAACCCTTCCATGGGCCCAAGAAAACATTTATTTTCCTCTGAAAATTGAACTATAAAGTTAACTTGTGAGAATCATCAGTTATTTCATTTATCACTAGATTGATGTCCATTTTTTGATATGTGAATCCATCTAACTTTTACTGAAGTCAAGTAGCTAGCCCCCTCCCCCTTCTCCCTTCCTCTAGAAAAGGAACTGGTGGTGCAGTGGGTTATGTTTTGAGCTGTTAACCACAGGTCGGCAGCTCAAACTCACCAACAGCTCTGATGGAGAAAGATGAGGCTTTTGCTTCTGGAAAGATTTACAGCCTTGGAAACCAACAGGGGCGGGTCTACTCTTGTGCATAGGGTCTCTGAGTTAGAATTGATTCAATGGCAGTGGTTAGACATAGGAGCCCTAGTGGTTTACTGGTTACACATTGGGCTACGATCCCCATGGTTGCCAGTTTGAAACCACCATCAGCTCCATGGGAGAAAGACTGGGCTTTCTATTCCCATCAACAACTACAGTCTCAGAAACCCACAGGGGTCGCTATGAGTCAGCACTGACTTGAGCACTGGGAGCTAGGTTGGTTTTTTGTTTGTTTGTTTGTTTGTTTGCTTGTTTGAGATTAAAAGGAGTCCTGGGATAATGTTAGTTGTTGAGTCACCTCCAACTCATGGTGATTCAACTCTGTTGATCGAGGATCCCAATAAAATGAAATTCTTGGCAACTTCAATAATTTCTCCTTGTAGCTTGATGTTTCCTGTGCCACCGTAAGGAAGTTGTATTCCATACGGAATGCGGCGGCGTAGCCTTTGTTCTTCATCTGTGTTTCAAGACCGCTCACTTGCAGCAAGCAGGCTGTGTCCTCATCTGCATAGGAAAGGTTGTTAGTGAGCCTTTCTTCCTAAAACAACTTTTGCATTTTAGTGAAGGGAGTAGATTGACTATATGCAGGATGACTCGATGACCTTGAATAAGCATCTTAAATATCCTCTGTCCGCATGATTAGTAATCACAAGAGATTGGACGACAGCCCCTTGAATAACCCCCCTTTATTAGTGCGTGCTTTTCTCAAACGCCAGGTGTTCAAGATAAAGCATACAAATGAATGTAAATTCAGATTCTGATTGGTAAAGTCGCTGGTTACTTAAGACTTTATTGATCTGTGTTCTCTGCCACGTTTGAGAGAAAAATACACAAGTACTGAAGCTGGACTCCACAAGGTTTGATATCTTGAAAGATACTGCAGGAGGTTGTCAAGGTGTGGCTGTGGCGTTCTGGTTCTTAAATGTCTTTTAAGGTGTGGTCATTTGGGCTTTCTGCATTTAAGTAGCCCAACACTGGCTTCTGGCCCCAGAAGTACCCAGAGGCGTTCAAAATTAAATGTAAGTCATCTTATAGCAAGACTGCTGCTTCCACAAGCAAGTTCTGACACACCCATAGTTGTCAACATCATTCTCTCCAGTGGAGCAAGGTAACTTTGAGCTCCTGTGATCCAAATGATAACTCCTGACCCTGTTCCTTCCATGGCATTTCCAACACAGGAAAAAGCTCCTCACGACCTGCCCCTGAAGCAACTGTGCCCCAACGCGCAGGAGGAATGCTAGGCCCACAGCCAGGCAGGTCTGACCGGGGCTGTGCAGAGATCTGTCTCAGAGATGGTGTGTGTTTTCCTGTTTTAGGACTTTAAAGTGGTGATTCATGCCATAATTTTACTTTAAATTTTCCTTATTTTGCAGGGGGCATAGTTTTCTTCCTTCCTTTCTTTTTTTTTGTATGTTGCCCAGTACATTATTTCTGGGATTAAAAAATTTACTTTTGTGGTCTTCCTGGAAGTGTAAGTACAAATGAAGGCACTGTTTCTCTGTAAAAATGAGCTTCAAGTTCCAACTCATCAGTCAATGTTGGATGGTAATCATTGGTGGGTTGGAAAATGTATCTTGTTTCACAACCAAAATATTTTCTTCGTAAATAAGCCACCAACATGATTTTTCTACAGAACATGATTTGCTTAAAGGCAATGATCTCACTGTACTATAATAACCTTCTGCCTACACCACTGATTCATGACTAAATATAAGTAATAGAGGTTAGGTTAATATAAATAAACTGCGTGCATGCTTCATCTGTAATGCATGCAAATAAGATTAATAGCTTAAAAGAAATACCCAGTAGTCACCACAAGGTGGCACATGTGACAACAGGAAAAAAAAAAGCTGAGGGCTTAATAGGATTTCAACCCAAAATACATACTTGTTCCAGCTATAGTTATAGTCTAACTTGATGTATTTTTCCTCCAGTTGCACTATCTTCTGCAGAGTATGCCATCTACCACCAATGAGTCAGCTCCGACTCCTGGCAACTCCGTGCGTGTCCGGGTAGAACTGGGCTCCACAGGGTTTTCAGTGGCTGTTTTCCGCAGTAGTTCTCGAGGCCTTTCTAACGAGCACCTCGGGATACACTTGAACCTCTAACCTTTGGGTCAGCAGCCAAGTGTGTGAATAGTTTGCATGGCCCAAGGGTTCTCGGTGGTTCATAGCAATGCACTAAAAAGCAAGGGGCCATGTTATTGTTTAGTCTTGGTAGCCAAACTGTTCTAAAATTAATATACTTTTAAGTAGAAATTCATTGAACTTTTGAAAGAGCTTTTACTCAACGGTAAGCATAATAGGTTGATTAATGCATGTTAAAGTGACTGGGCGTAGTGTATTGTGTTAGGTGCGTGAGAGGGGGATTGTGAACGTATGCCCAGTATTTCCCCTCCATAGCAATCTAATTGGAAAATTCGAACTAGTACTGCTCTGTGAGAAGTGCTCGGAGAGTGGTGCCAAGTCCTCTGGGAGAGACAGAGGCTGGAGCCTGAGGACCGGAGTGAGAACTGAAAAGGTTTCGTGGGAGGAGAGAAATGGAGGCAGGCCACGAGTATAGGCAAAACTGTAACCAGTGGAAATGTTGAGAGGCCAGCAGGCCAGTAGGAGAGAAGGTGTGCCTGTTAGTCTGAAATCAGTGCTACTCTTCTTTCAGGTTCAGGTTCTGAAACTGCTTTTGAATTTGTCTGAAAACCCAGCTATGGCAGAAGGACTATTTGGTGCCCAAGTAAGTAGCTTACCTATTTGTTTTCTGAATATACAGATATATGGATTTGGACCCACAGGTAAATCTTTAAGATAAACCTGGTCCTTTAAGATAAATCTTAAAAAAAGATAAATCTTAACCATACAAATAGCTCTTTTCACATATGTAAGTTTCCTAAATGTCCAATACTGTATACCGAATTTTTTTGCATATAACTCTCCCATGTAAGTCACTCACACATGTACATAAGCCTAGGAAACTAAAGTGTGCAGGAGGTGGCAGTTGGCGAAAACCTGGTGCATGTTATTTGCATAAAAGTACTTTGTTTGCTTCACTTCGCACAATATGTGTTTTTCTGATGAAGGTTCTTCTCAATTTGATGCCTTATCTTTCTTAGCGTCTGTCTCAAACTAGACCCTGTTCAGACATGTTACATAACCAGTGCAAGTTTATTTCAGTACTGCCTTCTACACCAAAAATATTTTTGAAACCCATGCATTTCATTAGGTACATTTTCCATGACCTGTTGGGAGACCCGTCCTGTATAAGTCATGACAGATGCTGGTCCTTATGGAACAGTCTGATGGAAGAGACAGACCTGACCAGTACCTGTGAGGTCATTAAGCTTTGAGTAGTGTTCTGAAGTAGTGTCCTGTCGAAGTGGCACCCATGTATTCATCCTGATCCTTATGACGAGTTTTAAAATGTGAAGTCTTGATGCCATTTTTAAGTGAGAGTATGTCTGGGCCAGGTTTTCATCTACGGATAATACTCCTGGTTTCCTCTTTCAGGTGGATGCGTCATTCCTGTCCCTCTGTGACAGCCATGTAGCAAAGGAGGTTCTGCTTCGAGTCCTTACCCTGTTCCAGAATTTAAACAACTGCGTCAAAACGGATGGTAGCTTAGTTCTGAGGTCTACATTCATGTTTCATAAAGGTTCATTGTTTTTCCTGTTATATGGACAAGAATGTGCCCAGAAAATGAAAGCTTTAGTTAATCACCCTGATGCAGATGTGAAGGAAAAAGTTCTCATAATCACGTAATTCTCATTGGCCATATTTCCAGAGAGCAATGCAGTCTGGAAATAATCCACATTATAAATCTACTTTCCACCTTCCGTATAAAGCAAAAGGGAGTTCTTTCAGCTGTTGAATTGTAAACAGTAAATATCATGTTTCCTCATTAACACAGCTACAACTTGCCATGGTCTCCAAGTTTGTTTTGGATTATTTTATTGAGATACCAAATGAATACTAGCGCTTCTACTGAAAACATTTCTTTGATTTTGTCTAGATTGAGATGCTTTAGTTATTTCCTCTGTATGAAGTGACTTTTTTATGCCTCCGTTGCCGTCTACCGTTTGCAGTGATTTGCGGTTAAGAGGGTGACCCTGTGTTAGCAGAACTGCAGCGTATGTTCAAGGCTGTGACCTTCCGGAAGCAGATCTTCTTCCCCCAACACCCCCCCCCCAGCCCCCTTCAAGCTGTCTTCCGAGGCACCTCCGGATGGGGTTCAACTGCCAGCCTTTGGGGCTTATTGTCAAGCACCTGACCATTGGGGCCACCCAGGGACATTCATTCATATGTCATTCATTGAGTGTTTGAGAACGGCATGAGAATCACACCGTCCTTAGTGATGAGATCCTGAGTCCTCGAGTCTACTGCCGACCCCGTCACCCTGCTTTCACAAACCCGCTCCAATCATGTGCTTCTAGTTGATGAAAACATGTAAACTTAGGAGAAAGTGTGTCCTAGTACTTGCCCACTCCCACTCAACGTGCCAGTATGTAAAAATGCTACTAATAAAAATACTGGGATTGATCAAATTGTCCATCCCTCAGCAATTGGGTAAATCTGTTGTTCTGTCTTTAAAGGGAACAGAGTGGCTGTGAGTGTGCTGATGTCAAAAGGCATACATGAGATAAGGTGGTTTTCTGAAACACTCTGGCAGAAGATGTACGTGATCCCATTTGTGGTTTTGTAAGGGAAAGATATTTATGTTTATATATACACAGAACACGTCCACAGTGATACGCCAACTCTCGGGATTGGGGAAATGATTTGTCTATATATTCTCTTCTACTGTTTTTTACTCTGAGCATAAATTTTATAATGTTTTTTTTTAATAAAGAGGAAAATCATGAGGTTATGTATATTTTCTTCCCTTAATTGATAGTACTTTTTTCATTTCCATCCTTATTCTACTTGACTAAAATAAGATTGGAAAAGATTTCAGCATTTAATTTTCTTAACCTTTTTATTTCATGAAGTATCATTACAATTTATTGTTATATTTGCATTCAGCCAGGATATCTAAAAGTGTAAAGGTTATAACCCTCAGCATGCTTAGCAATAAGTCAATGTGCAAGCACAAACTGCAACTCAGTGTACTTTAAGGCAGAGCCCCGGTGCTTTGAATCTCCTCTGTGAATACATGGGTACAACTGTTTCCATAGGTCACAAATCCTTCAACAGAAAAAAACGTGTGTTCTCAGGCTTAGCCTGATACAGAAATTATCCTTTGGGGGAATATTCATTCATACAGTATAAGAAAAGGCCCACTATAAGGTGTAAATGAAAATTCCCAAGGGACTGGCATTGGAAAGGATACATGACGGCTGAGAGTGATGTCGTTGTATATTGGTGGTGAAGATAAGTATTCACTCCCTGAAAAGGCACATTTCTTTATAACGATTTTTCTTCATCTGCCTCCTTACTTAATGAAGATATGTATTCAACATGTGCACATATTAAAAACCTGTATTGAGCTTCTATGTGTTTGAGCAGCACTGGCTTCTAAATCTCCATCTCTTTATTCTCTCCCTCATTCGTTTGAATGGAATGACTCACACATCAGTTTCTAAAGATCAGAGCATTGAGCCTAAAATGTTGAAAATGCTGGATTTGAAAGAGTTATTTTTAACTCCTCACAAAGAAGTATGTGGTGGAAATGCACAAGTAGAACTTTAATCTACCAATGGGGGTCATGGCACACCTTAGCTTTTATTAATGAGACTTTTCTTAATTGAAATAACCCCACCACCCTCTTTGGCAATGAGGCATAAAATGTCCTCAGTTACTACACGGAGAAAAGGAATCTTTAATATCTTGTATATTGATTGTGGATGCTAGCTAATAAAAGAAAATGAGACTGACTTAGAGCATACGTTCCCAAATTTATTTATCCCACTGCCCCCTTGTCAGAGAGAGGGGGGGAAAAAAGCTTGGCATTCCCCAGCAATTAAAAACTTTCATACTGTAGCGTCTTGATTCGGGATAAAGTGTAGGTATCTGCTTGCACAGCTCATGCCACTGCCAGGGGGCAGTGTTGCATTCTGTGGGAAACATGGGTTAAGAGGATAAGGTACATGCATACTGGCCTGAATGGAGGGAAGAGATTGTATTTGCCATATTTTGCAACATTTATCTTTCATATAAACCCTTCAAAAATGTAACAAGTGAAAAATAAAAGGGTAACCCACTTTACAGGGTCAGGAGACAGCCTTGTGTGCTTTGGCCCACAGGTCTTCATACAGTCAATGTGGAGAGGATGTGAGTGGTAAATAAACATGGCTGGTGAGGACACCAAGAGAATGAGGCAGGTCCAATTAAAGTGGGACTAGAACATGACGATTTAAAGTGCATAATGACTCAGTTAATTGGTACATGAGTACAAAAATAAGGCTATTATGGAAAAGAAATACTTAAGATAAGATTTGGCTTGCTTCACTGAGCAGAGGTAAGATACGGGTTTTCAGTTCAGCGTGCAGTCGCAAGAAAGGTGGCTGAGAATGTTGGCTTGTTTGAGGGCAACATGCCCCGAAGCTAACCTATCATGAACCCAACATCTTAAGTCCTGTCTATTTAAATCGTCCCTTGGAGTGAGAACGCCATGCTTGTGTATGTTTTCCTGATAAAATTCTCGTATGGGAAAATTATGCTTTAGTATCTGGAAATCACATTTACAAACACCATCTATACATGTCTCGAATGATTGGCTTCCTTATAGATAAAAATGCTAAGTTTAGAGAAAGATCATGTACTGTGTTTTGATTGTTAATCTCCAAATGTATAAAGTGAACTAAAACGTAGTCCTCAGTGTTCTGTGTCCTAAATATGAATGCTTAAATTTGCAGCAGGAACAATACATTATCGAAAGCTTCAGCCTCTTTCATCTTCAATCTTACCCAATTATATTAGGCAGTGGTATCTTAAGTCTTTTCCCCCATACTTTTAACACGCTTTTTTTTTTTAATCACTACATATCCTTCATATTTTTCAGAGGTAGGTCAAAATCATCCTCTTGTTGCACATGAGGAAATTGAGGCACAGTGAGCCTAAGTGACTTGTTTCCAGTGACAGAAAATCCATTATAAAAGCAAAATGCAAATTCAGACGTAGTGGCAAATGTGCAGGCAAGCTTTTACATGCATAGAGATCAAATTAAGGTGCTACCTATATAGCGATTAACAGAGAAAGTTTTGTGTAAATAAAAGGTCCCACAGATTATGGGTCAAGAAGATAAAGTGGGCCTCTGATAGTATCTAATGCAGCTCCCTCACTTAGCAGAGCTCAGATTAATTCAAAAGTTTTTAGCTGCTAGCAAGGCAATTCTGACTCAGTGACCAGATAGGCTTGCTCACAGGGTTTCCAAGGCTGAATTCTATATGGCACAGATAGCAGGAACTATCTGTGTAGGCCTGATCCATTATGGAGGTCAGATGAGCCCCTGAATCTTATTTTATGCCACGAGTGTTTACATTGGAGCCCTGGTGGCACAGTGGGTTACACGTTGGACAGCTAAGCACAAGGTACGCAGTGCAAAACCACTCACCGGCCCAAAGGTGAAAGATGAGGCTTTCTATTCCCGTGAAGAGTTACGGTCTTGGAAACCCACAGGGGCAGTTCTACTCTACAACAGAGCTGCTCTGAATCAGAATTGACTCAAAAGCAGTGATATTTTTGTTTGTTTTATTCCGCACGGGCTTAGTAAAAAACAGATGCATGCTTTGGTAGCCCAGGTCACATGGAGTTGTTTTCAACTCACTGCAACCCCAATTGACAACAGAACTGCCCACAGGGTTTCCTAGGCTGTAACTGTGATGAGGACAGTTAGCCAAGTCTTTCTCCCTTAGAGATGCCGAGTGGCTTCAACCATCAACCTTTCAACTTGTTCCCCTAGGGTTCCTTGAACCCTAAATGCTTTGGGGTCATTTAAAATAAAAATATAAGACCGATGCATCATGTAAAACAAAACATCTTACTGATAACATCTGGAATTAGACCCAAGAAACAACAACCAAAAATCAGTGTGTGCAGAGAAATGAAGAGAATAAATAAAGTTCAATTCAAAATGTGCGGTCTATATTCACAAGGAGCCCCGGTGACTTCATGGTTAAAGCAGTTGGCAATTAAAAAGGTTGGCAGTTCAAACCCACCAGCTTCTGTGCGGAGAGGTAGGCGGCCATCTGCTCCTGCTCCTGAAAACGACTGCAGCCTTGGAAACCCTGTGAGGCGGTCCTGCTCCGCCCCAGGCGGAACCAACTCCTGGGCAACAGGTCTGCTTCTGGTGAGTCTCCACATTTAAGGCCTTAGAACATCCGATTACATGAAATCTGATTGCTATTGCATGATACAGAATTCCCATCTAAATGGAACTCATGCCAAAGATGATGTTGGAGAAAGGCATTACCAACAATTTGAAGAGTATAGAATGAGAGAATATGTATAAGCAAAAGCTACAGCAAATACTTCTAGCCAAAGGAAAAGAGGACTATCCTCAAAATCGCCAGCCAAATTTAGATAGTTGGTTAAAAAAAAAAATTTTTGTAGCTATATTTGTGCTTAGTAGATCTGAATTTTAGATTAAAAATAGAAAATACCTTAAATGACATCAACAGGCACACTGCTCCCTGCCTCCAGCCAACTTAGAGGGCATTTGATTTGGGGCTACAGACATGCATTGGAATAAACTGCCCCGCCTCTTAAAAAGTTAAGTCTCCCCAAACAGGTAACTTAACCTAAGCCCTTATGTCTCCATGGTTATATGCTTTAAAAAAAATCACTTAGCATTTGGAATATATCTTAATATTATCAGAGCAAAACTGTGACTATAAGCATATTGGAATAGATTCCATCAATTACTATAATGTGGATACGAGAATTATGTTAATATTACTATGCACACCTCTGAAAAGAGTCTTAAATACAGTCTTACCTCACCTTGTACAATGCCCTGAAAATCAATCTGAATTTTCACCTCAATTTTTCCTATCTTAAAAATAAATCAACTACAAATTAGGGAAGAATGCTTTCGTATAGATATTGCAATTGCCATGTTTGTATCATTGATAAAAGATTTAAGATCCACATTAGCTAATTGTTATTTAATGAATTATAAATGATCCAACTCCCTTCTTTGTGTATATAAACTGGCAATCTTATCTAAGTAAACAAGTTATTATGCAGGACATAAAACACTATCTTGCAGAAGTTATTTCCAAATATAAAAAATAATGCTGATGAGTTTCTGAGTCTTTTCATTTGCTTTGCAAACTCAATTTCGTTGAGACCTTTTCCACGAAGCATGCTTGAACCCATATTTATTCCAAGTTTTCATTGTCAGAATTTAGGTATCTTGATTCTCCATGATTCAAGACAAAAAAATCTTCTGGGTTAAGTCCATATCTTTCTAGAGCTTCATGCAGCTTCTCTGGAGGCTCTAAGTAATGCTGGCAAAGAGAAGAGAAAGAAAAAGAAGATGAAGAAAGATTAACCCACCAACTATTTGGAGGACATTTAAAATAAGAGTTCAAACTAAAATGTTCAATAGATACCTACTTAAATACATTTTCTTTATAAAATTTGCTAAAACATTAGCAGATGAAGCAATCACACTTTCTAACACCAAACCAAAACATCAAACTCACTGCCATCCTATAGGGTAGGGCAGGGCAGGGTAGGGTTGCCCCATGAGTTTCTGAGGCTACAGCGTTTACAGGAGTAGAAAGCCCTGTCATTCTCCCTCGGAGTGGCTGGTGGTTTCAAACTGCTAATCTTTCAGACAGCAGCTAAATACATAACCACTACACCACCAGGGCTCCTTGCTTGTTTGTTTTTTAATGCAGAAGTAGGTTCCCCCTACTTTCAATTAGAAGAGTTATATGTTGTTCCAAGTATAAAACAGGAATAAAAGTCAAACAGCCTCTGATGTAAGCACCAGCCTCCCCACCTCCACCTCACACCCTTCATGCAAAGGCTATCTTTTAAGCTCCTACAGTGTGTGCTAGAAAAGGGGGCCAAGCAAATAAGATGTAGTAGTTACATAATCTGGTGTCAATTTGGGACTCCAGAGGATTAGGAGTGAAGGGGTAGAGTCTAGTCTATCAATCAGGTCATAGCCAATGAGGCCTCTGTGTGGGCATGGCCTTCCCCTGAGGATTCTGGGAACTCCTGGATTTCCTCCTTGGAGGCAAGAGACACTCTCTGCTCACTCTTTTGGAGACTACTGACAAAGCTCACTCCCTGACATTTCTGAAAAATCACATAAGGCTACCCTGAGGCAATCAGAATTTCAGAGCTGAAGTAACCATGTGGGGACCCCTGCCAGTGCTGAGATGCTTCCACTGCCACTGGATCCACAAGACTTTCACCCCAGTGGTCTGTGATCTTCCTGCATTCAGCATCATTGCATGTGTTTCATGAGTCTGAAGAGGACTTAATAGATTGGTATCAGACATATGGGCTAATATCAGACTTGTGGACTTGATCTGGACTGGGATGTTTTCTCAATATTCAATTGCTCTTATATATAAAACTCTCTCATACACATCTACGCATCTCTGAGTTTGTTTCTCTAGTCAACATGGACTAACACAGAACAGAATCACGTGTACAAAAGGTCAGAAGTTTGGTTTGGTTTCTACTGGACATCCAAGTAGAGATACCAAATAGTCAGAGTTGACTATACAATTCTGCATTAAAGGGGGGAACTCGGAGGTAAGGAAGTACATTGGATAGATACTATGTAAAGCCATAAAAGCAAAGAAATCCTAGGGACGACTTGAAGTCTATAAACTGAATGCTAAATTTAAGAAATTTCAAAATTATAAAACTCAATGGTTGAAGGGAGTGAAGGTAAGGAATGGAGACTAAGTAGAGACCAAAACAAACAAACAACAAACTCACTGCCATTGAGTCAGTGCATAACCTCTATCGGCCCTACAGCACAGTGTACAGCTGCCCTGTGAGTTCCCGAGACTGTACCTCTTTACAGGAGTAGAAAGCTCCATCTCTCTCCCCAGGAGCGGCTGGAGCTTTTATAGTGCTGACCTTGCAGTTAGCATCCCAACATAACCACGATGCCAGACAGCTAACGATAACGGGGGAAACCAGAAAAGCTTCCTAAAATGGACAGGTTCGCAATTGTTACTTGCCACACAGAGATGTTTTTTTCCCTTTAGCTCACTTCCGGAAGCAAATTGACTCCTGAGTAAATTCGCTTTCACAGTACCTCTCTTACCCAGTACCCCTCAGGACGACCACTTACTAATGGATTGGTTGACAAGAGCAATTTGTTTTTGTCTCTTTTGTGTGTTGAAAAAGGAGATCACTAATAAAATGTAATAGGTCAAGTCAAGAAATTGCAAAATTTCCCTTGCAAAATTATTTTGGTTTAAAAGATTTCAAAATTATGAAATTCTTCTCTATTGGAAAATAAAGTGTTTCTGGTTTTGTCTGCCCCGCCCCCACCCCTGAATCTTGGCTAACAATACACATTTACATTAGGTTACATACAATTTCTTTGCCAAGCTACAACTTTAGCGTGAAGCATTTGATGATATGTGGATTTAGTATGGATTACAATGTTGTCTGAGTTGGCTGTTATAGACCCTGTATTTTTTTCCACTATTTTTTAAACATTTTGATTGGCACTTAATCCACATATCACATAATTGAATAGTTCAATCATATCAAGAAGAGTTGAACAATCATTACCACAATCAATTTTAGAACATTATCTTTTCCCCTGTGGTTAAATCACTTTTTAAAATGAGTTGTGCAATCATCCATTCTAGTGCTCCCTACCCCCTCCCACGTACATTGTTTGCTCCCCCAAACCCCTCACCCTCCCTATATCCCAACCCCCCTACATCCCCTATAAACCCTTGCATCAGTTCTTATCTCTATACATCTACTCCTGTGCTTTACAAACTGGAAAACCCAACAGAAACAATAAAAATAAATAAATAAAGTGGTAAGAATAAAATAATAATAATAATATAGAGATAAAAATACAAATTAATGAGTAAGAAAGAAAAAAGATCACCATGAATATTTAAAAGGCCAGGGAGGAAATTTTGGCCATGGAGCAAGCAACAAATGCTTGCACCTAAACAAACCCAGGGACAAGGGAGCAACAAGTGATCCAAATTGGTGGTGAGGTGGGTGTGGGAGGCCTGGTAGGGCATGATCAAGGGGAATGTAACAAAGAGGAATTGCTGAAACCCTGGTG
>NW_022103920.1:42660962-42670352 GCF_000313985.2 Echinops telfairi | reverse complement strand
GCCTGTCAATCAGGTCACAGCCAATGAGGCCTCTGTGTGGGCATGGCCTTCTCCTGAGGATTCTGGGAACTCCTGTCTTCCTCCCTAGAGGTGGGACACACATTCACTATGAGACATTCCTATGAACAAGTCAAATGGAGCTATCCTGATGGAGCCAGGAACCCTAGAGCTGGAGGAGCCACATGGAGATGCTTCCACCACCACTGGATCCACAAGACTTTCCACCCATTGGCCTGTGATCTTCCTGCATTCTATATCATTGCAAGTGCTGCATGAGTTTGAAGAGGAATTTGCAGACTGGTATCATACATATGGACTAATATCAGACTTATGGACTTATGGATCTAGACTGGACTGGGATGTTTTCTTAATATACAATTAGTCTTTATATAAAGGTCTTTCTTATACACATATGCGTGTCTCCAGATTTGTTTCTCTAGTCAACCTGACTAGAGAAACACAAGGACTAACAGCTATTCCAGCGTCTAAGTGCTTCCATCCAAACCTAAAACCAAGCCCACTGCCACAGAGTTGATTCTGACTCACAGGAAACCTCAGGGGCAGTGTAGAACTGCCCGTTTGGTTTTGGAAACTGTAAATCTTTAAGGGAGCAGATAGGTTGCCTTCTCATCTCCTGGAAATGTCCTCCTCTTTCACTTGTCACAGTCAAATTCAAATGGCACCTCTTCCACAAAGGGCCCCGCGTTCCCACAGTCCATTAGGGACAGCGTTCTGAAACCACTTGACCTGCCCCTTTCAACACCCAAAATTAGCACTGTATGTACAAATTCTGTATCTTAGATGAGAATGCAAGCCTCCCTGGGGAAAATACGTGAATGGTTCATTTCTTTATTCCCACACAGAATCTACACCAGATTTTTAGTTACATAAAAGCGTGCTTTAATAGCTATAGAATTCGGCCCAAAAAACAGCATGTAAGCAAGTGTTGGATTTTTTCTTCACTGTATCTAAATATTATTTTACTAATGAATATGATTCATCATCTTAATTTATGAATTCTGAGCTGCTGCAGTCTGGTCTTTGAAAACACAGGTAGGGTTCCGTGATGCCTGAATCCTATGCTAGGTCAAGCGGGGGAAACCCACAGTTCCCTGGACCTCAAACTCACCTCGTTTGCTAAGGCGAACGTTCCCCAGTGAATGGCCACTGATTTCTTTGCCTGAACATCAATGTGAACCCTTACAGCTTCTTCTGGGTCAACATGTTGGTATTTCATAAACCACCTGGAGAAACACAATAGTCCATTAATTATAAATGGCCTGTGAAACACATACTCTCAATTCGAAGGACTGTTCACCTAGTCGCACTTGCCCGTTCTGTGAAGGAGTAAATCCTACCTGTACGAAAAGACGCCATCCCCAAGAGCCCACCTTTCTGTTGGGAAAACACAAAACAACAAGCCAAAATCGCTCTCAGACAAACGGCTATCACTAAAGACACACACACACTCACTGCCTTGGAATCCCCTCCCACTCACAGCTAGGACGATGACAGGACAGCGTCGAGGTGCCTCAGGGGTTCCAGAAGCAGCTTGCCCCCAATGAGTGGCTGGTAGGCATGCCAACCTTCGGGTTAGTGCGGCTGAGTGCATTTAACCCCTGTGCCACCAGGGCTTCTACGAGTTACATTATGTACTGTGAGTTTGTTTCATGTGTAGTTTTATTTTACTAATGACTTCTTCTGAAGATAGGCCTCCTGTTGCTTTTGAAAGTACACAGTCTGCAATCCTCGGCATGAATTAAGGTAAAGAACTGGAAGCCAGAACTCAAATGGCAAAAGAACCTGAATAACCTGCTGAGACGAATTTTTGAAATGGGCTAAAAGCAAAAAGCAAACAAAAATTAAGGTATAATATTCAAGGCCTGGAGTAAAAAAAAATCCAGTAGCTATTCAAGGAATTTTATTTAAACATCATGAAGCTAAACAATGAGTTGTTTGGTTTGGCAGGAACAGTAAAGTCCAAGGGGGAATAATGAGTAATGAGATCAACAGATATTTCAGAAATGTTGAAAAAAAACACAAACTTGCAAGGAGTGGCTGGTGGGTTGGAACCACCTACCTTGTGGTTAGCAGCGCAATGCCTAACCACAGTGCCACCAGGACTCCTGAAAGGCTGCCTGGAAAACCTCTGGACTTCAGTTTCCTTATCTGTGGAACTGGAATTATATTCACCTCCTAAATTCATTGGATTCAACAAAACCAACAAAATTATCAGGTATGGTACCTATTTCATAGAAAACTCACAAAAGAATAAAAATGACGTGTGCCCCCAACCCTTACTTTCAGGAGAATTATCATTTCTGATACAAAGGAAAAATGTATTGTCTACAGGCAAATTCTTTGCTTTCCAAGCCATCGGTTTCAGGGAGGAAAAGAGCCCATCTTCACATTATTTCTAGTCCCTGGCTGCCACTGCTGACTAATGCTAGTCAAGACTAATGGATATGGATTTGGCCTGGTGCTTCTGCATTTTACTGCACACATTATGAGAAGTTCATCCAACTACAGCAGTCAGGGACTTCTTACTGTTAGGAGGAGATGGCCCTATGGGAACCCAAACACAAAGCCGCTATGTTCGTCTCAACACTTAGATCTGTTGAGAAGTTCTGTTTGGCCCCATCTCCTCACGCTGTGAATTCAAGGCAAGATGAAACTGAATGCTTTGAAATTTCTTCTCTCTTCTGTAAGCAATCCATGCTAAGAAAAATACAGAATGATGGATGGGCCTCCTAGGCCTCAAGCATGAGTGTGGCCTTTAGGTGCTCTGAAGATAGGTGATGAGTATGTACCGTGTATACTGAAGTATAAGCCAACCCGAATATCAGCCGAGGCACCTGATTTTACCACAAAAACGACATTAAAAATGTGCTGGAAAACTCGGCTTATACAGTGTGTAGGGATAGGACTGTTCCGTGCTGCCAGCCACTGAGAACATCAAGGAAGTCGTGGCAAATCCGGGAGCTGCAGGACAGGGGTGGGCATGCGAAGGCCAGTTCTAGGGAGAAAGCATCCTAGCACACGGCTTACTTGGGGTGGTGTGTGAACTTCTGACTACTAAGAGTAATTCTTTAAGCCCTGGCCCTTTTTTACTTGGTGGTATCATTTGTGATGTAAGCAACTGATATGACTCTCATGAAATTACTTTTTTAAAATTTCTGATTCATTGAAATTGATTCACCAACCCCCAGTCAAGGTGTAGCTAGGTTCCCAGGGAATCGTAAATCCTAGGTGACACGGAGCCCTAACTCCCTCACCTTTACTAAATTCAATGATACAACACGAGTATGTTTCTCCAAAGTCGGCTTTTGGAAATCCACGTACCTTGGTTCGTAAGCTCCGATGGGAAGCGCAGCAAGGTCGAAAGGCCCAAACCTTTTGCCGATCTCTTCAAAAGCGGAGCAGTAGCCCGTATCTCCTGCGAAGAAGAATCGGTTCCAGGGGCCCAAGACGGACCAGCTGCCCCACAGAACCTTATTGTCGTCCATCAGAGTCCTCTTACACCAGTGCTGGGAGGGCGTGAAGACAAAAGTGACTTTGTCGTGTCTGGGGACACAGTTCTCCTCCCACCAGTCCAACTCGATCACATCCTCGCAGCCACATTTTTGCATCCAGTCGAGAAGCCCCAGCGGCACGAACCACCGGAGCTCGTTCCCGAAGCGCTCATTCAGAGCGATGACCGAACTGTGGTCCAGGTGGTCGTAGTGGTTGTGACTGATGAGGACGGCGTCTATCGGGGGGAGGTCACTTACGGTGCACGGAGTGGGGCGGAAGCGCTTAGGGCCCAGGCACTGCACGGGTGACGCCCGGTGGCTGAAGATGGGGTCCGTGAGAAATACCAGCTCGTCCATTTCCACCATCACTGTGGCGTGTCCCAGCCAGGTGACCCGCAAGCCAGCGCCGCCCACTCCAGCCTCCCCAGGGTCATCGATAAAATACGGTTTACGTACGGGGAGTTCTTTATCAAGTTCCTGCGTAGGAAGAGAGAGAAAACAGACAGCAGTTGAGGGTACGGTGGAAGAAGGCATCACTTCATCAGAACGCAGATTTCGACCTAAATTCTAGAGAGAGGGGCTATTTTAGGGGAACTGAAGTCACGCCATAAGCTTGCTATTTTTGCTTTCATCTGGGAAATGCATCCATAACTCACTCTTTCTGAACTGGACTTGATAATCGTTGCACAACGTCCTGACCCCAAGTGCAACGAGCAAAGGGAAATGTAGGTGGAGAAACCTGGAGGCCTTCTTGGCAGAATGCCCCAGAGGCAGGCATTTCGCTCTTCCCATTTCACTCGGCTGCTGTATTTGCAGGTCAAAAGCGCCTCTAAAGCAGGCCCGCCCCTGGAAAGCAAGCTGACGCCAAGTGGTCACACTCGCAGCTGTCTGAGTGCACGAAACTCACAGCACAGCACCAGGGCGTTTGGGGAAAACACAGCCACCACCAGGCTCCTCATTCCACACCCTCCACTGGCTACATCCATTGGTCAGAATGAGAGCAAAGGGCTGGACGCTGATGAGAAGCTGAGGGGGGTGGGGGGCAGGAATAGATGCAAAACAAAAATACAACAAAATATGGGCAATCATCTTCCTTTGATTCTTTTCTGTTTTATCCGTAGATCAAACCACACGAAAAAATAAAGAGGGCGGGGGGTGGGGGGGGGGTGTCGGTCAGAGAATACAAAAAGCTGCTGGCTTTTCACAAACCAGCTTTTACTGAAACGTGCTTTGGTGTTTCTGTGCAGAGGTCTCCTGGGGAAGCCTTCTTGTGTAACTCACAGCGCATGCACTGCAGGCCACCCACCCCCTCCGCTTGCCACTCAGAACACTTCTCGAAATCTTCAGGAACCCGGCAAGTGCATCTGTCCCCAGAGGAACTACGTGGTTGTCCCAAGGGGAGACTTTGAACAGTTCCCCTTTCCCTCTTTGTTGTGTGTTACCGGTTGGTTTGTTAACCACAGGCTTGGAGGTTCAAACCCACCAGTAGCTTCTCAAGAGATTAGAAAGATTTCGTCTCAGAAATCCTAGATCAAGTCACTATGACTTGGAATCAATGCAATGGCAGTGGGTGGGTGGTTCAGAGAACCTGGGTGGTGCAAATGGTTAAGTGTCTGCCTACCTACTGATAGAAAGGCTAGCAGTTCCAACCCACCCAGAGCACCACCAAAGAGAGGTCTGGCAATCCTCTTCCCAAAGATGGCAGCCTGGAAAACCCGGCTCGGATGCACAGGGGGTTTTGCCACATCGCAGAACGGGCACCTGGTAAGGAAGTTCAAAACGACAGTGGAGGCCATGACCAGTGATGTGCAGGCAGAATGATAACAATGTGTTTCTGTACTGACTTTATTCTTGGTTTGGTTTAATTTTCCACCCCAAAATTCCATCTGCTCTTTTATGCTCATCCATTTGGTTCTATGCTTCGACTTGTAATTTTATCAGTTAATGCAAATTTGGGGAAAGGTATGTAGAAACCCACCACAATTGACACCATTGTAAACCATATTGCATTAATTAGCCTGAGTATTGCCATTTTGGATGTCATGACTCAAGTACAGAAAATGTGCAAATCCTGTAATTCCTCTTATTACTGTTGTTTTCTGTAACTGCTGAGCCCTTGCCATTTATTTTTGAAATGGCTGATAAGTGTGTCTAAACCCCTACTCCAAGTTCCCCTTTTCTCCATACCGTGTGATGCCCCCTGCCCCCTATGCCTTGTTTATTCCATATGAAAAAAACCATCCTCTTTAAGCACGCAGGATCTTGGGAGAATTAGGCTCTAGGCACCCCATGACTGCCAGCTAATAAAGGCTTACTAACTTTAATTAAAGTTGTATGTGGGTTAATTGATCTTGGTCTGGCACAACAGGTGTGCTACAGAACAAGTAACTAAATAAAATATATGCAAGGCCTGTTGTCATCCAAGAAGGATCAGAGAACCCACTTGCTGAAGACATGACAACACAACCACTTTGGAGTCTTGAACATGTTAATAGGTCAAGTTGAGAAAATCATGAGGAAGGGTTTCTTCTGGGGGAAGATGGTGTTCTTAGTTACACGGCAAGGCTGGCTGCGCAGCCCTGCGCTCACTGGGTTGTATTAAATGGGCCAGTCGCGCGGCCTGTAAACGCAGCCTCAATAAAGCAGGTCACCTGCTATAAAAGTGCTCACAGGAGATCGAAACTGAGCAGCCACAATTTTTCTTCATGTTTCTTTCTTCCTCCTATATTGCCCATCATGAATGAGCAGCTTATTTTAAGGAATTTGACCCTGTTAAAATTCCCTATCCAAACTAGTTTTCAAAAGTGAGAATAGAGACTTTTTCCAGAAACACAGCACTCCTTGCACATCCCTTCCCACAAAGTTCATGAAGAACAGACTTCACCAAAATGAGCAAATGCCCAAGAAAGACGAACATAGGAGAAGCAGAAAATGGGGGCCAATGCAAAGCAGGCAGAGGGGTCCAGGATAATAAAAATGGAGGCCCCAGGACGGAAGCTAGCAGCCTGCCTGGAGGCCTGTGAGACCAGAGGACTGCCAGGTACTAAGGGACTCCTGGGGAAGGACTGGAGCCCATGGAAAATTGTAGTGAGGAGCCATGGAAAGTAAGGAAACAGCTTATATAGAGAGCTGAACAGGTGAAAATGAGGTTTTATTAACACCAAACCAAACTCACTGCCAACTCATAGCGCCCCTATGGGAAAGGTAAGAAACTGGGTTTCTGAGACTGCATGTCTTTATTGGGGTGGAAAGCCTTGTCTTTCTCTGGAGGACCTCATAGTTAGCAGCCCAACATACAACCACTATGTCACCGGGCTCCTAGATTAACACCGGGGTGGGGGGTGGGGATGTTTATAAGAAAGGACGTATGGTCATAGTACATTTGTTTTGGTTCATCAGTGAAAAAGACTGATGTAGTCACAATAATATAAACCATTAATTTGGCCCCAAATTGAGATGTACCTATTCTGGCAGCACAGGGGAAAGTCAAGGAGAGCCCGGGAGCTAGTGTGCGGGATGGAGAGTTCAATCTGCTAGACCGGGGTAGGCGGAACAAACACCAAGAACTGGCAATGCAGGCCGACTCCCCAGCAAACTCCAGAGAAGGCCACTGAGTCGGGTGAAAGCCGCTGCCTCAGGGCGGGGACCGGGCAGCAGCAGCTGGTTGGAAGACTGGTATTTTCCAATAAGCTTTTTTTTTTCTTTGAGCTATAGATATGTTGATTTTCTTAAAAATTAAAAAGCAGCTTGCAGCATAGTATAGCTTCTGCATAATATAATTAGTCTGACTCATTTGGGGTCATTGTGGAATTCACAACAAAGTTAATCAATACCTATGCAAGAAGCAAATGCAAAACACACACACACACACACACACACAGGCCAAAAGCTGTCTACCTCTTTGGAACAAGGAATACTGCTGTGATTTTTTTCCATTATCAGCCACCTGAGAACATTTGGAATTGAGAGATTTTTCCACGTGGGCCAAGGATTGACAAATCTGCCATCTTTTCCTCTCTTGGATTTCGTTACATCTTCCTCCAATCTGTAATCCAGTTTGAAGCTTTTCCTGGGGAATTTGGAAGAATCACTTCCTCTAGAATTCTGTGAATTTTGGCGTTTTCTCACTGCTTCTTTCGGATATTGGCTGCTTGTCATCAGGAACTGGTTGCTTTCGTTTTCATCCATGTCCTTTGGTGAAAAACTAAACAAAGAATGGAAAAAACCGTGAGTTTCACATAAAGGCCTTGAAATATATTACTATTGATGTTGTCAGTTGCCAGAAAGTCGATTTCGACTCACAGAGGCTCCAAGTGACAGAGTAATATTTAAATCGATGAATTTTTCTATGTGAATGACATTGTGCAGAATAAATTAGACTGTCTTCATGACTCTATAATATGCTCACACTTGAATTAAAAAAATATTATTGGTAATAACACAAACTAATTCAAAAAAATGATTGTTAATAACATAGAGTAAGACAGACTGCCTATTTCCTGGAGGATACCCCAGGAATTCAAATGATATAACCCCACTAGGTCTGATCACTTTCAGATTTAAAATAAATCAGCTACCAATGTCCCTGAAAACGGCAGTGAGTCCAAATTCCAGGAAAGAGGACATTGGCACATTGTCATTTCAGGGATATATGTAACCAGTCAGCAATGTAAACTTGAATTAATTTATATTTAAGACTGCCAGTTCTGGATAGTATATATTCTAGTTATGGAAAAGTTTCTTAACTTGGAGAAGTTTCTTAACTTCTCTCTGCCTTGATTACCTCACTCATAAAAAAATACATAATGTTTTCTGACTTCGAGGTTTATTAAAAGGAATAGCTAATGAAAATACTCTTTAAAAAAAAGTCTCACAGCCATCCTACACAGTACTAGAAATTTAGAAAATATACACATTAAGTATGTCAAGAAACAAATCAAAGCCTCATCGCTAGGAGTCAATTCCAACCCTGCAGGGCGGAATAGAACTGCCCTTTGGGTTTCAAAGACCCTAACTCTTCAAGGAAACAAAAAGCCTCATCCTTCTCCTGCAGGGCGGCTGGTGCTATCAAACTGCTGACCCTGAGGTTCAGCAGCCCGACAGGACAAGTAACCCACGACACCACCCGGGCACAGGCATGGGAAAGCAACTCAGGGTTAGCTGTGGCTGCGGGGTCTTATGACCGCTGTTACTGCTACCACCAGCAGCATGATTTAACTCAAGACGTTACGATTCTTCAGTTCAGAACTGTGGCTTGTAAGGAATACGAGTTTATCTGCCACAGATGTCATTTCCTTCTCCCTCTGTTAAGCACACTCGCTTTTTTGTTTAAGGAGTCTAAGTACAGTACATACACATAACACTCTTCATAACCCTAAGAAAACAGAGAGAATAATGGAAGACCAAATATTATCTTTATAGCTACCTCTGGTGTTTAAAGAGAAATACAGTCCAGAGAGAAGACGGCAAGCCCCAGGATGAGTGTGTACACAGAACCAAAGCTTTTATTCCAGACTACCCAGAGCAACGCGTCTGCGGTCTGGACAGTCCGTCTGAAGAGAAGACTCCGCTGCTGGCCGACGCCAAACGCACAGTGCTGTTGCGGGAAAGTCCGCATCACGGAGTCACGGAGCGAGCGTTCTAGCCTGGGCAAATAACTTCGTCTTTCTAATCCTCAATTTTCTCTTCTGTGAAAGGCCCCTCCAGGATGGGTCGAAAGGATTAAATGAGCTCATGCACGTCCAGTGCTGGGCCCTCGCCAAGTGCTCATTCCTTTCCCCTCGGCCGTCAACTGACCACACAGCTACGTTCTTGAACCTCTACGGAAGTCTGGTCACAAAACAACAAATGCTTCTCCTGGCTATAAGAGTGTGTGGAG
>NW_022103920.1:42650126-42659348 GCF_000313985.2 Echinops telfairi | reverse complement strand
TCGGGAAGGTGAGCATCATAGAATGCCAATTTAATAGAAGAAAGTATTCTTGCATTGAGGGAGTACTTGAGTGGAGGCCCAATGTCCCTCTGCTACCTTAATACTAAACCTATAAATATAGGCACATAGATCTATTTCCCCATCCTCATATATAAATATATTTGCCTTTTATAACTAAGTTCTGCTTTTCCAAAGGGCCCAAACCAAGTCCATCCATGGAAACAGCACTTTTGTCACATCTCTGGTGGTGCTGTTGGGAAAACGTTGGACAGCTAGCTGGAAGGTCAGCAGTTCAAACCTACCAAGTGCTTCATGAGAAAAAGAAGAGGCTCTCTGCTTCTTAAAAGATTTACAGTCTCAGAAGCCCTATGTGGGTGGCTCGGAGGTCTGGTAGTGTAGTGGGTTAGGAAGTAAGCTGTTAACAGAAAGGCCAGTGGTTTGAACCCACCAGTTGCTCTGAGGGAGAAAGATGAGGCTTTGCGCTCCCATGAAGATGTTACAGCTTTGGAAAGCCTAAGGGACCATTCTACTCTGCCCTATAGGGGCACTCTTAACTCGGAATTGACTCAATAGCAGTGGGTTTGGCATTGTAGTTCAAAGAGCCCTGGTGGGTCAGTAGTTAAGGAGCTCAGCTAATAACCAAAAGATTGGCAGTTCAAGTCCATAAGCCACTCTACAGAAGAAAGGTGTAGAAACCTGCTTCTTTAAAGATTCACAGCCTCAGAAACCCTATTGGGAAGTTCTACTCTGTCCCACGGGGTCACGGTGGGTCAGAATCAACACAAAAATGAGTTTTGGTTTCTGTGCACTTTTAATAAAATTACAGTCAGCACTCAAGCATGATCGACCTTAGTATCCCTTAGACACAGGCACGCATACTATAGCATGTCTGCTTAAGCCTGGCTCTAGAGATGAACATGGACATTTTCCTGGTCAAAAAATGGCAAGCAATGTGGCCTCGCCCCAGTCCTATCACACTTTTCAGGCCTCCCTGGTTGTTGATGGGTCAAGCACCTGATTCTTCTGTGCTTTGCTGTCCAGAAGTCTCAGGCTCAGCACTGAGCTCTAATTTAGAAGTTGTTTGAAGTCCTCTGGAATTGAGTATAAATCTTAAATAGGGCCACAAAGAAAAAAGGGATAGACCTAATTTTTATATGCAGTTGAGTATTAATTCAGCGCTACGTCAAGCCACATTCATTAAGCCAATCTTAAAAGGATACAGAAACTTTTTAATTTATTAAAGGCTCCTATGGTTCTCCGTCTTTATTACTTTTATACACATACACACATACTACCACCACCACCACCCAATTTTTAAAAAGTTGTGTGTAAGAAAGATTATACCATATCTATGCTATTATTTGGACAATTATACAATTAGAAATATGGCTGAAATAGGAAACTGCAGTTAGGAGACAGGAAGAGGAGAGAGGTGAATCCTCCATTCTTGAGATTAGGAGTTTAACAGCAAATTGAACAAATCTCTAGAAAGGATTATTAAAAGGATGTTTTATGGGAGCTGGGAACTGACTTAAATCTGTCAAAGATAAATCACCTTGGCCAGATCTTACCATTGGAGCTAGGGCTACTAAATTAGTATATTACTAGGATATAATAAACATAGTCTTTGTTATAATCCACATCCACGGTTTTCATCATCAAGCTGTGGATGTGGATTATAAGAAAGTCTTCTATTATTATTGCTTTTGGTTTTGTTTTGTTTTGTTTTGTTTTGTTTACGGAAATCTCCCATTACATCTTTGGGAATAAGGTGAAGAAATGCAGGCTTACTACATGGTGGAACACCACCTCTTAATGCATTAGTTTCCCAAATAGGGCCAATTAGCCCATTTGCACAGACCCACCAAAATAACGACATGAATTAATCCTCCACCTATCCTCAGAAAACCAAATTAATTTCTGTGAAAGTATCTGAGGGTTGAAGAGTCCCGAATTTTTTTAAAGAATGTGTTTTGATTTTGACTTAGTTAATATTAAGCTAGCTTTTCTGCAAGTTATCGATGCACACTGTCTTCATGTCTTTCCCTCCTCTCCGCCCTGGTGTGCATCCCTTCAGGCCACAGAAACGGGTCTCACTATCCCATAGCTGAACTCTCGTAACACCATCCTCCCGCTGCACCAACATACACAAAATCCAGTCTCCAGCAGTGATCTGCTTGTTTAAAAGGCCAATCTGATTAAACATTAAAAACAAAGAAAAAACAACTTTTAAAGAGTTCCCCTTCCTCTCAGAAGATGGACAAAGGCTATTAAGATGGCCCATGAGGATATGTGTCCAGCCCTGCCTCACACTCACCTCTGCTCCCGTACCCCAAACACGCCACCTTAAGCCATTTCCTGATATGCACTGAGCTCCCGCTTCAAGGCCACTGACTGTCATACCAAGACCTTTGCATCTTATCTTTTCATTTCCTCGGGGTAGAGGTGAATATGTAAAAAGATGTTTAGAGGAACACCTACTGGCCTGAACGATGTTTCAGCAGCATACAATGTTGGGGGCCCAATGAGGCACCGTTTCACACCATGCACTGTAAGCATGAAACGACACAAGGTGCTGAACCACCTTGAGCCTGGACCGGCTCTTCTGAAGGAAAAGTGCTGGCAGCACGCTACAGCAACAGCCCCATGGGGGCCACCTCAAACACCAATGAGAACAAGACAGAGAAACTAGGAATGAAGAAGAGGAGGTTGGCTCTTAATGTGCTTTGAGCTTCAAAGACACAAATGATCACTTCATAGATGTAGACTAGAATTTCTTTAAGTCAGGGCAGCAGATCTTCCAATTATTTTTTGTTATATTTCTGTCTGCAAAGGTAACATTGAAAGTGAAAATTCTACCTTGGTTTCAGGGCAGCATTGGGTGAAACCAGATTTGCATACTCAAGGAAACGGATAAATTCTAAACAACCTGTGTTTTAAAAGGCGGTTGAAAATTCTATAAACATCTTTACTTAACACGGCATGTCTTCCAAGTTAAGACCCTGGGGATGATGTGGCTGTTAGGTGCCATCGAGTTGGTTCCAACCCAGAGAGCCCCTCTGCCCCACAGAACCAAACACTGCCCGGTCCTGTGCCACCCTCACAATCGTTCCTCTGCCAGAGCCCATGGCTGCAGCCGCTGTGCCAATCCATCTCATCGAGGGCCTTCTCTTTGTAAGTTATAAGGTGGTGTAGTGCTTGTTTGTTGGGCTACGAGTCGAATGGCCAGAAGTTCAAAACCACCAGCAGCTCCTCCAAAAAGACAGCTTTATACTCCCATAAACAGTTACCGTCTTGGAAACCCCCAGGGCGTCAGCATTGACTCAATGGCAGTGAGTTTCTGAGTGAGAGTGGATTACAAGGCACACTATTACCTGCCACTAAGAAAGTAAGAACACTACCAGTTACAATTATGGCATTCATTCAGCACATGACACATTTGCTATCAGTGGTGTTAAAACATGAATAAAATGCCTGCCCTAAAATGTATGAAAGACAGAATTTTTTACATGAAAATATATATGCCGGAAGACAAGTAAATGAATATAATTAGAAACATAAATAATTTTCAAACCCTCCTTTCCTCTGGTTTGTGATGCAACGCGTATCTTCATAGGATGTTTTTCCTCCCACAGAGTGGCTGGTAGTTTTGAACTACTGACCTTGCAGTTAGCAGCACAAGTTATAACCCACTGTACCATCAGAGGCCGCCAGAGGTCCTTAGGTGCCATCAACTTGATTCGGACTCGGAGTGATCCGCTGTGACCCAGCAGACCTGCTCCGGGAAAGTGTTCTTGGCTATAATCTTTATGGAAACTGATCACCAGCTCTTTCGCCAGGGGAGCAGGTGGATGGATTCAAACTGCCAATTTTTCTGTTAGCTGTCAAGTGCTCACGTGTTTGCACCCCTGGTGCTCCTTAGAGAATTAACAATTAAAACGACAGGGAGATCTAGGCCTAACCATGAATGAGTGACAACAGAAAACGCTGGCACAGGGGTGGAGGGACCGGACCCACTGTCATGCCGTGCTGCCGCATTGCTGGGACGTGCTGCAGGGTCTCGGACTCAGGGTTCCCTGTGGGACACTGTAGAACTGTCCCACGTGGTTTCCTCGGCCAACATCTTGATGAGAGCGGGCAGCCTGTAAAGCAACTGATGGGGTCAAACTGCTGACCTTCTGATTAGCAGCCGAGCACTTGACCATCTACCAACAGGGCTCCTCAAGTGAAAACATATGCCTACCAAATACTTTACAAAGCTTTTCATAGCAGCTTTATTCATAATAGCCCCGAACTGGAAACACCTCAAATATCTATCAACAGGAAAATACATACATCGTGGCCTATTCATATAATTGAATTCCATTCAGCAGTGAAAGAAAATAAACTGATACATACAGTATTATGAATGAATCTCAAAAATATTATGTCGAGCAAAAGAAGTCGGATATAAAGGATTACTATGTGACTCCACTTAGAAGAAACTAGGGCAGGAAAAATTAACCTCCAGTGGGGTAAGGAGGGCGGCAGGGCGGGGAGACAGCCTGGTGATTACCTCCAGAGAACACAGGCCGATGTTGGAAGAGAACAGGTGGGAAAATGGAAACCGTCTATATTGTTGTACAGCTTTGTGTATTTCCCAAAAGGTCTCATGTCATGCACTTGAGATGTGCATGTTTTACCCAGAAACCAAGCGGCCAACCAACAAGCATGGCATTCTATGTATCGGGTTTGTTTCCTGCAACTGGATAGCCCAGCAATCATGATACTCTCTGTGTATTCTAAATGTGAGTTCACAGACTAAGGGCAATGGATGCAGATTTCATGTCTGGGGTGGGGGAGTCCTCCGATGAGCCATGAAAGAGGAAGACTTGAACATACCACGTGGCACTGGATTCAAACAGGAGGCATCGGTATCAACCACGTGGTCTCTGTTACATCTTTATGTAATATACATGTAGAGAGAAAGGAGCATTCGTAGTAGAGTGGATTCTGCAACTGGCTGCCAACTGCAAGGTTAACAGTTCAAACCCACCAGCTGCTCCTTCGGAGCACACCTGTTTTGCTCAGTGGCGTCACTCTGAGTCAGAATTCCCTCCGTGGTCGGGAGCTAGTTGCTGCTGGCCTTAGGGGCAGTCAAGTCAGTTCTGCCTCAGAGCTCTCCTGTCACAGCGGAACAAACACCAACACCGCCCGGTCCTGCACCAGCCTCACAATGGTTGTTCTGTTGGGGCCCATTGTCGCACAAATGTGTGTGTGTTTGTGTACATGACGGAAAAAAGGATTATTAGAGTAAATTCAGCAAAATGTAAAACAATGCTGACACTGGGGATATATGAACACGCCACGTACTATTTTCACAGCTTTTTTTTACTTAAATCTGAAAGTATACTTGAACGGCAACAACGCATCTTTCAGATGGCGTGTGGATGCTAAGTGCTGGGTGCGCCTGCCTCCTAAGTGGCAGTCAGGCTGCTAGCGGGAGGCAGGGCTGAGGCTGGCCACTCTTTGCTTTAGGACACTGGCCGGACCAAAATACTTTCTCCTTTTAAAGCAAAAACCAAAACACCTGGTTACAAAGCGGTTGAATGTCTGGTCTTAGAAACCTGCTGGAGCTTCACCCTAAAGCTGTCCATGGGGTCCGCACTCGCACCTGACTGGTACTGCCTTTCTAACCCGTCCGCATGGTGCACGGACTGCCGTCACCAGAGGCGGCCCCAGCCGCTGTGGAAACCAAGCTCAAATGAGGCTGCAGGAGCCCCACTCTCCCAGCCACCCAACCACTCTCACAAGCACCACATTAAATAAAGGCGTGGCTATATTATAGTTCCTATAATAGGTTAAACTATTATCACTCGAAGCACAATACGAAGTCTCTCTAGTAGCTATCATGTGCATTCTCTACATTTCTTTGAAGATTAATTGCCTATTTAATAACAGAAGGGCTTAACCCCTGGGCCTCCCATCAAAGAGAGGGCAGAGCTGTGACATTTGGTGAAGAGAAGTCTGCCAAGTACAAATATTTTAACTCCAGTAATTGCCCACATGAGTAAAACACTTTCAGAAAGGAAGAATTCGCTCTTTCAAAAGTAAATGCTTCATCATTTCTTCCTTTGGCATTTAAGGCTTGTTTAGAATTGATCCTTAGGAAGTGAAAGAAAAAGAAACAATAATGCAGGAAACTGCAGATCAAATTGTGCCTAAAACAGGCATGTAATAAATGCATATCGAGCAACTGCCTGTCATTATTATATTCCAACAAAGACCCTGCCGTTAAATCTGGAAAACTTTCAGAATTGCATTTTCAGGGACCTCTGACTCAAGAACATTATATTTACCAATTCCTCTCTCCTCTTCTCAGCTTTACGGGGCGAAAGGGGTCCTTTTAAGGCAGCGCTAGATAACTCAGCTAACGAAACTATTTCGATTCATTGGAACGTCCGCCAAGGGCTGCAGTGGGTTAAAGTTAAACTGCTCCCACCCTCCGCCTGCAATACAGATTTCACGGGAGACTGGCGCTGACCCCAGAGGCATTCAGCTGATAGGTAGGTGGGCAGATGTGTACAAGTGTGGGACGTGCCCAGGCTAATGAAAGGGAGGACTGTACACCACGCACGGCCACAAAGGAAGTTCTGCACAGCCCTTTTTAAACTCACTCTCTTGTCTGCACAAACCCACTACTCTATGAAGCTAGCAAAAACTGCCGGACAGACAGGAAGCTTTGCATACCATCCTGAGGCGCCCGCTGATCACAAGTCATGACGATCTTTAATAACAATTATTGGGGCTAAAATATATTAGCAGATACATGTGTGGACACACATTTAGAAGGAGGTTCTTAGACATCTGTCTCTCGCCAGCACTTCACCTTCACGAGAAAGAACAGAGCACTGGGAGTCAGGTAGGCAGGCTCAGCTTACTCACCAGCCATAGAGATGACCAGCCTCCAGGTCTCCTTGAAGGGCTGTAATGATGAGCAAATGACACCACGGGCTGGTACTTCAAAGTGCTACGCAATGTCAACTGTTGTTATTACTATTATGTAAGCTCAGCAGGAGTAGAAGCAATATGGGATAAATACTTTTTGTCTGATTGGGAAGCTAAGCAGGGTTGGGACTGGTTAGTACGTGGATGGGAGGATAAATACCTTTGATCCAATTGAGTTATTTCTTGCGTGAAACTATCACACAAATTTTCAGATAGATTAGAAGGCTAGATTGCTGAAATTTTGCCATTCTTTCCTGATTGGTTTTACGTACAAAGATGAAAACAATATATGTTGTTTTATCTTTTATAGAAATCACAGTACATTCTTGTATTTTCTTAAAAATTATATATGTGCTCCTCTGGCTATCGACACAAAGATTATTCTTCCAGATAATTCACATACACACACACACAGAGCTAATTTATGGCAGAATATTAAATTCAGAATAGAAAGTTTTGAGAGGAATGAAAAACAATTAGGCTCCTCAGATCGTAACTTAGAATATGTTTTCTTTTCAAAAACTAGTCTAGGACAACCCATGATCTTGACCATAGATGGCCAATGGCTTTGGAGATTCTTAACTATTAGAGTAAGTTCAATATATTGAACTCTAAAAGTGAGTTTACAGGCTGTCCAGAATCACAAAAAAATATAGTGCTTTACTACACTGACGGATTTTCTTAAATATCTGAGAAAGCAAAGTTTTTATTAGAATTAGAAATAATAAAGCAAGTTAAACATCTAGCAAAGTTCTTTTTTTGTTGCAAAGTTCATTTTAAAAGACTGTTTAGAGTATCACAACTGGAATCCTTAGAAAATTATCAAATTAAAAATGATAAATATAGAAAAAATTATGTATGTATTGATATCACCTCCATCATTAATACCTAAATGGAACAGAATTATTTCATTGAAAGGCTAAAGAGAGGCTTGGAGGGGAAAGGAATACAGTGAGGCTTGTGAAAGCTAAAAATGTACCCTGATCACCAGGGTGGGAGGTGGGGAGGGAGGGAAAAAGAGGAGCTGATACCAAGGGCTCAAATAGAAAGAAAATGTTAGAAAATAATGATGGTAACATACATACAAATATGCTTCCTACAACTGATGTATATGGATTGTTATAAGAGCTGTAAGAGCCCTCAATAAAATGTTCTTTTAATAAAAATGTTTTAAATGTTCCCTGAATGGATGAGCTTATCTTCATTGTTCTTTTTTTTACTAATCCTTAAACCAAGATTTAAACAAAAACAGACTTTCAAAATGTGGATATTCTCTGTCTCTTGCTCTCTTCTGCCGACCCCATCTATGTCTCCGTCTCATAACAATGCAAGGAAGAAAAGCTTTCTGTTGAAAACTTTGTTTAAATTTCAAAACCCATAGAGAAAAATGAAGAAATGCATGCTTTCGTTGCCTCCTTGGCAAGAAAGGAAGGTTAATGAGCTTTAAAAAAAAAAAAAAGCCTCCGGTGATCTCCCTCGATCCATAATTGAGGGATGGGAGGAACGTGGTTACAAGTGCCCTGGAGAGATGAGTGTAGAAGATCAAAGAGATACAATCTGACTTGGGCAGTTGATGCTGGACCTGATCTGGTCGTCAACATTTTCTGTATCTGTGTTTTGATTTGCTTTTGTTTGTTCGTAGGGTTTGTTTCAGAGGTGTTATATCATTGGGGATCACCCTCTTAAAGATGTGTTTTATGTCTTTCTGGTTTTCAGTCTATAAAACCTGGGGTTCATGACCCTATAGAGACAGCACGTAGACTCAGGGTTTCTGGGGTGGAGGAGTCCAGGGGCTGGTAAAAGGGAGACAATGTCAAGGAGTTCAGGAAGAAAAAGAGTGCTTGGTACCTGATAGTGGTAGAAATTGCACAACACTGCTTGATGTGAGTGAACTATGGAATGATATGCCATGTATTAACTCTCAATAAATGATAAAGTTTTAATTAAATTAAAATTTTAAAAATTGCCCTAATATCACTGACTCACTTTCTGCACGTGAGGGGACTATGCTTTATTTCTAAAGGTCACTCACAACTTCTAAAATGCTAACAAAAAATAAATAAATAAATTTTTAAAAAAATGCTAACAATTATTTAGCTGCACCAAAGAGCCAGTTTAGGCTTCAGAAGGAGCTGTCCCGGAGGAGAATCAATGGAAATAGAGGAAAGAGCTGGGAGGCAAAGGGTATTTATAGAGCTCTAGATAAAGACATGTACATATACAAATATATTATAT
>NW_022103920.1:42636716-42649026 GCF_000313985.2 Echinops telfairi | reverse complement strand
GCTTTACACAATTGATGTGTGTATGGATTGGGATAACAGTTGTGTGAGCCCCTAATAAAATGTTAAAAAAGAAAAAAGAAAAAAAAAAAAAGAAGGAGCTGTCCCTTCTAGCAACACCTTGACTGTGGGCTACCCCTCTCTGGACCAGAGTCCCCAGTGAAAGCAGCTGAGGTCCCCAGTGGACTTCTGAGGCTAGCTTGGCCTGGGATACGCAGAGCCTTTCACCACAGAACAACATTATCTCCAAATACAAGTACCTTCTGATCTACTTGGTATATACCCTAAAGAAATAAAGACCACGGCACAAACAGACATATGCAAATACATATGGAAAATAGCAAAAACATATGGACACAGACCAAAGCTCCTGTTATAGAGGAATGGATAAACAAACTAATGCAGCCATCCCATGGAATATTATGCATCAATAAAAACCAGTGACAACTCTCTTAAACACCAAAAGAAATGGACAAAACTAAAGAACCCTATGCTTAGCGCAAATTGTGTCAATCTTATAAATGTTTTATAACACCATTATTATGAGGAAAAACAAAGAAAAAGAAACGTGGATTATACACCCAAAGATTAGACTTTGATGACTACGAGGCCAGGAACGGGGGGGAGGGGAGATCTTGAGGACAGAGAAAGAGATCCACGTGTAGGGAAGGTGGAGCAGGACACTGTTGACGTCATTTCTTGAGATGGGCTGTGTGACTATATAAAGTGTGCTTCTTAAAAAAAAAATGTTTTTAAACCCAACCCTTCCAGATGCCTTATCCCTCCCCTCAAACCTAAATAGTGGTCTGAGTGTCTTTAAAAGAAGAGAGAAGATTGCCGTGGACTTGGAGTCTGCAGTGACAAACAAGTTCATTTCAAGAAACAAACAAACAAACAAAGTTTTGGGGTAAAGTTTTTTGTTTTTATCAGATTTATCAGACAGACCAGGAGGTTTCTCAGAACAGGAGATGCAGGGCTATGAGGAGAGAAGGAATGGCAAGAATTTGGGGGTGAAGTGGGGAGCTCATAACGATGAGTACAAGAATGACGAAAACCTTCTAAACTGAGTGTTGTGATGATTTGCCCATTCTTGAGGTGACTGAGCTGTTGAATTGTATGATATGGAAATTAAATGCCAATAAAGTGGTGGGAGAAATAAACAAACAGTTTTGCGTGGCAATTCTGAGAAGCTGGAACACACCCAACATGACCTGGAACAGGAGAAAGTACAGGTCGAGGCCCTGGACCGGGAGACTTAGAAGAGGCAGAGGGAGCCCTTTCAGAAGCCCGATGCAGAGATTGTGGCCAGGAACGTGGAGAGCAACACACATTCCCAACAAGACGGTCAGCCACCATTTCTGAGCTGGCCACCATTGCTTCTGACCAGACCCAACAAGAGATATGGTTGCCGTGTGACGTGTGACCTGCCCTTGTGTTCCAGGAGGGACATGATATTTCTACAAGATGCCCTTGTGAATTTTTCCCCCTCCTGCTTCTCATCCCAGTTGTGCCACATTGTATTCCCTTGGAATCACTCCAATTTCACATCATCAACTACATCTGAGCCAAAGCCCTGATGAAATGTTATTACAGGAGAGATTTCATGGCAAATGATAACATCATGCAGCCACTACACTTTCAACCGTATAATAAGATTTAAATATTTTTAAAGTCCTGATTAACAAAGGTTGTTTGAATGTCTACTAGGTCTAAACTCTAGCTCTCCGGTGCTGTCGGGATTCAAAATTCCTTGAGAAAAAAACACTCATGTGAAATCATAATATAATGTAATGTTTCCAGGAGTGTCATCTCTGAATAATAAAAAATGCATAGCCTCTTAGAACACACTGGCTGAGAATCTGGAAATGGTGAGGAATAGTTTTCCTTACAAGTTGAGCGATGGTTCACACTGAAAGAGGGCGTTCTGTGATCCTGACTCTCCAGCCCATGACTCTGAAAAGGCTCATAACCTTCGGAACCCCAACAAGTTAGAGGGACCCTCATGCCAACACAGATGGGAACAGATGCAAGACATCCCAGAAGCGGTTACTTGAGGCCTTGACTCAATGTGGGTGCATCTGGCAAAGGGGCGGACATGCTTACTGCCCTGGACCTCATGTCGGAGGAGATTCTTTGTGAGAAAATGCCAAAGGATAAAAACAAACCGGCAGTGGTGGTTTACAAGGAAGCAAAGGCAGCGGTATGCTGGGGTCAGACTCCATTCAGTCTAGAATCTTCAGGACCGCAGGGCCATAATCTTCAATGCAGTGTGAGAGCAGGTTCAGAGGGAAGGCCTTGTGACCACCCCAAAATGGTCAACTAACAGAAGCTTATGGTTTACAGGCACTTAGAGGTCCCAAAACTCCATTTAGTACAATCTGTCTAATAATACCAGGACACATTGTTATACATTTGAAGAAGCTTATTTTTAAAAATGAGTAGAATTAAAGTCCACCTTAACCAGTTGTCAGGAAAAAACACTGCCGGAAGAGGAGAGTCAGGGATTAACACACTGAAGTTCAGATTTCCCAATTTTGCCCTTGTCCTCCTTGCCTTATCAATACAATAGGAATTCTAGCAGTGTCAAGTCACTGGGAGAAAGGACGAATTGCACACAGTGCATAGCCTTGTCCCAGCACATAGTGGGCGCCGCTGTTTCACTGTGCACGTTCTTGACTAAAGGTCTTGACTGTGAGCTTGCTGAGTCAGCCTCCAACCCCTGGCACCCCTGCGCGCCACAGCTGGACCGACGAGATCCGCAGGCTTTCCAGAAGTCCGTCGCCAAGCCTTTTCCCCCAGTAAGGGTTAGCAGACTACGGCTTTCATTTGTGAATGTCTGCACTCCTGAGGAACGGAGACGGAGGCAGCAGCACGGGTGCTCTAAGGCGGAATCAACTACGGGGTGTGTTTTCGTCCTTCCATGAGAATAACGGGGCATGGGCTTCTTGGAGTTCCCCAAACTCCAAGAAAGAGAAAACGACACCTCTCCACAGGATTCCTGCTCAGACGGGTCACTCCTTGTGGCCTGACCACCCCCCTGGATTAGCCAGGAGGCACCCTGATAGTCTCCTGACTCCCCAAATAATATATAATCACCCTCCTCCATGCCCCACAGCTTTATCTCCCTTGGGAGAGACCTGGGGAAGAAATGGGCAAAAGCAGACACTAACTGGTGTCCACACCTGCGCTTTCCCCAGGGTGAGAGTCCCAGATAAGGAGGCTCTTTTGAGCCAATGGAAAACTGCCATGGAGGAAGCAGGCTAAACAGAGGAGCAAGACCAGCCCTGAGAGAACTCCTGAAGCATTTCACTGTCTTGCCTCTCCTACCCGAGGGACTCTACTAATCCCCTCTCCCCCCTCCCCACCTCTACTCCCATAGTCCCAACAGGTTGTCAGATAAGTGGGGTTTTACCTCCAGTTTGTGACCTGTGAGGAATAACATGTGATTCCTCCTGGAGCATTTCCAAGCAGGGCTGAATACAAAATCTTCAGGCACTGACTCTCCAAGCTGGCTGTACTTCAGAATTACCCACAGAGCTATGGGGTGATGTTGACGTACAGACAGAGTCGAGAACTACTATTTTATTAACAGGGAAGTAGGAACAGCGGCGAGAGAGGCCATACGTCCGCAAAGAAGTAGGACACCAGCAAAGTCATCGGCACAGAGGCATTTAGGAGAAAGACTGAAATAAACACCCACTAAACTGCCTGCCAGGGAGCCTATGCTTCTTCGCTGGCCCACGCTCCAAGTTAGAGAGGGGCCTAGACTGAGTCAGAGCACCAGGACTCAGCGGAAAGCAGGCAGCTCGGTCCGAAACCTGACGTGGGCACACACCAGTACTCAGTCCACCTGCGCAGTCTAGGGGAAGCAGAGGGCTGGGTGCACAGGGAGTCCATCTAGACAGAGGATGCTGTCCTTCATGACCTGTTAGTTCTGAGCCAATTCTGGGTGGTGAGGGTCAGACCCAGAGTGCCAGGTGAGTGGCTATCAAATATGGTCATGTAAACATGGCCCTGTGAGATCGGGGCCCATTTCCAGCTGGGGATCGTATTCATGGTGACCCTTCCCGTGCAGTTAGCAATGAAGCTGGGATTTGTCGATTATGCCGTCTGCTCAGTATAGGTGGCATAGGTTTTCTCATCACAGCGATGCACAAGCCACATGGACAGATGGGTGATGGGATGCTTAGTCAGCCCACATACAACAGGGGTCTCTTAGTAAGGAGAAAAGGAAAACTAGACGTGGAAATAGGCATTCGTGGGGTCTTTACCACTCTACCACTGCTTCGTCACTTTCATGGGTTCCACTGCAAAGAATGGGGATTCCAGTAGACTTCACTGCTCACCTGGAACCTGCACATAGGCCAAATGGCAAGTGTGTGAACCGATCAAGGGAGTGATGTGTGGTTTAAAAGCAGGAAGGGTGTGTTCAGATTTCACCTCCATCCATATTCAGTCTGTATGCTGAGCAAATAATCCAAGAAACAGGACCACATGCAGGAAAGATTTGTAGGCCAGGAAAACCTATGGGGCCATTTTACTCTGCCCTAGAACGTCACAGTCCATTAGAGGGCAGCAGGGTTTGTTTGCCCAAGCATGTATGGTGGAATTCAATTTCTATAGGCCTATATTTAAAGAGGTGTAGTCTTTCACCATACTTATGCAATCAGTATGCAGAGCAAATAACCAGAGAAAGAGGGCTAAAGGATGAAGTATCAGGATTGGAGGAACACTCTTTTAACAGCCTGTCATGTGCAGGTGACACAACCTGGCTGCCTGGAAGTAAAGAGGATTTGAAGCCCGTACTGATGAAGATCAAAGACTGCAGACTTCGGTATGGCTTACACCTCAACTTAAAGAAAACAACAATCCTCACCACGGAACTGAAAAGAGGCATCAAGACAAACGGAGAAAAGGTTGAAGTTCTCTTATGGATTTTGACTTGGCAGGAAGCAGCAGTCAAGAGATCAAATGATGTGCTCATGGGGCAAACCTGCTGCAAAAGACCTCCTCAAAAGCAAAGATGTCACTCTGAAGACGAAGGAGGCCCTCGCTCCAACCATCTAATTTTCAGTCGCCTCATAGGCATGTAAAAGCTGGGCAGTGAAGATAGAACAGAGGAGACTAATTGGTGCCTCTGAATTATAGGCTTAGCAAAGAATAGCGAGTACTGAGGACCGTGAGAAGAACAGCACTGTCTGGTGCAGCGTATTCTAATTTAGTCTTACTTGGCACAGTGGTTGCTAACCTCAAAGTCAGCAGTGTGAAACCACTGTTACTCTTGAGGGGGAAAGAGGAAGCTTTCTACTCCCATAAGGAGTTACAGTCTCAAAAACCCAGAGGGGCAGTAGGGTCACTATGAGTCAGAATCAACTCTATGGCAGTGACCTTAGCACAACAAAAAAGAGCCCTCGCGGTACTGTGGGCTAGGCTGTTAACCACAAGGTCAGTGGTTCACACCCACCCGCCAACCCAAGGCTATCTGTTCCCTATTTATAGTCGCAGAAACCTTAAGTAGGGTCCCTGTGGGTCCGAACTGACTCTCAGTAGCTGTGAGTTTGGTTTTTTGGGCAAGAAATGACTCAATGCCTTTTCAATCATGTGAAAGCTGTAAGTGCAGCACGTGATGATTGTAATGAAAACGGGAGATGGCTCAGTCATTTCAAGGGAAGGTTATTTTACACGATATTAGAAGGCAATTACAAGTTGTCCATAAGAAAGGATGGCTATACATGACTGATATCACTAACATCACTGAAATATGCACATAAAACATTTAAATGCCAAAAATATTGTAATATCTTTTTCACCACAATTTTTAAAATCATTTTACTGGGGGCTCGTACAACTCTTTATCACAATCCATACATACATCCATTGAGTCAAGCACATTTGTACATTTGTTGCCATCATCCTTCTCCAAACATTTGCTTTCTACTTGAGCCCTTGGCATCAGCTCATTTTTCCCCCTCTCTCCTCCATCCCACAATTTTAAAATGTATTGTGTCCAACACTTCAAACTGAGGCTATTTCAATATGGGCTCCAGCAGTATAACTCACTGATTCAAAAAATGAACTCTGTACAACAAGCAAATAATTATACACATTGGATATTTGGTCTACATACAATACAAAAATGAAATATGAGGAAAGAGAAATCTGATGGCATAGTGGGTTACACATTGGGCTGATAACTGCAAGGTCAGAAGTTCAAAACCACCAGCGGCTTCTCAATAGAAAGATGAGGTTATCTACCATGAAGAGTTGTAGTCTCTATCTAGTCATATTAAGCCTCTGGCAGATCCCCTCTAGCCACAGGCAAGGGACTCAGTTTCACTATCAGACAGAGATTATTGTAAACTTGATGATGTTGAATCAGACCATGGTATGATACTTGGTCAGTTGACCTCCCTCTGACCCAACCTGAAAATCATCTAGGCTCAAGTATTTCTCACTTGTTCCATGTGGTAATTACATAATCTGGTGTCAACTTGAGACTATTAAGAGTGAAGGGGTGGAGTTTACCCTGTCAATCACGTTGCAATTTGATGACCTCATTTGGAGGCGCTAAGGAGATAAATAGTTCACGGAGGCCAGACCCACAACACTCTCAGCTTGGTCTCCCTGCCAGACATTCCTGTTGGCAAATCACACTGACGGAGCTAGAGCCCTGGAGCTGGAGGAGCCAATGTAGAGACCCATGCCAACACTGGGATCCTTCCATCACCACTGGATCTACAAGATTTTCCACCCACTGGCCTGTGATCTTCCTGCATTCGGCATTATTGCATGGCTGCATGAGTCGAGAGAGGAATTTGTGGACTTGTATTGGACATATGGTCTAATAGTGGACTTATGCACTTGATCTGGACTGGGATGGGATGTTTCTCATTAACAATTGTGCTATTACATATACACTATATTACATATATAGTGTATATTACATATACACTAACAATTGTGCTATTACATAAAGCTCTTTCTTAGACACTTAAGAGTAGTCTATGAATTTGTTTCTCTAGTTAACCCACACTAACACATTCTACAACAGATATTTCTTCTTTGTCTTTTAAAATATTGATCATGGTCTTGTCTTTCCTACTCTGTATTTGTACAAAAATTATTTGGTAAATGTTATTATATTATTATTTTCTTCTTGCCATTTTGTTTTGTTTTTTGTTGTTTTTATTGTTTCCCCGTCTGAAACACAGAAGGAGTGGATAGAAAGAGACAATCACTGGCAACAAATGGACAAACGTGCTTGACACAATGGATGCATGTATGGATTGTGATAAGAGTTGTAAGAGCCCCCAATAAAATGATTTATAAAAAAGAAAAGTGAAAGAGACAATCACTGATGCAATGGTTTCTTGGTGATATGCAGGAGGGAACAGGAGGGGATTTGTTGAGGAAACAATGGATCCGGGAGCATTAGAACTGATTGTGATGATGGATATACAACTCTGTTTAAAAGCAATTTAACCATGGAAGTATGTGATATGTAAATACTCTATCAAGAAAACTACAAAACCATGAAGAAAGCAAACTTGACCAGTGGTTACCATGGACGAAGGAGCAAGTGTTGTTGTTTGGGGGGCGCTGAGTTTATGTTAAAAGTGATGGAGTAATTCGGAAAAGGCTATCAATAATAGTTGTACAACACGAAGAGTATAATCTATGGCCCTGGATTATACATGTAGAAGTTGTGGATCAGGAGGATGTTTCGTTGGTTATATTTTTGCCACAATTAGAAAAAAAATTACATGAATAAAAGTGAATACAAGGAAGAAGAAAATGTTCTAGAACTGACTGTGGTGACACTTGTACAACTCCTCTGTATATGACTGGATTATTGAATTGTAGGGCAAGTGGATGAAGTGCACACAAAACTGTTAAAAGAAGAAGAAGAAGAGTTGCTGTCTCGGAAACCCTTAGGGGCAGTTCTATCCTGTCTTCTAGGGTGGCTGTGAGTCAGAATCAACCGGATGGCAGTGGATGAACGCTATGATGAGAGGGTACGAGAGGAATCAGCTTTTTTTTTTAATGAGAGGAATCAACTTTCAACCAAGAGCTTTAAGGTCTCTTTTCTTTGTGAAATGGTGGAAAATTCTACTTTTGATGTTTCAGTTCTGTGGTTAAAGGTCTTCCAAAAATACAAGTGTGTACATACATGAAGTTGGTCTGGCATCCTCTCTATGGTCCGGTCCAACTTGCACATTCCATGACTCGAGTCATCACCTGAGTCATCCCTGTATTTCACGGGTGAAACAGGTCAAGCCAAAAAGTTACAAGACCCTCCTTGGGTCCCCAGTTCTAGCTGAAGATAGAACCCAGGCTGCTTATTAGAAAGGCTCCCGCCGTAAACACCATCAAGCCGATTCCTTCCGAAAGCAATGTCCTAGGACAGAGTTGAGCTTCGCCACAGGATCTCCATGGCTGTACATCATTAAGAAGTAGAATGCTTTCTCTTTCTCCAGCTGAGTGGCTGACTAATAGGTTCGAATTGCAGACGTTTCCATTAGCAGCCCAACACTTAACCCACTGCACTGCCAAAAGGTGAGAGGTTCAAATCCATACATCAAACCCAAGGGAGAAAGAGCTGGCATTCTGCTTCCATAAAGTTTACAGTCAATAAAACCCTATGGGGCAGAAAAAAACAAAACCCTATGGGGCAGTTCTACATTGTCACTTGGGATCATTACCAGTTACCATCACTTGGTCAACCCCCAACAGCAATGACCCAGTCTAGAGGTACAATCTAGGGCTGTGTTGCAGACCAAAACTTACTGATTCACACCACTCTGTTAAGGTTCAAGGGTGACCACTCTGACAAGAGTCTGTGATGAGTCATTCTGCTGAAGGCTAGGATTGCTGTGCTAATAGGGGACCTTTGGCAAATATGACTAAAGTCTCTGAGACTCGGTTTCCTGTGTTCCTCATCTGTAGAATGGGGTTAAGAATCTCCTATGTTTTAAATCTACAAAGCCACACTAAAAGTAAATGTATAAAAAAATAAATGAAAGAGCTTCTTAACATTATTTAGCCAACTGAGTGAGGGCACTGTTACCCCTGACAACGAAACCAGCTGCTGCTGGGGAGACATGAGTTCAAATGAAATGTGTTGCAGGAGTTTCTTCATAAAATATTTGTAAATAGGTTGAATGCCTATTACGCTCAAAAGACAACTGGAACAAAGCAGTATAAATTGCACACAGGTAGAACTCTTCAGTACGACAGCTGATAGAAGGAGATTTTAGTTGAAGTTCATACTGGAAATCACAGGGTTTGTTTTCTTCTTACTCCAAACTCCCTGTCATAGAATGTATTCTGACTCACAGTGACTCTGTAGGACAGAGTTGAACTGCCCTTGTGGGTTTCTGAGGCTGGAATCTTTACAGGATTAGAAAGCCTCATCTTTCTCCCTCAGATTGGGCTAGTGGGTTCGAACTTCTGACCTTTTGATTAGCAGTCCAACACACAACCCACTACCTAGCCATGCCCTCATAAGCCTCCAAGATAAAGGTATTCTTGATATGTGCTATTGATTTCCCCACTAATATGCCAATAAAAACACCTTTTGGTCATGTACGTTGTCACCTGAAATGCTTAGGTCAATACAGCTCTCCAGCTACCACCACACTCTTTTTACCAAACAGGAGCAAAACAGGAGAATGGAAAAAACCACCCTATCCACAGATACATACCACTGCACAAATTAAAAACAGAATGAAACAGAACTACAAGAAATCAAAGGCAAATATTTCCCAAACACAGACTGGACATTCATTAAAAAGTTCCCTGTTTTTCAAACACAAATATCCAAACTGCCACGATACCCTCCTTAGCCATACACAATGAGTGCCCACAGCAACTACAGTGTAACTGAGACCTGTGGTGAAACGCTTAGCTTCAACTGTCCTGGACTAATTTCACAACTAAATTCTGCAACATAAAATGTGTACAATAAGACTTGGAGTTGTGGGTGAAAGAAATAACCTCCTCTCTTGGAGACTACGGACATTCTCCCACAGCAAGGTCTGCAGATGGTAGTGAAATGAAATCTTTTTAAAAAAATCATTTTATTAGGAGTTCTTACAGCTATCATAACGTTCCATAGTCCAATCACATCAAGCAGTATTGTACAACTGCAACCAGTCATTTCAAAACATTTTCTGTCTTGAATTGCTTGATATCAGCTCCCCTTTATCCTCTCCCTTCCCGCCCCCCACTGGAGCCCCCTTTTTTTTTTTCCACATCTTACACCATCCAATATATCCATTCTCACACAGTTCTGTTGTTTGCTCCATTCAGGTGGGGTTATACAGTCGTCAATGCTATCTGTAACCCCTGCCACCCTGTCCCTCCACCCCTCACATCCTATTCCCTCAGGAAACCATTACTCCTGTTCCTATTTCTGAAGGGTTATCTACCTTGGCTTTCATGAATGGAACAATCTTAATTATAAAAATGGACATATACAAGTCTAACATGATTAATGGGATAAACAAAGTAAGAACCATGATAGTAAGGGGAGGAAATATTAAAGAACGAGGGGATAGTTATGTGTTTCATCAGTGCTATATCACACCCTGGATTGATCATCTCTTCTGTGTGGCCCTTCTGAGAGGGAGTGTCCAATTAGCTTGCAGGTGGGTTTTGGGTCTCCACTACATCCAAGCCCCTTCACATCGATTTGGTTGCTTGTTTTTGAACTTCTGGCATCTTTTCCTGTTGACACCTCATGATCACACAGGCTGGTGTGCTTCTTGCATGTGGGCTTTGTTGCTTTCCTACTAGATGGCTGCTTGTTTGACTACAAGCTTTTAAGATCCCAGACAGCTACATCTTTTAATAGCCAGGGACCATCAGCTTTCTTCACCACATTTGCATATGAACCCATTTTGTCTCCAGCAATTGTGTCAGGAAAGTGAATATCTGACAATGCAGCATTATTAGAACAAACTGATGTTGTACTGAGGTAAGATTTAAGTAGAGGCCCAAAGTTCATCTGCTTCCTTAATGCATAAATAAATAAAATCTTTGAAAATCATGACCATACTGTCAGTTGACTTATGGTCGTTTTAACCCCTGAATCTCTCTTGAATTCTTCTGAATATGTACACTTGCCAGAAATTTTTTCTTTAACACATCTACTATTTTCTGGCGATGAAGGGGCATAGATGAGCATTTCCTTTCTGTGGTTACATAACTTCTCTCTCAAAGTGCTAGCGCCTGGGGCTACATCAAAACCAATGGAACTGGAAAACACGATCCGAACCACTGCACTACCATTTCTTAGAAAAATGGGGATTCACTCTGATTTTCAGAGAACTTTACAGCCATTCTAGAATGACTTTCTGAATAAATGAATCCGAACTATTAAAGGCCCAAACACTTCAGGCTGAACAAAAGCAAAGCCGCCAAATGGGTCATGCTGTAACATATACCGCATAGCCTACAGTCAAGGGCAGGACAGGAGCTAAATGACTTTTTTAAGCGGTTAACTTCTTTCATTCCCTTTATATTTTCCAGGACCGTTTGAGGAGCTTTCACACGAGTCGCCAAAGCCTGTGGACAAGCCTTTCCTTCCACTGCCGGGGCCCCAGAGAGCAATAGGCGTGCAGCGCCGAAGGGGAACGGACTGAAGGCACTAAAGCCCATTGCAAACCCCACTACAACCCAGAGCCAGCACCTGCTCCCACCCCGCGGCGCGCCCACGGTGGCACTGGCTTTCGTTCCCAACCCGTGGGTAACTTTCCCGCTCCAAGAGGAGAAACCTGTTAGCATGGCTTTTCCGTCGATAAATGCTATATGACGACGAAATAACTAGTTCTGCCGAAGTTGGAGACTCAATCATTTACATACCACCCAAAGCAGGTACACCCACACAGGTGTCACCCACCATCCGTGAGGACACGCTCTGGTCGGCTGAAGGGGACGCCGGGTGGGAAACGTCTTCCAGGGACCGCTGTGCCGACTCAGAGCGACCCGGCGGGACCGGGCGGCACTGGCCCTCGGCGATTCCCGGACTGCAGCTCCCGGCACGAGCGGGGCGCCCCGTCCTTCTCCCGCCCTTTCAACCGCCCCGGCCCCCGGACTGCCATCGGGTCCATTCTGACCCGCAGCCCGGTCCCCAAAGGACGAGGAACCCGGTGGCTGCTCACCCAGGCGCTCCAGAGACGCAGGCTCCGCACCTCGCGGCGGCGGACGCTCAAGCGGACCCCCGGCCACTCACAAGGGCAGCATCTCCGCGGGGAGCCCGTGGACTTCCCAGACGAGGGCACCGCCGTCGCCCCACCTCCGGCCCGGCCCC
>NW_022103920.1:42633412-42636161 GCF_000313985.2 Echinops telfairi | reverse complement strand
AGGCCCGCCCACCCTGCAGCCGCAGCCTCGCGCCAGGGCCCCTCCCGGGCCAAGTCCTTACCCCGGGGCTGCGGTTGCTGCGCGGCCGCGTCTCCTGCTCGCCTCCCGCAGCTGGCTCACGTCCACGGTCCGTCTGTGCCGGGAGCCATCGTCCCTCGGCTTCCGGCGTGCTTAGAGTCACTTGGTCAATGTTACTACGTTGAGTAGCAATTGGAGCGCCCGGTTACAGGGTGCTCAGTCCATTTTTAAAATGTTAACAATTGAACAATTTTAAAATGTCACCACCTCTCCTCACGGTTCTCACCTCAGTGTCCTTACTTTCGCCAATCCCGGGTTAATGGCTACAGAGAATAAAATCGTGCGTCGGGTTTGCTTTCTAACGTGCAGCATGAAATCCTCGATTTCAAGAAATCATTGAACTATGTTGTACAGCGCCTTGGAGTCGTTTCTCCCTCCTAGCGAGCGCTGCAGCCAGGGGAACCGGTCACAGGGATCTACCTATAACCCCCTCCTAGGGGAACGGACAACAGAAAAGTGGGTGAAGGGAGACATCGGTCCGTGTAAGACACGAAAAAATAATATAATTTATAAATTATCAAGGGTTCATGAGGAAGGGGGGAAATGAGCTGATTCCAAGGGCCCAGAAAGTTTTGAAAATGATGATGGCAACAAATGTACAAATGTGTTTGACATGATGGATGGATGGATGGATGGATGGATGGATGGATGGATGGATGGATGGATGGATGGATGGATGGTGTAAGAGTTGTACGAGCCCCCGAAAAAATGATTTAAAAGGAAGAAGATGAAGAAGAAAACGCTTCGGTCTTGGACTATCCTCACTACTCTTGCTGGTTTTGAGGGCCTGGTGGCAGTTGCTGTGTCGTCCGCCTTCTTTTTCTCTGGCACCCCCCACCCCCACCCCACCCATGACAAAGTCCGGAGTCCTCCAGTGACTGGGACCTGCTGATAACACGTCCAAAGTACGTGACTCGAAGTCCCTCCACCTTCCTTTCGAAGGAGTGTTCGGACTGTACTTTTCCCAAGACAGATTGTTTTCATTCTTTGGACAGGCCCAAGTAGTCACTATTCTTTGCGAACACCGTAATTGGACAGCATAAAATCGTCTCCAGTCTTCTTTAAGCCCTGTCCAGCATTTACATGCATATCGGGTGACTGACAGCGCCAGGTCTTGAGTGAGAGCTGTCTTTCGTTTTTAAAGTGACATCGTTGCCTTTTCACACTTTCAAGAGGTCTGTTGTAGCTGATTGAGTGGAGCCCTGGTGGTTTCCGCAAGATCAGCAGTTCGAAGCTACCGACCACGCTGCGGAGAAAGACAAGGTTAACCCCTCACCTGGCACCAGGGTAGTTCCTCCCTGGCCTACAAGGTGGTGATGAGTCAACGCGACTGGGTGAGGTGGGTGGGTCGGTTTTCTTGAAACCGGTAGTTCGTTGGAGTTCTTGACTGCCGCTTCCTTGAACGTTGATTGTACATCAGAGTAAAATGAAATGTTTGACTTCAGTCTTTCCGCCGTTCCTGTTTTTTGTGGAAGATTGTTGTTTGCTTTGTGTTGAGGTGTAATCCCCACTGGAGGCTGCAGTCTTTGATCGTCATCAGTACGTGCTTCAACTCCTCTTCACTTTCAGCAAGCAAGGTGGTGATCCCCGCGTGGCAGATTGCCGATGGGGCTTCCTCCAATCCTGATGCAGCGTTTCTCAGATCATCCAGTTTCTTGGCTTATTTGCCCGGCATATAGAGGGACTGAGTATGGTGAAAGTATACAGCCCTTAAATAGAGGTATATCAAAATAGAATTCAACAGTGGGTGTGTTGCGCAAAAAAAAAAAAAAAAAAGCCAAACCCACTTCCCTCCCTCAGATTGATTCTATCTCAGAGTGACTCTATAAGGCAGAGTAGAACTGGACTAGGGTTTCCAAGGCTGTAAATCTTTGTGGAACCAGGCTGCCTCATCTCTCTCCCTTGGATTGGCTGGTGGGTTCGATCGTGGTGGTAAACCCACACCAGGGGTTCTTGGGTAAAAAGATTCATCTATAAAAGTCCACTGATGTATGCATTTGAACCAGAAAAACCTACTGTTTGGGGGTTCTGGGTGTTGTTATGTTGACAGAAATGAAGAAAGAGAAGGAGGAGGAGAAGAAAAAGAAACACTGTCCTGAAACGCATTTTGAAATGACTATGCCCCTGTAATAGTGTGTTAAGTGTAGGCTTTATACCCTTAGGCCAGTTTTCAATTGCTTCAACATTTTATTGAGTTGGTGTGGGTAAGAGCTGCAGGGACCTGGGTGGGGCTGAGACTGCACAGGCTGGATGCTACCCAGAGTGCAGGAACCAAACAGAAACAGCTCTATAAGCTCAGAGAGTAAGCTGAAGTCACCGCTTACTAGTTCTTCATAGTACTTTGGTGAAGAAATTTTTTAAAAGAAGCTCTTTGTTCCTCTACCCTAATGTTTTATTGTGAAAAAAATTAAATCTGCAAAAACCGAAGTCTTTTCAATATACTAGTCAAATAAGATGTAGATAAAAAAATATTTCACCCCCAAATGCCTGTCAGTCTCTCTCTCTTTTTTTAAAAAACATTTTATTAGGGGCTCATACAACTGTTATCGCAATCCATACACACATCAATTGTGTAAAGCGCATTTATACATCATTCTCAAAACATTTTCTCTCCACTTAAACCCCCAGCATTAGGTCCTCATTTTTCCCCTCCCTCCCCGCTCCCCCCTCC
>NW_022103920.1:42626853-42631818 GCF_000313985.2 Echinops telfairi | reverse complement strand
GCTTTGCCTCACTGTGGCGGGGTCAGATCGGGTGCAATTCCACACTATGTCTCTGGTGTTGTCCAGTCAGCCTCTCTTAAGGAGCAGGGCATTTGCTTCATAACCACATCATTATCGTTTCTAAGAAAGCACTAATAGTTTTGTGATATTCTCATATTCAAGTTTTCATGATTGTCCCAAGAATGTCTTTAAAAAAAAGAAAAACCTTTTATTGAGAATTGGGCAAAGGTTATTGGAGCAGGTTGTGAGTTTTACATGCAACATTCCATACACATTTTGTTTCAATGCCATCCCTCAGTGTACCATCAAGTAACTCCTGCCCTCCTTGGGTTTCCTGTTCTATTCCTCCTTCTTTCCGCACCCTCGGAACGGTGTCCTTTTGATCTCAGAAGATTGGTTATTCTAACCTGGAGGTAAGTTCAGTTCCAGACCCGAAGGGTGACTAAAGGCCATGCATCATCTTGGGGCCTTTTGCCCATCTCTCTCCAGCCAGTAAGCCTGGTCTCTTCTATGATTTTGAGTTCTGTCCCACATGTTTCCTCCTCTCAATTCAGAACTCCCTAATGTGATTCTTTTTTGGAGCACTTGGTAGTAGTAGCGGGGCACCATCTAGTTTCCCTGGTTTCAGGGTGGGAGAGGTGGCTGTTTCCATATGGCGAGAATGTCTTTTATAGGTGATTTTGTTTGGTGTTCTTTACTGAATTGGGATCTTGTGTTATATCTGATTGCAGTGTTCAAACAAGAAGCCATTTGAAATGTTCATTTTCTAACTTTTTTTTAAACATCCTACTCACAGATAATATGAAGACACACGTGTCCATTGAGAGCAGATGATTTAGATAAACATATCTTTGTATATGTCAGAAAAATGAGTAGAGAAATGAGTAAGTGTTCTTTCAGCAAAAACATTGAGATTATAATTGAAATGTATTGATGAAATAGTAAAGTTCATCCTGTTTTAACTCCTGACCTACTACATACACTGTAGGTTGTGTTGGAATTTTTGCCCAACAACTTCTAAAGCTTAATGGTTGGGTACTTCTGTGACACTGAAAAGAAGCTGTAGAGAGTATTTTATATCACATTTTAATAATTTATATCACTCTAGGTAAAACCTTTGGCTTACTCTGCTTCACAGTGCAAGACTTCTAGCTTGTTCTGCTTCCCAGGACAGAGCTAAATGAACATTGCACCATCTGCATTTTATCCTGGTTTAATTTTAGATCCTGGCTTGCTGAGCGGGTCTTTATTTGTCCTTTCATGTTATGCCACCTCCAGGAAGACAGGCACTCAGCACGCAGTGATAACTATGTGTCTTCTAAGTGGTGCTTCCGTCTCAAATGTTAACTTTATACAACCCCCTAAAGAGGACTTTGTGCTCAAAGGGTGGGGGGATGCTTTCTGGAGACAAGTGTTAAATAAAACAATTTTATTCTTTGAAAATTGCTAGGTGCTACTTAAGAAGTATGTAATCTTCTAGAAACTGCATTTGAAACAATTTAGCTATGATTGAACGACTGAATTGTGTGATATGTGGATTATACCCCAGTAAAACTGCTTGAAAATAAATAAATAAAACAAGTTTAGCCTAGCAGTTCTCATCTTTAAAGCGAATTCTATAATCACGTTTGTACTTTCTTGTCCTAGTTCTGGGTCTAAAGACCAAAAAACGAAAATGAACTCCATTGCCATCAAGTTGAACCAATAGACAAGATCGGCACATGCTTATTTTATATATCAAGTGAGTTTTGTCTTTATTGCCTGTCACATGAAGAGGTTGGAGAATTATAAGAACACACAATTCCATTGCTATATATTTCTTGTGCAAAATGCAGGTATTGTTTTGCAACAAGGAGTGTGTTTCTAAATTCTTCTTCCAAGAAAGCCATAAAGGGCTTTTATGAGACCATTGCATTTATACTTTATCGGCATATTTATATAGTTTTGTGTACAGAAACTGAACAATTCCTGTGAACTAAGATTGGTTTTCATGTTTTAGATGGGCAGGGATTCAAAGGAAGAAGAATGTTATATGACACCTGAAAATTACATTAAATTCCAATTTCAGTGTCCACAGTTTTGTAGGAGTGTGTTGTGGTGGTGTCCCATTGAGTCCTTTCTGACCCATAGCAACCCTTTAGAACAGAGTAGAACTGTCCCCAGAGGGTTCCTAGGCTGTAATCTCTATGGAAGGAAGCCTGGTGGCCCGGTGGTTAAGAGTTCTATTGCTACCCAAGGATTGGCGATTTGGCTCGCAAGAAAGAAGTGGCAGTCTGCTTCTATAAAGATGTATAGCCTTGGAAATCTCATGAGCGGTTCTCGTCCATCTTGGGGAATAGAATCATATGAGTCAGAATATTCTTGGCTGCAATATCTTTTTTTTTAATCATCTTTGTGAGAGCAGATTACCGGGTCTTGTCTCCTGAAGTGGATTTGAACTTCCATCATTTTTGGTTAGCTGCCTCATGCTCAACCAGTACAAATCCTCTGTCTGATGAATAGTTTTACCTCTAGCACCTACTTCTGTGCTTGGCACACAGCAGATACTCTTATCATGCTTGTGGAACAACTCCATGAATGAATGAGTATTACCTGGATGCAGAGGGTAATAAAGGAATGGGCGAGAGGGGGGAGTGGGTAGGGATGGAGGTAAAGAACCCCCAGGGGACCGAGGAATCCACTGTTCGGTAAGACATCCATAGCCCTGGAGAAAAAAGATGAGGTTGATGTGTGTGATGATTTAACTGGCTCTCCTCAGAGATTGCATATGCAATTTAGCATGTCTCTTGGACCTTGCCTCAAAGTCAGTTTCTAAATGGAGTGAAGAGCGTGAGCTTCCTCCCACAGCAATCTGCTGATTAGAAGCTCTTCACTGGGGCGATGGCAGGCGGCCACACACAATTTGTTGCCTTTGCATCCTTTCCTGGCTCTAGGCAGAGGATGACAATTTAATAATTTTATGGTAGCTCGTTAACAACTCTGTCTTTATAGACCGTGCTGAGTAACAAGTCATAAAGTATCAACATTGAGCTCTCCTTCTGAGTTGTGGACAACATCATCATCCAACCAACCCCTTGCTTGCTGCAAATACATCTTCTATTTTCTTACTACAGAGTTAAAGAGCCAACTGACTATGAAAATTTCCTTTCGATAGAAATGAGGCTTTCGGTTCCATATACCTGGTAAACGTATGTGAGATGCAGTCAACTATTTACCATGACCTTCTAGCCATAATAATAGCTTTTGTGATACATTGTAAATTCTAGCCTCAATGTCTGTGGTCCTAATCCCATTTTGGAGGGAGTTCTCTGTTACAGGATTGAGATGGGATGTACCTTAGTAGAAGGTGTGATTCAAGTCACCTCTTTCCTTGGGGGAATGAGCCATCGGAGAATCAGGAACCTAGAGAGAAATCCCAGGACCATCAAGGAAGGGAGCACCAGGGGAGCACATTCCAGATCTCAGAGGCACCAGAGACTGTAGCTCAGAGGCCATGGGACACAGCCGAGGAGCCAGGTTAAGACCAGAGGCCTACGAAGGAGCCCAGCGGTAGAACCGAGGAGCTGCGCTGAGGCTATGAGACTGTGAGACAGAGCCACTGGCTGATTCCCTGGCTCCTGGTGGCAGAGACCAAGGGACCATGTGGCTGAGATGCTTGAGGACTAAAGAGAAACTTGGCTTCAGGCAGCAGAGTGGTGTTACGGTGGACCAATGACTGCATTCTTACTGATGCTGACCTGTTAACTTTGCTCATAAACCCCCATAATTGTGAGTATGGTCTGTAAGTTCTATATAGCCATTACAATGAATTATCAAACCCAGAATAGCAGCAGCGCCAAAGGCAGACTTGTGTTGTCAGACTAGGTAAAGGAGGAGCAAAGAGGTGGGGGTGGAGGGGGGGTGTGTTTTGACCTCTGCCTCATGGCAACAGGGTGGCTTGAGGAGGTCAGACATGGCCCCTGCGCCTTTTGGTGCACTGTGACATCACACTGTTCACTGTACAGAGAGCCCAAACCAAACCTACTGCAATAGAGTCGAATCCTGACTCATTCACTCTAAAAGTAGAACTTCCCCACAGGTCTTCCAATGCTGCTAATCTCTATGGGAACAAGACAGATCTTTCTCCCAAAGAGCAACTGGGGGTCAGGGAGGTTCAAGATTGCTGACCTTTCAGTTAGTAGTCAAGTGCCTTAACCACTACACCCCTAGGGTTCTTTCATAATAGAGAGACTGATGTTACTTTACAAAGTGTCCTTTCTGGGGGAACTGATCGAAATGACGTATAACAACCGCCACCACACCACCTGTCCCCCAGGGTGATGAACAGCAGAAATGTGGGTGAAAGGACACAGTGGACTAGGTAAGATAAGAAAATAATAATAATTGATAATTTATCAAGGGTTTATGGGGGGGGGCGATTAGGAGCTGATATCAAAAGCACCAGTAGAAAGAAAATGTTTTGAAAAGGATGATGGCAACATATGTACAATAAATGTGCTTGATAAAATGGATGTATGGATTGTGATAAGAGCTAGAAGAGCCCCCAATAAAATGATTCATTAAAATTAAAGTAAACACAACGAGTCCTTTCTAAAATATCACTTTATGATGTAGCTAACTGTGTATGCCTTTGCTACTATAGGAGAAGGGCTTCAAAGCTTCTATGGAAAAATAGATTTAAAATATGTCCACTGACTGTTTGAAACCCCTTGTCTGTGTGTTAGGCTGGGTTCTCCAGAGAAGCAAAACCAGTGACTCTTATACGTGTATGTGTGTAGAAAAAGATTTATATCAAGAAATGGTCAACACAGTTGTAGAAGCAGAGACCTCCGGTCGAGTTCAAGTCTATGGGTCAGATGGTAAGTGAGAAGCTTTTCCTGACATAGCTGCAGGGGCTAATGAACCAGGAAGCAGAAAAATGAAGTAGGCAGGTGATACAGAAAGACACACACACACACACACACA
>NW_022103920.1:42624821-42626753 GCF_000313985.2 Echinops telfairi | reverse complement strand
ACAGAGTTGAATGAACCTAAAGTCAGCAATCCACTGACCGCTCCTCAGATCAGTAGGCAGGAAGTCCACAAACCAGATGCAGGAGCCAGACCCAGTAAAAGTGACAAGATTCCCACAGACTTAAAAAGGAGCAGGCCACACCCATGGGAAGTCCTCCTTCCAATTCCACAGGCATGAGACTTTCACTCCACTCCCATTGCTGGCTGCTCACAGAGTCCATGACGTTACATTAGATCCCATCAGGGAATCATTTCCACCAAGTCAGATCACATCCCGGGGGGACTACTGCCAAACTCCTGAGAACCCTGGGTCAGCCAAGTTGACACAAAACCTAGCTATCGTAGTCTAGAGTGGTTCAGAATTTTACATTTGGGATTCAGCTTCTTTATCAAAAAGTTACCACATACTGATGTGCTGGACAGTGCAAAGTCCTTTCCAGCCTTCATGTGATACAACAAACTCAGGCCTTAGGCATTGATGACACCCCTTTCATTGGCAAGGGAGCTGAGATTTAAAGAAGCTAAGTCATTTTCTTAAGGGGATATGGCTAATTATATTCAGGTGGGAGTCAAGCTCACTTCTGTTGGATGGCGAAAGCCCACAATTAGACTATCCTACTGGCTTTGCTCAATATTGATATGATATTAAGGAATCCAGTGATGCAACAGGTAAGGACTCGGCTGCTAACTGAATGGTTAGCAGTTCAAACCCACCAGCCGCTCCACAGGACAATAGACCTGGTGCTCTGCTCCTATAAAAACTACGGCCTAGAAAACTTATGGGGGAATTCTACTCTGTATACTCACTATGAACCGAAACTGATTGAGGGCACCCAGCAGTGTGTTTTATTTGTTTGTAAAATGTCCTTTGACAATTAACAATAGTCTCTGGGGAGGGGGAGATGAAAAAATGCTATCCTTGTTGCCTAAATAAAGATTTTCATACTTTGCATTGAATAACCAAGGCATCACCGTCATGTCATGTAAGGGTTAGCAGTCGGCCCTTTTGTAAAACAAACAGCTGTTTTTATTCTTGAAGTTCGAAAGAAAGAGCTTACAGACCTGAGGATTTCCTACATCAATTTAATAGAGAAATGAAATATAAACTTACAGTGTACATGCAGATTGAAATGTGCATTGAGATCGGGATTAGCTGGTGTGATGGTGCTTCGTAGAAACTCTGACTAGCCTACAACCTGTGATCATATTCTCTGCTATTATTAATTAAGGTGAAACAGCCTGGCAAATTTATTTATTATTTAGTTTGTTTTAAGCAAATTGCCTGGATTCTACAAACTACTTCCATGGAAACATAAAAGACTTGCAAAAGGATTCCCAAGGCAGCCACAGTGAGCTTAGAGCTATCAAATGGCCGAGATTCACAATGCAGATCTTGGTTCTCACAAGAAGCTACTCAACTCCCCACATAACAAAATCATCAGCTCCAGTGGGTTTCCCCAAAGGCCCGTGGATAACCACAAATGGTCACATAAGAATTGCTGGAGAAGTCTGTTTACAATAGTCACATATGCCTCACCCCTGGTGGAGTTTTAGTAAGAACAACAGTTAATGGTGATACAGTTTATGTGCCAGGCCCTATTGTAAGCACTTTGTAAACACGTACTTATTTTACTTACTAAATGACCTTTGAGGTTTTATATATATATCATTACCATGTATCAATGTGTAGTATTAAATAAAAAAATGAGGCTGAGGGAGGTGGGGGGCCAGCCCCCACCGCTAATACTCCTATTGCTACTACTCGGATTCAGTAATGCACAATTGTACGGTTGAGATATATAAGTATTATATTAAAGTCATCAAGAGCATGAGAGATAATATAGTCAGACATATTACATGGTAACATTGCTCACCTCCGCCCCGCTTGGTGGTCCTCGTGGGGGGAACCCGGCTGCCAGAGCAGGAGCCGCCT
>NW_022103920.1:42611536-42623904 GCF_000313985.2 Echinops telfairi | reverse complement strand
ATATATAGTACTCCATATCTTTAAAGCTTCCAAGTGATTCTGGTGTGCAGCAAGTCTTGAAAACCCTGACAGGCTCATTGAACGTATCTCTCTCTATCTCTTACAGCAGCTCCTTAGCTGGTAGTCTCTGCACTAGGTTTGGTGACCAACTTGAGGGTGATGTATTCTGATTTTTAAATTGTTCCTGCATTAGCTGTTGCATCTTCTACCCCATAGAGAATAAATTCAATGCAGGACAGCAGCATGATTGGGTAGAAAAGCTGTGGGTTTGGGAGTGAGTAAGGTGGTATGCTAGAATTGGCTCCCATTGGCTTGCAAGAGCCCTTAGTGGGGGGTATCTTGGTCCAACCTGGTGTTTAGTGACATTATGTCAGTAGTTTGAAATCAACCACCATAAAAATCAGTAAACACTGCAAACCAGAGCCTCTTTTCCATCAGAAAACTGTAGTTAAACATTTACCAGCAAACCACTGGATTTAAGATGAATTCCCAGCCCAGCCTCTTATTAGCTACATTACCTCAAGCACATTCTTGAAACTCTCCAAGCCTCACATTCTTGTTCATAAGAACAGAGGGCATGACACTTGTAGGAATCAGGTGAGATAAACAATGTAGAAGCTTTAGTTCTATTCCTCATCTAACAGGTTTCTAGTTTTCGTTCATTTGTTTTTTAATCATGACTTTGTGTTGTGTTTTGTCCCAGGCTTCTTCTGAATGCACTAGGACAATCTAATTTTTCTATCTTGTTCATATAGGAAACTCAATTAATCAAATTTATTAACTTAATTGGGGGAAAGAGAAGTGTAGGAATATGTGGCATAGCATTGAACAAATGAGTGAAAAATAGGCACTTCACAAATGTTCCCTTTTTTTCTCCATCAATATTACTCCCGCACAAAGGCATGGATCAGATTCCTCCACAGTTTCTCTTCTCCAACCTGAGTGTTCTTTCCTTTCTTACTTGTCTTTGTATTGACAGTACTCGTGTTTCAGATTCTCTTTTTTCATATGTCTGAATAGGTCATGATCCCTCACAGTCTCTTGTGCAGCATTTGGGTGATGGCTCTGAATCCCCCAGGGCCTCTCCTTTGTGCCCTCAGTTGGGTTAGCTCCCCTCCCCTCGCCTGTCCTGTATCCTCCTGCCCCAGAGCTCCCTTCTGGCACCACCTTGGTGGCCGTTACCCCTGGATTGGCCCACCTGGGCCAGGTGAATTCAATTCAACCAATGGGGTCGACCAGGATCGTGGACCACGCCTCTCAGCGGAGGACCTAAAAAGCTCGAAGTTCTGAGCATGCGCAATGGACACCCGAGTCCCCGTGCTAGCTTCCCAACAAGATCGCTGCCTCTCACTGTAACCACTGTGGTTTGTTGGGAGAATTCTCACTTCCATGTCGGAGACCTGGGCTCAGTGCCAGGCTTGCCCGCCACATTCTGTCAGTGGAAACTTGGGTTTACTTATGATGCGGAACAGGTTTCGGGGGGCTTCCTGCGTAAGGCAGCCTGGTGATCTGTGGCAGGCAGCAGCAGCAACCTCGTCGGGCTGGTGGTGGTGTAGCGATGGTATATGCAAAGTCCTAGCTCTGGGGCTGCCACAGAGTAAGTAGGTGCTTTGTAAGCAGTTGCTATTTTCGTGAATGTCAGGTTCTAGCTAGTTACAACTACTTAATCCCTCCGCTCCCTGCAAGTCTGATGCCACCCCACACTCACTCAGTCTCCACTTTCCTCTGGGAAGCTCAGCTCTGGGCTAGTCAGTTTTCAGGCCAGTACTGGTCTCAGTGTCAGCCCATTTCAACTGCTGATTTTCCTGCCCATTTCCTCCTGCTTTGAGAATTGGACCTCTGCCCTTTTTGGCCCAGAGTTGAGTTTTGGTGCTCTGTTTAGTACCAAGCCCCACTCTTTGGGGCCTTCTTATCAAACCCCACAATTTTTCCTGCACCAGGAAGACCAAGGAGAGTCCTCCTCATGAGGTCAGTCCAATTCATGCAGCCCTCCAACCTGCTAACAAGCCTTCCTGAAAGCACGGCTGGCATGTGCAAGTATCACCTGCCTTGGGCTTCCAAGCCTTGTCCCTTACCAGTCAGGTTACTTTGAACTCGACCTTCCTTCCCCTGACTCTTAGACTGTACCTTTTCCCCTTGTATGAGTTCTTTGAATACATGCCCCAGCCAAATTATCAAGTCAAATCCCTCAATGGTATTCTGCCCTCTGCCAAAAGAACAAACAAATCGGTCTTGGAAGAAGTACAGTCAGAATGATCCTTAGAGGCAAGGTCGGCGACGCTTCATCTCATGTCCTTTGGACATGTTGTGAGAAGAGACAAGACCCTGCGGAAGGACATCATGCTGGGTGAAGTAGAGGGCCAGTGAAAGAGGGGACGCCCTCAGCAAGATGGATTGGCCCAGGGGCTGCAAAAGGACAATTGTGATGATGCTGTGGGGACAGTGGTGCTTCGTTTGGTTGAACATGGTGTCACCATGAGTGGGAACGGGCTTGAAGCCACCTAACCAGCAAAAACACCGATTCCTTGCCTGAAGTGTCAGGAGAGTGAAACTAACATACTGAAGTCTCAGAGGTCACATGACTTCCCACCTAGCTAGGAGGAGAGTGTGGGAGAGAAGGTGTGTAACATTGAGTTCACCTTGGTCTTTTTGAACTTGTAAATGGAAACGAAGACCCCAAAAGTCAGGATCACAATTCTCTGGGGTTGCAACTCAAAACGACCTCTGTGGAGCTTTAAATTCATCTGACCTGCTCATGTACGAAAGAGCAAAAGATTCTGGTTGTTCTGAACATCAAATGAGTCACAAACCATGGAGTTTTCGTTCAGAGGGCAGATTAGTGGTCTACTAGCGGCAATTCTTTAAAAACACAACTGTCAGTTTGTTCCTGACAATGTTGGGGAGCTTAATAATCATAAGAATCACGCATGGCATGCATTGCCAGTAGCGTTTTGTCAACACTGTCCAGAGGTTAGCGCAGCTCAGACCCAGCAAGCCTTGGACTGCGTCATCCTGTCTTCTTAATGAAGCATCAGGGGAAATTTTCTGCACAGTGTGTTCTTTTAAAGAATTGTTTTTCTAACTTCTCTACACATGATGTTCTAAGTTAAGAAGAAAGCTAAAAAGAACATCTCTTATTATAAAATAATGCATGTTTACTATCAAAACTTAGAAAAAATACCCAGACGTATAAGGAAGCAAATAAAATTACTATCAACCCCAGTTATTTATTATAATACTAGGAATCTGAGTGGCATAGGAAGTTATGCTTTGGGCTGCTAACCACATGGTCAGCAGTTCAAAACCACCAGACATTCCGAGGGAGAAAGATGAGGCTTTCTACTCCCCAAAAGATTTGCAGTTTCAGAAACTCAGACAGTTCTACTCTTGCCCTATCGGGTCATGTGAGTCAGAATTGACTCAATGGCAGTGAAAAAGAACATTTATTAGCACCCCCCCACCCACACAAAAAAGTTCCAATAGGATAGGTTCAACTCAGCAACCCCACAGCTGAAGTCACAAATGGTTCATAGTCAAATAAATCTCCCCAGTTGGTTGAATCCAGATGGTATAGTCAAGTCCAAGACTACAATCACCATTTCACTGGTAGGGTGTTTTTCTACCACTATTCCATGGGATACTGCCTCTATTCTTTCTTTTGGGGGCCTGACTGCTTGCTGACTTGCAATTTCTCTTGCCCTCTGTGTTAGTCTGGGTTAACTAAAGAAACAAATCCAGAGACATTCATATGTGTGTAAAAGAGAGCTTTATAGCAAAGAGCAAGTATATATTGAGAAAGCATCCCAGCCCTGTCTAGATCAAGTCCATAAGTCCAATATTAGCCCATATGTCTGATACTACTCCATGAACTCCTCTTTAGACTCATGCCACACATCAATGATACCAAATGCAGGAAGATCACAGGCTGGTGGGTGGAAAGTCCCGTGGATCCAATGGCAGTGGACGCATTTCTAGGGCTCTGGCTACCATGAGCATGACTTCTAGTGGCTTGTCAACAGGAATGCGAAGCAGAGAGTGTGTCCTGCTTACAGAGGAAGAGAGGAAGTTCCCAGAATCCTCATGAGAAGGCCACACCCACAAGGAGGCATCATCAGGCTGAGACCTAATTGACAGGTTAAACTCCACCCCTTCATTCTCACATCCTCAAGTTGACAGGAGAGTCTGTAAATACCACACCCTCCAAAACACAGAGTTTCGCAGATCCTCGCTTCAAGAATTCAGCCATAAAGGCTTTTTAAATTTTTACTTGTTTGGGATATTGGTTTTCATTCATCTGCAAAATTAATTCTTGTGAAGATTTTTCAAATAATGTGAAAGTCTTCCTCTTGTTTTTGTCCCCTCTAACCGTGGTCTCACAGTGTTTGGTCTCTTGTGATCGACTCATTTCACTCAGCTTAATGGACCCCAGGGCTATCCGTGCCTGGAGGTGCTTTGTGGTTTGATCACTGTTTTCCGGGGGTCCGTAGTCTTCTGTGGTGGGCACGTGCCCAGGTTTCTTTATCTCTCCTTCCACTGAAGGGCATTTGGGTTGTTTCCACCTCCCTGCTATTGTGAACAGGGCTGAGGTGGGCCTGAGCGTGCATCGAGCTGTCCATGTAAAGCATGAGATTTGGTTAGAGCCTTGGATTCTTGTTAGCATCCCACCTCATTTTCTACAGTCTCTGGGCTTTGGGTGATGCTTCTTACCTTATCAGAGCCTCAGGTTCCTCATTGAGAACATTACCCTCTCATGAGTTACTCTAAAGGCTAAAAGAGAAAGCAGTTATAGGAAACTATAAACTCTTGTAGCAACTGAGGAAGGATTAGCCAAATATACAAGAATACCAGTTTCATTTGCAACAATGATAATAACTGGACCCAGTTCTCCATATAGGTTGTTGTTGTTGTTGTCAGGTACTGTTGCGTTGATTCTGACTGACAGTGACCTTATGCACAACAGAAAATAACACTGCCCAATCCTGTGCCAAGCTTGTAATTGTAGTTATAGTTGAGCCCATTGTTGCAGCCACTATGTCAATTGTCACAGCCATTGTGTTCTCTGGGTAATAATAATCTATTGTCAAGACATCGGGCCACATGTTGATAAAGCTAACCTTTCTATAGTGTTATAGGACCCCAAATACAAATGCAAAATATGACCAAATGCCCATTAAGAGATTTGAAACCATCATCTTGGCAGATTTTTTCAAGTTAATGGCAACCAGAAAGGAGTACATGTTAGTGTAATGTATGGATGGGATGTTCCTGCCTGATGATTAAAGGCATCATCTTACATTGTTACTATAGCAATGTTAGCAGAAGGGGTTTCAGAGTTCATGGGAAAATTCCATTCTCATTTAGCTGTGTTTTCCCACAAACTTTTTGAAGCCCCCTCTTACAGATGATTTGTTGTGAGCTACACACAAAGAAAATGTGTAGGAACAAATAAAATATAGTCTTTATTAAGTTTCTTCCCTTGTGAATACTGATTTAAAATAAACTCTCTGGATGGATTGGTAGCTGAGAAAGCATAGAGAATCCTTGGGTGTGCATACATGATATGCATACAAATAATACCACGCTGGTATATTTCTGCAGGGAAAATACACTGGACTCTTCCTGCATACAAAGGCATTATTTTGTTTGCCACCCCTCTCCCCCATCCCTTTATTTGTAATGTGGCCCAAGCAGTTCATGAATCATTCAAACTTTCCTTGTCTGCCAGAGAAAGGTTCTGGTATTTCAGAAGCAGAGAATGATTTGAGACAAAGTGACAGGCCTACTTTTTGCATGTCTTTTTAAAACGTCTCGGTCGCTGATGCCTACAAGCAAACACAGTGTGTGTAGACATTAGAGCCCGCGCTGCCTGAAGGAAAATCCTAATCACCAATTTCCAAAGCATACGCTTCGCTAATGAGCAACATCGAAATCTGCAGCGCGGATTTTGCTTAAGCTCCACTTAAACCAGATTTTTTTCCCCCTCCTAGAACCCCAAAGTACAAAGAATCAATGTCCCGAAGCCTCTTTGGGCTACTGTTCAGCAATTAATCATGGGGGGCAAAAAGCAACTTAATTGGATGGATCTACAGATATTAAAAAGAAATAGGATCTACAGATATTAAAAAGAAATCCGATTTACAGCTCACTAATGCGTAGCGATCCAGGAAAGGCATACACTGAAAACACTATGTACATTTTAAGTAACTGATGCAGCAGGATACCGCTTCATGCACCTGAAACCTTGCCACTCTGATTTATTTGCTGTCTCCCCCCAGTTCCTATCTGCTGCTCTGGGAGTGAAAGGACGCCAGGCTGAAGCTATGGAAACCGTCTTTAAACCTTGGCTGGGTTCGTTAATTTAAACAAATGCCGGTGCTGGCGGGGTGGCCACAAAGGAAGCAGGGAACATTTTGATGGCTGGTCTCTTCAGCATTTCTTTCTTACGGTTGTCACAAAGCTTGAGGGGATCGGTTATAGGCTGACAGCGTTTGCGGTCAGCACGTGATAAAGGACTCCGCTTTTTTGTTGTATTTCAACATGCGGTTGGGACAAGGGCCCCTTCCAAAGTTTCAGTGCAGAACCTCTCGGGTTGGGAAGGGGCTCTGTGCAGGTGAGGGGCCTGCAGACGCCCAAGGCCGCGCAAGGGTCCAGCTGAAGATGAGTAACCAAAGGATGCAGAGGGGAGCATGGGGTGGTTTGGATCGATGGAGCCAAAAAGGGAAGAGGAGGTACCCAGGACTCACCGTGGGGGAGCTGGTAGAGCCCTATGCTGTAGAGTTCTGGGAAAGCAGAGATACAGGGCCGGCCTTAGGCGACTGTACTTGCAGCCATTTTTGGGGGTGGAATCCATTTTGACTCTTGGCACCCTCCTGTGTGCAGAATAGAACTGCTTCATCTGGAGGTGGCTCTCTGGGTCCCAACCACCACCAGTTTGGCTCATTGTGAAGCTCTTAAGCATTTGTGTCTCTCAGGGATGCAGGAAGCTAGAGCCAGGGCCAGAATGAAGCAGGGAGTCCAGGGGGAAGCGGGAAGAAGTACTTCAACTTCCCACTCTCCATTCGTATTCATTCAGCAAGTCTGGGCTGAGCTAAGGTTCCGGGCTGGACGACAGACAGAAATGAAAGAGGTCTGCCCCAGCCCTGACAGAGCTCGTTGGCTTCTCGACTACTGTGAAAACAGATAAAACAAGGAAGCCACAAGCAAATATGTGACTATGATCTTGGCAAGGAGACGAGAAAGGAAGGCATGCCACACCATGATGGCGCATCACTGCCATTGGGAGTGCCTTCTGTTAGGTTCTCCAGAAGCAGATGTGAAGGTGGGCGTGCCTGCGCAAGTGATTCCTTGGGGAAGTGCTCTCCAGAAGTGGGACAGGCTAGGGGAAGAAGTTGAGCAAAGATTTGGTGTGGGGACCTCTAGTCTCAGCCTGATCCTACAGAGAGCTCTGAAATCTGAATTGTTGAAATGAAGTTGCCTTCCGAGTGGCCTGGACTCTTTTATACCCCCAAACCCAAACCAGACTCAGTGCCACTGAGTCGATTCCAATTCACAGTGACCCTACAGGACAAGGTCGAACTGCCCCTGTGGGCCTCTGAGACCCATGAAACCGCGACTCCACCAGGGCTCCTCTTTTATACCACGTCAGCTAAGAGCCTCCTAAAGGTGCCCTCATGAATCAAACCAAACTCAAATTCACTGCCACAGAGTCCGCTTTGCCTTACAGCTACCCTACATAGGACTTTCAAGGATGTAACATTTTATAGGAGCAGAAAACCTCATCTTTCTCCTGCTGAGTGGCCAGGGGGTTCAAACTGCTGACCCTCAGATTGGCAGTCCACCCATAACCCACTATGCCTCTGGGACTCACTTAAAGTTGACCCCATTGGCCAAAAGCAAATGACTAGAGAAAGGTGCCGGAGTGAACAGTGAGCCACTGCGCACCCCCGCAGTGGTCAGGGATGGGCGCACTAGCTGTAGACAAGTGAGGTGCATGAAACATCTGCTAGAGTCTGGGGAGTATGCTTCTGGGGCACCATGCTTCTCTATAAAAGTAACTTCTTAGATTAAACGTGAAGGATGAGTAAGAATTAGACAGTGAAGAATATTCTAGGTGCAAGGAACAGCAGGTTCAAAGGCCTTCCAAAAAAACCCCCAAACCCAAACACAGCCGTCTAGTTGATTTCAACTCACAGCTGCCCCTGTGGGTTTCTGAGACTTTAACTCTTTGACAGGAGTCAACAGCCTCATCTGTCTCCCTCGAAGCATCCAGTGGTTTTGAACTGATGACCTTGTGATTACTAGCCCAACACGCAACTCACTACACCACTAGGGCTCTAGCTGAGGAAAATGAAGGCAAGCAGTAGATTTGGAGAATTGTGTGAGAGAGGAAAAGGGGATCAAAATTAGTTGGAGGAGAACGCACAGCATTTGGGAAGTCTTAAGCGCAGTAGGAAATGATACGACCTCGCTTGCCCAGAGTGAGAGGACTTAAAGCACTCGCTGGTGAAGATCCATGACTACAACCTTCCATTTGCACTATTGCGCCACATAAAGGAACAGAAATCCTCCCAGCTGTACATGCAGGCAACATTGTGCTAGACAGTGGATATGCTAAAGGACTTGGGGGCTTCGTTCTACTTGGACCCACAATCAAGGCCCGTCGAAGCAGCAGTTAAGACATCGAACGATGTACTGCGGTGGGCAAATCTGCTACAAAAGACCTCCTTAATTTTAGCAAAGCAAAGATGTCACTTTGAGAACTCAGGTGTACCTGACCCAGACCATGGTTCTTGGGGGTGGGGTTTAATGAATTTTTTAAAGTTTTATTGAGGGCTCTTACATCTCTTATCACAATCCATACATTTATCCAGTGTGTCAAGCACATTTGCACATATGCCACCATCATCATTTTCAAAGCATCCCCTTCCTACCTGAGCCCCTGATTTCAGGCAGGGAAAGAACTCCCCGGAGGGAAGGGAGAGCAGAGAAAGGGACGGGGGCATCTTGGGCCCCTGGGAGGGTTCCAAGACCCAACGAGTTAGGCCAGGGAAATCTTGCCTGGCAATGAGGCAGTGGGACATAGATAGGGCTTGAGCCAAGGACGTATGTGCTGGTGAGGGGAAGGAAGGCCTTCTGGTGCTGCAGTGGCAGGGTCTGAGTCAGGGTGTGGTCTGTGAGTAATTCATCCCGGAACACTGATGGAAGGGGCTGTACAGACCCTCCCGGAGAGAAAAGCTCCTTGGAAGGCTGGAGGCAGGGACTGCACAGTCCAGCTCTGGCCTTGAGAGGTGGGGGAAGGGGCCTCACAGTCCAGCAGGCTATCTTTCTGGAGAGCTGGGGGATGCGACTGCATGGTCCGGACCTGGCCCAAGCAGTTCCCTTGTCCCTGTATTGGTTACCCCCAGCCCCTTCCTTTCTCCCACCTCCCCTTCTCCCGTATCCCCCTGGAACCATTGGTTCCCTTCCTCTCATCTCCAAATTATTTATCCCGCATAACTTATTGAGATAGACATGCAGTTACATTAGTTAATGCAAAAACCAGGCAACGCCAAATAAAACAACAAAGGAAGTCAAAACCAACAAAGCAATAACAACAACCGACCCAGACCATGCTAGTTTTAATCGCATCATAGGCATATGGAAACAATGGAAGCTAGACAATGAAAAGGAAGGCTGAAGAACTAATGTAGTTGAATAATTGTGTTGGCAAAGAATATGGACTGTACCACGGATTTCCAGAGGGACTCAAAGTGATTCTATGCAACAACAGTGGCAACTGTTGTGTTTGATCCATGCTAAGGGTACCACTGGAGAAGTCTTAGGTTAGGCCATTCTCCAGAAAGCACTGTCTGTACCCTCTGCAAAAAAGAGAGACTTCCTTGGAATCTCAGGAAGGTTTGTGGAATGGAGAGACGCCAGACAGAAGTTCCCAGTACAAATCAGTCCAGTGTCGACCCAGGAGTGAACGGTGAAGAACAAAATGAAGAGGCAATCTTGATCCAAACCTCCCAGGTAGACTGTGGGCACAGAAAGAGCCTCAGGTGCAGGGGTTACCTACTCTAAGGGGAAATGAAGGTGCCGATGACAGGAAATTGGATTTCAATCACACCACCAGTGCTGGATACACTTTCCTGTGGGAAAGATGCAGTGGCCTGCAGGGAGTCAGTAGACATGCAGGTTTTTCAGAAGTTACTTTCTTTATACTCTTCTGGATGATAATTGGTTCCAGAAGCTTGAAGGATTTGAAGCTGTTTTTATGAAGGGTCCCACTCAAACTAGGAGACATTCAGAACTTAAAAAGGTACACAAGGAAGATTTTGACAATAAACATGTGGGGGTCATGGGCTACATTCCCAGGGACTGACTGTGGCTCAGTTCCCATGGTGATTACACATTCCGCTCAGAGTCTATTTCTCACTCAGTCGAACCTCCATTAAGAGGCAAGAGACAAAAAGAAATAAAGCCGAAGCACTTCAAAGAGCCAGACTGCACCCAAAGGCAGCCAGCACCATAGCCAGATGCGGGGCTCCACTCACACTGTCGCATTACACATCTCAGAGCACACTAATCGTCCCCTCATCACCAGGGGGGCATTGTAGAAGAGACTGGATCAGGAGAGCTTTATGAAACATGCAGAGATTTCTTGCTCCAATTCATTTACAGTTCCCTTTATTACTTAATTAGTTATGGCCAGATAAACAGTTCAGAAATCCCCTTCTCATTTCAATTCCTATGAGAATTGTGGGTGTGTGTACTTGAATTCGTGACTGGGATACACGACAGTCAGCAGGTGGGAAGCAGTACTTTCCCCTGGGGGCCCCTCCTTCTTGTCATAAGCTGCACATCGACATCTAGAAAATGCCACTTCATTTGTTTTATCTTATCTGAACTTCCATTTTGAGATAATTATATATCCAGATGCAGTTGGGAGAATTAATACAGAGAGACCTGATGCATCCTTCACCCAGAAATTGTGATTCAATCCACAGACCTTCTTACTATCTTATCAGTTTCGTGTGCACTCATTTGTAGGAATGCATTTAACTCCACTTGCTTTTGTCATCCGTACAGAGATTCACATAATCATTGCTCAATGCTTAGTGTCACCTTTTTAAAACTTTCCTCTCCTCCTTCTTCTTGTCCCCGCCTTCCTGCCCTGCGTGCTGCAGCTCCCGATCTGCATGGATCTAGTCACCAACTCGATAATTCTGCCCGGCCAAGAGTGCTGTATACCTGGATCATATAGCAGGTAACTTTTAGAGATTGGCTTAATTTTCTTGAGGTCTATCCAAGTTATTGCACATTTCAATCGTTCATTCTTTTTAGTGTTGAGAAGGATATGGTTGGGAGATCCCACAGTTTGTTTAGCAATTCACCTGTTGAAGGGCATCTATATTATGCCACTTTTCACCATTGTAAGTAAAGCTGCTTTCTTGCAGATATCTTTGTGTGAACTTACGTTTTCATTTTTCTAGACTAAATGGCCAGGAAGAAGCACACCAGCCTGTGTGATCACGAGGTGTCAAAGGGATCAGATGCCAAGCATCAAAGAACAAAAAATCAAATCATTGTGAATGAGGGGGAGTACAGATTGGGGACCCTAAGCCCATCTATAGGTGTCATAAGTGGCGCGATCAATAATTACTTAATGCTCTTAGACATTTCAAATGCTCAGTTTATTCACTGCAAACACACATCAAACAATCTAAAAATAACTCAAACCACTAAGGATAAAAGTATTGGGGCAAGTATGAGCATAAGGCCATACTAACAGCACTCTTCACACATATCATTCTAGCATCACACTCCCAATAACCATTGCCTCATCACCCCGGGGAGAGTGGGAGGGAGCAGGAGTTGATGTCTCTTTGTGTCTCTACCCGGGTTTAAATGGTCACTGTCCCAGTCAAGTCTTATCGGTGACTTTAGGTGACTTGGCTGGCTTTTGGGTGTCGGTCAGGTTCAGCCAAGTCTTATCAGGGTTCCCCACACTTTTGCGGTGGCTCCTTGGACCATCTGTTGATTCTTGGCGATGGTTCAACTTCTTGGCTGGGCCCCAATGTCACACTTTATTACTTCTCTAAAATGTTTGTTTCTTGTGAGGTGGCTCAATGTCTTGCAAGGTAGTTCAACATCTTGCAAGGAAGTTCTATAATGCTCTCATTAGGCAACTGAACATCCCCTTACAGAAGGATCGTGGGGAGGAGACGAGCCAGTCAGGGTGCACTGTAGCAACAATGAAACATACAACTTTCCTCTAGTTCCTAAATGCTTCCCCTCCCACCACCACCACTATCATGATCCCAATTTTACCTTACAAATCCAGCTGGACCGGAGGATGTACACTGGTACAGATAGGAACTGGAAAC
>NW_022103920.1:42555503-42611213 GCF_000313985.2 Echinops telfairi | reverse complement strand
CAACAAATGTACAAATGTGCTTGACACAATGGATGGATGTATGGATTGTGGTAAGAGTTGTACGAGCCCCCAGTAAAATGATTTAAATTAAAACAAAAGAATAAATGGCCATAAGAACAATTGTGGACTGCATAGCAAGTGCATGTCTGGTTCTAGAAGGACTTGATATACAAATTTCCAGGGTGGCTGTCACATTTTACATGTGCATATAAAAAATACAGTTTCTCTGAGTCCTTTCCAGTATTTAATACTACACTAGTTTTTAAAAAAATTGTTTTAGAACATTTTCTTCATTTTTATACTCAATGTTATTAACTCTCCAGTTCCAGCCCACACCTTTCTTAACATAACCCCAAGAAATGATTATTCTAGGTACTATCTCTATAGATTTACCTATCCTGGGTTTCATGTAAAGAAACATGCACATGGACACACACACAAAAATAACAAAATAAAACACAGAGAACCCTTAATCCAAAAGGAAGAAAAAAATTAAAAACAGAACAAATTTTAAAATGGGTCAAAAAGGTAAACAAATGATAAGATGTTAAAATTTAACCTAACTATATTTTCATTAATTCATTATCTGATGCTCTCTGAGGGCAAGGCTGTTTCCATCCATGGTCCAAGGTCTGAGGGAATTCAGTGGAGGCTCAATCCTCATGGGGGCTCTGAAAATGGATTTTGGACATTCACTGTCATCCATAGCCTTCTACAAACTGGATGCTCAGAAATAAGGGTCTAATACAATTCTCTCCTCTGATCTTGGATTTTATTATTTGTAATTTTTACATCACACAGGCTAGTATGCTTCTCCTGTGTGGGCTTAGCTGATATCTCATTTAGATGGCTGCTTTCTTTAAGATACACTTTTAAGACCCCAAGCGTTAGTCTTTGTGATAGCTGGGCACCATCTGCTTTCTTCACCACACTTTGCTATAATACCCATTAATATCTTCAGTGATTCCTTCATCAGGGCAAGTATTGAGCTGGGGTACATCATAAGAGCTGGTTATTCATAAGTTAGGGTTTACTGTTAAGTGTAAGCTCAAAATCCTCCATATATCTATATATCCTTCTTCCACCTTAACTTTTTGAGTGGTAGTATAAGCAATCTCCATGAGACCTTTGGCAATTCTAATAATACCAACATTAAACTAACCAATGGTATAGGATTTAAGATATTATTGAGATAAGAGGGATATTCATAAATAGGAAAGCTTTTAAGAGTGAGATACATGATATGTTCAAGTTTACCTATTTAAAAACTCAGGTGACTGAATCCTGCTTAAGAAAACAGTGAGAGTTAGATATAGGGTATTAAGTTGCATAACATTCATTCACTAAAGCAGAACTATGTCTGCAGAACCCAAAGCTAAGAAAATATGAAAATGGCAAGTATATGGTAGTCTTAAGTTTCCTGATATGTGTTCATTTTATCAATACTATTAAAGGAGTCCTGATGGTGTAGTGGTTATGCGTTGGGCAGCTAACCGTAAGGTGATCAGTTTAAAACCATCAGCTGCCACTCCGCAGGAGAAGGTTGAGGTCGCAGAAACTCACAAGGCAGTTCTACCCTGCTCGATAGGGCGCTATGGGTCAGAACAGACTGAGAGGCCGTGAGTTAGGTTTTGGTTTTGGACTCGGTTGATAGTGTTAGGCCATTGTGGTTTTAATTTGCATTTCTTTAATGGCTAATGATATTAAGCATCTTTTCATGTACCTGTTTGCATCTGTACTTCTTTGGTAAAAAGTCTGTTCATGTCTTTTTCCCATATTCTAATGGAATTGCTTAGTTTTTTGTTTTACTTTAATGAGTTTTAGAGGTTCTTGTATTCTAAATACAATTCTATTGCTAGCTATGTGGTTTGCAAATATTTTCTCCCAGTCTGTAGCTTGACTTTCTATTCTCTTACCAGGGGCTTTTACAGAGCAAAATATTTTCATTTTAGTGAAGTCCAATTTACCAATTTTTCCTTTCAGGAATTGTGCTTTTGGTGTCAATTGTTATATATATATAAATTTTTTTTTGCTTAGCTTCACATGCATGTCTCTCTCAACCCCCACATTTTATCTATAATTTTACATTTAAGTCCATGATCTGCTTTGAATTATTTTGTATGAGGTGTGATGTTTGTTTGTTTGGAGAATGACTGTCTAATTGCTTCAGCACCATTTATTGAAAGGCTATCCTGCTTTCATTTAATTGCTTTTGCATCATCATCAAAAGTCAGTTGGGCCTTATTAAAAAGGTAGGTTGTCAGATTTTGTGTAACTTCAATGGGAGGAAAGCCCATCAAGTTCAGTTGCAGCCCCAAGCTGATTCCCTGGAGGTGGAGGTCAGATGTACCTCCCCTCTGCGCTCTGTACCAATTCTGACACCGCCATCCTCCCGGCAGCACGCTGTGCTTCTCTGCTGGCCTCAGTAATTTGTTACGATGGCCACTCAGAACTCAGACTGTGCTCGTGACTACGGGGTTCACTGGGGAAGTCCAAGGCTACAATTCAGGATCAGGATCAACATGAAAGTAACAGGAACCATTTTTCATCAAGACAGCTTCTTCTTGACTGCTAGTCCTGGGCCTTCACTGTTAGCCCAGATGCCTGTGTGGCCTAACCTCTTCTCTGCTTCAGCAAATGTTGCAAAGCGCTTGAACCCTGCTGAAAAGTAACCACAGACACCTCACTCTGCCAGGAAGCCTCTCTCTGCTCATTCACTCTGCACCATCGGTTAGCAGACTATTGCAGATCTTCAGGGTTACAGCTCTTTCTCTGTTTCCTGAGTCTAGAAGCTTCTCTGTCCATTCAAGGACCCTGAGGCCAAGGAACATGCTCCATTTCCAACTCTTCTTGATGACAATGAGATCCCCCTCCAACCTTTAATCCTCAAAACTCACTGTCATTGAGTCAATGCTGACTCTCAGGGATGCCCTCTGAGTTTCCCAGACCGTAACTGTTTAAGGGAGTAGAAAGCCCAGTCTTTCTCCTTTGGAGCTGCTGGCGGTTTTGAACTGCTGACCATGTGGATCGAAGTCCAATGAGTAACCACTACACGATCAGGGCTCCTCCCTTTAATCCTAGAGGGATGGAAAAACTGGAAATCCCTGGGAAAGGTCCCATGCATCTTATTTGTTAAGGGTTGGCCTCCCAATCCCCAGAGTGGGCCCAAAGCGAGCTGTTGTTAGGGGCTGTCAAGTTGGCTCGAAGTCATGTGACTCTATGTAAAGTAGATCAGAAGGCCATGCTGTGTTGGAGCCAATGGCTGTAGCCACAGTCCATCCAGTTTGTTGATTTTGTCCACTTTTTTGCTGACCTCCTTTACCAGGCATGATGGGACTGGTCCTTCTTGATAACATGTGCAACGTATGTGAGATGAGTCTAAAGATGAGTCTAAAGATCATGACAAAAGGACCATAAACTAGCAACTCACTGTCCCAGAGACCTGTAGTAAGTAAAACACTGGGTCAGTAATCAAAATGTCTTTAAAAAAAGGCCAGGACCATGTAGCTTCTTTGGTGAATCCTATCCAAAGATTTCTTTTCTGTGATGTCTGTCTGGCTTGGGTATTGGGGTGACGCTAGTCTCATAGAATGTGTTAGAAAGTGTTCACTCCGGTGAAGCCATCTGTTCCTGGGCTTCCGTCTGCTGGGACCCTTTTGATGATCGATTCCTTCTCTTTCTCTTTAGAGTTTCTGTTTCTTCCTGAGTCGTTTGTATGCCCAGGAACTTGTTCATTTCATCAAAGCAAGGTAATTTGTTGACATACAGGTCATTGCAGCTCTCTAACTTTTGGATATATAATTGTTTAGAGTATTCTCTTGTGACATGTTTAATTTCTATTAGGCCAGTAATAATGTCCCTAGCTTCATTTCCAATCTTGGTCATTTGGGTTGTCTCTCTTTTTCTTAGTTTCCCTAAAGTTCTGTCCATTTTGTTAATCTTTTTAGAGAACCAAGTCTTGGTTTTGTTGACTTTCTCGAATGTATACTGTGCCCTTTGCAACTACTGAAGTATCTGCTTGGGTAGCTTAGTGACTGGGCAGAGATGTCCTCAATGCTGGGGACCAGTAAGTCTCTCGGCTTTTGCTGAAGGGTTCTATGTGCAGTACTCACTCAGCACTCAGCTAGGCAATTCACAACTCTGCCCTAGCATTCACTTACTGCTTGCACACAAAGGCTCAAGGTGAAACAAAAAGGAACGATTAGGGTATTTACAAGACTTTCTTGGGCATTGTGGTAGTTACATAATCTGGTGTCAATTTGAGGATTAAGAGTGAAGGGGTAGAGTTTATCCTGTCAATCAGGTCCTAGCCAACGAGGCTTCTGTGTGGGCATGGCCTTCTTCTGAGGATTCTGGGAACTCCTGTATTTCCTCCTTGGAGGCAGGAGACATTCTCTCTCTCTGCTCACTCCCTGTGAGACATCCCTGAGGCGAAGCCATATGGACCTACCCTGATGTAACTAGTGCCTTGAGCTGGAGGAACCACATGGAGACACCTGCCAGTGCTGAGATGCTTACAATGCCACTGGATCCACAAGACTTCCCACCCACTTGCCTGTGATCTTCCTGCATTCAGCATCATTGCATGTGTTTCATGAGTCTGAAGAGGACTTTATAGATTGATATCGGACACATGGGCTAGTATCGGACTTATAGACTTGATCTGGACTGGGCTGGGATGTTTTCTCAATCTTCAATTGCTCTTGTATATAAAGCTCTTTCTTATACACATATACAAGTGTCTATGAATTTGTTTCTCCAGTCTACCCAGAGTAACACAGACATGTGTCCATCCCTGAGCATGTGTGTCTCCTTCTAGATTCCCAGAAATATATCTGAGCTTTCCAACCTTCTGTGGACTTAAGGTCTGTGGGTTGTGCAATTTGTTCTGAAAGTGGTGGATTGCTAAACCATAAGGTTGACCGTTCAAACCCACCAGATGCTTTGTGGGAGAAAGATGAGTCTGTCTGCTCCCATAAAGATTTACAAAACCTTAGAAACCCTGGAGGATCACGATGAGTCAGAATTGACTCGATGGCAGTCGGTTTGGTGGGTTTTTACTAACCCAATATTTGGCAGTTCGAACCCAAACAGAAGTACCATGAAAAAAGAGACCCGGGGATCCACTCCCAGAAACATTATTGTCAAGAGAACGCCATGGAACACATGGAGCTGACAAGCTGGGACTCTACTCTCCCGTGATAGATTGTGAACATCTTATTCCCAGGTTTTTCTTTTAAGCTTTTTGGTTAACCAATTTTTTAATCCCAAGAGCCCTGGTGGCACAGTGGTCAAGTGCTTGGCTGCCAGACCAAAGGTTGGTGGTTCAATCCACCATGGGAGAGAGCTGTGGGAGTCTGTTTCCGTATGGCCTGGGAAACTACGTTGTCCCACGGAGACCTAATGGCCAGAGTGGACTCACTAGCACAGAAGAAGAGGAACCCTGTTCACCTCAACTGTTATACTTGGCCCGTACTCACTGCCACCGAGTCATGCCAACTCCTAGCGACCCCAAAGGACATTGTAGAACTGGCTATGTGAGCTTCTGCGACCATAACTCTTTCCGGGAATAGAAAGTCCACCTTTCTCCCTCAGAGTGGCTGGTGGTTTCTCACCGTTGAACTTGCAGTTATCAGCCCACTCCCCCACCAGTACTCCTTACCTAGTGCTCCAAGGAGCTGCAAAGTTGACAATTGTTTCCAGAGTTTTCAACAAACATCAGGAAAGGTTGTGGATTTTTTTTCTTTCTCACTGCATGTGCTCTGAAACAAATCAATAAGAGACTTGCACGAGGGGTCTCTCAAGGGGCCACCAGACTGGTCCAATAAGGACAGTACTGGATGAGGCTCGGAAGGAACGCCAGCTGCTTTGTTCCCTCCAATTGTTGCTGATCCTCATGGTTGTGGGTTTTTTGGTTGGTTTGCTATTTGGTTTTGATTTTTTCTTATTAATCCTTGTATAGGGAGCTCCTAGCTGTCATAACAAACCATTGGTCAAGCAGAATGGTACAGGTGCAACCACAGTCAGTTTCCAAACATTTCCTTTTTTCTTGAACTCCTTGATATCAATAAGCTCTCCTTTTCCCCCTCCCTCCCCAACCCTATCCCCCAGGAGCCCTTATTGTTGTTGTTGTATATGATTATTTTTAAATTATGCATTTATTTTTCTTTTTTCTTTATTTTTTGCCCTATCTTACCCCATCCAATAAATCCAGTCACCTACAATTCTATTATTCACTCCCCTCGAGTGGGATTATACAATCATCCTTACTATCAGCTCCCCCTGTCCCCCACATCTCTTCCCTTATCCTCAGGAGACATTACTCCTGTCCCTGTTTCTGAAGGGTTATCTATCTTGGCTTCCATGCATTGAACGATCTTAATTATACAAATGAACATATGCAGGTCTAACAAGATGAATGAGGTAAAACAAAAACTATAATAGTGAGGGAGGAAATAGTAGACAACTCTAGGACAGTTATGTGTTTCGTCAGTGCTGTGCTGCACCCTGGATTCTTCATCCCTTTAGTTGTTATGGGCTTTTGAGGAGACTTTGTGGCACAATGGCTAAGGAGCTCGGTGCTAACTGAAAGGGCAGTGATCTATAAGCATTTAGTACAGCCTTTAAAGCCCAAGGGAATCGCTCTACTTGGTCTTACAGAGCCAAGATTATGAGTCAGAATGGATGCAATAGGTTTGTTTTGCTTTTTGGTTTGTGGGCTGTTGGTTGTCAGGGTTATCAACATGCCAAGCAAGGGAGGGGTGATAAGGGAAACTTAAACGCCATAAAGTTCAATCTCCTGACCACTTCCTGGATTGATACAAGCCTCTGGTTTCATTCCAGAGTTTGGAAAGAGTTGCTGCTGACTTGCTTGAGCAATTTTTTTCATTGCTTTTGAGAGTAGACATTTTTAGAGGTTCTTACCCTGCCATTTCCCCGGGTGCCCTCTGTCATTTTTCTGCCTTTCCTTCTTTAATGAACAGTTCAGAAGTTTAGAATTCAGCGTGCTCACTTCAGGGGGAGGTGTTCTCACAGCTGGTTCAACGGTAGATCCTGTCTCTTCTTAGCTCTGCTCCATCCCTTGGGGATCACGTGATGTGCATCTGCCTCTGTGCTGGCTTACTCTGCTCTTTGTATCTCAAAGGAGATCGACTTAAACTTTAGTCCAGAAATAACCTTTGAAGTCTTCTCAAAGCCAAACAACATGTGAGCCCAACCAGCAAATATCTGCCCTGGGCATCCGGCCTCCCCTGCTTTTTAAATGGCTATTTATTTTGCTGTTGTTGAGAATATGCACAGCAAAACATAACCCGATTCAACAGTTTCTACATGTACAATCCAAAGACACTAAGTTCATTCTGAACTGAAAAAAAATATATGTGTTTGGCATGTATCTGGATATAGATACACGAATTCAAGACCATTGCCATCATGTTGATTCCAACTCGCAGCGGCCCCAGAAGACAGAGGAGAGCTGCTCCTTAGGGTTTCTGAGACTGTAAATCTTTGCCGGAGTGCACAGCCTCTTTTTCCTCTTCCAGAATAGCTGGTAGGTCTGAACCACTGACGCTTTCATTAGCAACCCAAGGCTCAACTCACTGGGACAGGTTTCCCCCACCCCACCCCACTCTCCCTCTCTCTCAAGAAACTGCATCCACTATCTCTTCTGTGAAACATTTCAACAGTCTCCAGAGGAATCAATCCATGATTTTTGCAGTCAAAAATCATGATCACTTAGAAATGTTCCTACAGTGTCTTTTGTGACCATTAAAGTCAACTACATTTTTATTTATTTTGAACATTTGCCCAGGGGTAAATAACTTTGACAGTTCTCTGTTACATAAGGGACGGGGCTAGGTGGCGCTGCGGATTCAAGTCAAGGAGGTCAACAGAATAGAGGTGAGAGAGAAAAGTGGGAGTCAGACCATGAGAGGCCCTGTCTGCCATACAAATGTGCCTTCCCTTTGTAACCATGGGAAATTAGCTGGGAAATTTTCCCAAATGGAACCGCCTTGCTAGAGTTGCATTCTAAAAGGATCCATCAGATATGCATGTGAAAAATCTGACCATTAGGCTCAAAAAAGGGTTGATGTGGATGGAGGTGGGAAAGGGGCAAGAGATGCACAAACCATTCCAATCTTAATGTGGGAAACACAGAGTAACATGTAGGGCCAAGGCAGTGCATTCTAGTTGGACAAGCTGGGACGGAGATGCCAATGGGCTGTTCAGGGCAATTGTCCAGGAGTCAGAGAGTGAAGTGGGACTGGAGCTAAAGAGGAGGGTTTGGGTAGAATTGCCAGGGGTAGAAATGAGAGATGATATCATAAGAGAGAAGGCCTAGACTCAGGCCCAAACTCTGGGGAACACCAACGTGTAGGTAATGCGGTATTGTACTTAAGAACACAGACTTGTGAGCCAGACAGCTGATTATTAGCAGCATGAGCTTTGTTGTTATTGTTGTTGTTAGGTGCCATTAAATCAGTACCGACTCACGCGACCCTATCTATGTACAACAGAATGAAACACTGCCCGGTCTGTGCCGTCCTCACAATCGTTCTTCTACTTGAGCACATGGTTGCGGTCGCTGGGTCAATCCATCTTTTTTGCTGCCCTTCTACTTTACCAAGCTATCTTTCTCCAGGGACTGGTCTCTCCTGATAACCTGTCCAAAGTACACGAGACAGTCCCACCGGCTTGCTTGTAAGGAGCATTGTGGCTGGACTTCTTCCCAGATAGATTTGTTTGCTCTTTGGGCAGTTCGTGGTACTTCGAAGATTCTTCGTCACCACCATAAATGAAATGCATCAAATCTTCTTCAGCCTTCCTTATTCAATGTCCAGCTCCCACCTGCCCATAGGAGGCAACTGTAAATACCCTGGCTAGAGTCAGACACACCTTAGTCCTCAAAGTGACATCCTTGGTCTTGAACACTTGAAAGAAGTCTTGGGCAGCAGATTGACCCACGGCAATAGAGCATCCTCCGACTGCTTGACCGCTGCTTCCGTGAGCATTGGTTGCAGATCCAAGCAGGATGACGTCCCCCACAACTGCGATCCTTTCTCCATGTCGCACGATGTTGTCTACTGGCGGTCCCGCTGTGAGGAGTTGGGTTTTCTTTGTATTAGCATGCCCTAAGACAGGTTATTTTACCGCTTTTCCATATCTGTAACATGAGCAAAACAATCGTACCTATGTCGTAATTAAAATAGAGCTTGCTATTTTTAGTTTAATTAAGGAATATGTGAACAAAAACAATCTGTTTTATTGACCATGCAAAGGCCTTCTGTGTGAATCATAGCACATCAGGCATAACATTACAAAGAATGAGAATTCATGTGGAACCTGTTCATAAACCAAGCGACAATCCTTCAAATAGAACAAGGATACTGAATGGGTTGAAATCAGGAAAGGTGTGCATCAGGGTTGTATCCTTTCACTATACTCATTCAACTTGTATGTTGAGCAAGTATTTTGAGAAACTGGACTATATGAAGAAAAATGTGCATCAAGATGGGAGGAAGACTCATTTAAAACCTGAACTACACAGATGGAATAGCCTTGCTGACTGAAACAAAGAGGGCTTGAAGTACTTACTGAAGAAGATCAAAGACTACAGCCTTCAGTAGGCAATATGCCTTGACACAAGAAAACGAAATCCATGACTAAATCAATTGTCAACATTGCAATAAATGAATAAATCCCGAAGTTGTCTAGGATTTCATTTTCCTTGGATCCACAATCAACCCTCCTGGACGTAGTAGTCAAGATCTCAAACATGCAAAGCTGCTCCACAAAATCTGTTAAAGTACAACTACTGGAGCATGGAGTTTGTAATCAGTTCAAGCGCATGTGAAAGCTAGACACTGAGTAAGTAAGGAAGACTGAAGGAGAATCAGTACTTTGAATTATGGTGTTGATGAAGCGGATTGACTATGTGGACCACCAGAAGAACAAGGAGCCCTCGGAACACTGGTGGTGCTGCGGTTACATGTTGGGATGCTAACCTCAAGGTCACCAATCACTCCGCCAGGGAAAAAGATGAGGCTTTCAATTCTTGTAAGAGTTACAGTCTCGGAAACCCCCAGGGGCAGTTCTGCTCCGTCCATTGGCAGTCAGTTGTTGTTGTTTTTCAGTGGTGTAGTAAGGAATCCCGTTGGTATCAGACTTCTAACAGCAAGGTCAATGGTTCAAACCCACCAGCAGCTCTTCAGGAGAAAGATGAAACTATTTGCTCACGCGAAGATTTACAGCCTCCGAAAGCCCACAGAGCAGATCTATTCTGTCTTCCAGGCTCGCCATGAGTCGGTATCGACTCCAGGGCAACGTGCTACTAGAAAAATGAAGAAACCTGTCTTGGAAGAAGTACAGCCACAGGGCTCCTAAGAAGAGAGAATGGTGATACTGCCCCAAATGCACTTTGGACAGTAATCAGGTGGGATAGACCCTGAAGAAGGATATCTCGGTCTGTAAAGTAGAGGGTCAGAGCCTAAGGGGAAGCTCCTCAGTGAGAGGGACTGACATAGAGGCTGCTGAAATCGGCTCAAACACAGAAATGATTGTGAGGATAGTTCAGCACTAGGGTTTTGTTCTGTTGTACATAAGGTGGATTTGAGTGAGAACCGACTCAATGGCACCTGACAGCAACATGTAGGGGAGACCACGAAGGTGAAGGAGAAGTGTGGTAGTTACATAATCTGTTGTCAATTTGAGACTTTAGAGGGAAGGGGTGGAGTTTTAGCCTGTCAATCAGGTCGCAGCTTGATGACCTCATTAGAGGCACTAAGGAGATAAATAGCTTGCTGGAGGCAGAACACAGGCTCACTCCCTGCAAGACATTCCTTTTGAGAAGACCCGCTAGAGCCCTGGAGCTGAAGGAGCCACGTGGAGACCCATGCCAGTGCTGAGATGCTTACATCTCAGTCACTGGATCCACAAGACTTTGCACCCACTGGCCTGTGATCTTCCTGCATTTGGCATCATTGCATGTGTTTCATGAGTCTGAAGAGGGATTTATAGATTGGTATCGGGCATATGGGCTAATATAGGACTTATGGACTTGATTTGGGGTAGGCTGGAATGTTTTCTCAATATTCAATTGCTCTTGTATATAAAGATCTTTCTTATACACATATACAAGTGTCTATTTGTTTCTCTAGTCTAGCCAGACTAACACAATAAGGTAGTATGAGAAGTAGCTGAGAAACCACGAGAAAAGGCAATTTTATGGCAAACCCACCAACAGGAGTGTAAGCGTGCGCGGTCTGTAAAGTTCACCTCTCCCAGCAGTTCGTCCCCTGGCCAAGAGCACTTTCCACACAGACCTCCACGGTTTGAAGGGTCCAACTAGATTCTTCTTCCACCATCCATCACCCCTAGCTCTCCCCGAGAAGAGGCCTTTTTCTTTTCTTTTTTATAAATCGTTTTATTGGGGGATCTTATAACAATCCATACAGAAATTGTATCAAGCACATTTGTACATATGTTGCCATCATCATTTTCAAAATTTTCTTTCTATTCTAGCTCTTTTTTCCCCTCCCCCTTCCACCCCACCTCGTGAACCCTTGATAAATTGTAAATTATTATTGTTTTCATATCTTTCTCCTTTCACCCACGTTTCTGTTGTTCGTGCCCCTTTAAGATTTTTTTTAAGGGCAATGACTCACGGATTTCACTCCCCCCTTTTTTGAATTCATTCCACCTTACAGTGGGATGATAAGTTGTACTTCTAACTCCTCCACGTCTGTTCCCTGCACACCGTCGGCTGTTGATAAAAGAAATGGATGGTACAGAGACGTCTGCACACCCTGGTCCCCCTGACTACGGTACTATTATTTTTGGCTTTCGTGCCGTCGCGCGGACTGTCATTCCCAACATGACCACAAGGCGGAGCCCCACTGCTCTCTCTGGGACAAGTTCCGGCTGCCCCGGAAGCACATCGTCGACCCCGCCCCTAGCAGGGATGGCGGCGGCAGCGGCGGCTCGAGCGGTCCTGGTCCCGGCGCTACGGCGCCAGCTGATGGGCTTCACCCGGAGGCGTCTGGTCGGGGGCGCCGCAGGCCAGGTGAGCGTCGCCCCACGTGTCGAGGCTTCGGCTTGGGTGGCGCGGGGAAGTGCGGGGCACCAGGCTTCATCAGTTTCATCCCTGGGCGCGCGGGACCTGCCCGTGTCGGTGGGGTGACCCCGGTGGCCCTCCTCATCCCAGAACCAGTAACTGAGGGGTCGTTATAGAGCGTGCGCGAGGGGGCGGCCACAAGTTCCTGGGAGAAGTTCCATTACAACAGGCTTTTTGGAAACTCTGGTATGCCCCGGCATGACTCTGCTGCTAGCCTTAAAACTGGGTGGCCATCACTTGCAGCGTTAAAAAGGCCTGGCGACCGGCTTCCTCTAAGCATCCTTCCCAGAGAACCCAGCGCCGCCGTCCGCCCCGCACTCCTGGGGCAGCATGCATCAGATCAGAACCTGGCCCAAAGCTACCAGCCGCGGCATGCTCACCACCAACAGGCGGCTGCTTGCTAATTAGGTGACACTGGTGGCTGAGGCGGCGCTTCTGTGGGGCTTCCTGTGACCCCAGAGAGCCGACGACGAAAACTGTCATCGTTGGCTCTCTCTTTTTTCTTAGAGCCCGTAGCTTTCTTCAAAGGATTTGGGACTTCAATCTCATTTTAAAGAAAAGAGAAGGCGAAGAGTCCCTAACAACCAATCACTTCAGCCAAGAAACATTCTCTTGGGCACCTGCCCCTCTTCCTTGCTTCCTTGTTCAAAGTTTGCTTTCTTTGAGCATTGTAAACCGAACTCTCATTTTTATGCAATGTGGCCCTTGGTGGTGGTGTATGCTGTGCATGGAGTTGCTAACCACAAGGTCTTGGGTTCGAACCCTTTGGCTACTTCATGGGTGAACGATGAGCCTGCCTACACCAATGAAGATTTACAGCTGTGGAAACCCACGGGGCCAGTTCCAGTCTGTGCTCTAGGTTTCCAACGAATCGAAATAGACTGTAACAGAGAATTTTGGTTTTGAGCTGTATTTTTTTCTCCTTGTTTTCTTTGAGGGGTGGGGTGGGTTAGCCGTTTGCTGTATCCCTTCATATTGAGCATGAAACATTTTCAGGAAAGTCATTGACCAAGTTTATCACAAAGCTCCCCAAAGGGGAGTGTTGCTGAGTCGATTTCAACTCGCAGTGGTCCAGTGTTGTACTTGTGAGGGGCCATTGAGTCCGTGTGACTGATAGGGACCGATGCACAACAGAAGAAACTGACTGGCCCGCGCCGTCCTCACACTCCTTCTTCTAGTTTAAGCCCATGGCTGCAGCCGCGGTGTCAGTCCATCGCATTGAGGGCCTTCCTCTTTTTTCTTTTTCTTAAAAATCATTTTATTAGGGGCTCATACAACTCTTAACACAATCCATACATACATCCATTGTGTAAAGCGCATTTGTGCATTCATTGCCCCCTTCCTCTTTTCATTGCCCTTTACCCACCATGATGCCCTTTCCCAGGGCTGGTCTCCTGATAACCTGCTCAAAGTACATGAGATGAAGCCTTGCCATCCTTAACTCTAAGGAGTAGCCTGGCTGTACTTCTTCCAAGACAGATTTGTCGGTCCTTTTGGCAGTCTGTGGTACCTTTTAATATTCTTTGTCACCATAATTCAAAGCATTGACTTTTCATCAGTGTACCTTTTTCAATGTCCAAATTTCACGTGTATATGAGGCGATTGCAAATACCATGGCTTGGGGCAGGAACATTTTACTCTTCCAAGTAACATCCTTGCTTTTCAGCACATTGGGGCCGAGTAGGGTACTCTAGAGCAGAGTGGAACTGCACCTCAGGGTTTCTAAGGCCGGTTAGTCTATGTGGAAGCAGAAGGCCTCCCAATTTCTCATGAGGAGTGGCTGGTGGGATGGGACCGCCCACCTTGTGGCGAGCAGCCCCGTGGCCGCTGGCCCACCTGGGCTCCTTCCCTGAAGGAAGAGCATGCTCAGACTCACTGCCGCTGAGGAGAGTGGCTGGTTAAGGAAGCAGTTCCTCCCGGGCAAGGGAGCGAATACCAGTGGGCTGAAAGTTAGAGAGTTTATCCTGGAATGTGAATTGGATTTCAGCACTTACTATGGGACTCGGAATGTGTTTTCCTTTCTTCCTCTGTCTCTCACCCTCCCAGGCACTGCATTTTGGAGGCGGCAGATTGAGAAGTACACAGGCCGCGACACAAGTTGTGCTGAATGTGCCTGAGACCCGAGTCACATGTTTGGAAAATGGACTCCGAGTGGCCTCTGAAGACTCTGGGCTCTCGACGTGCACGGTGAGTGACTTGGACAGCCCTCGTTTGCGTGGCTGCTCTTGGCAGAGGGCGAGTTGATGCCTTCCAGCATCGGCTCTTCCGGGATGCGTGGCTGCTGGCTGAAAACTGGTAGCTGTCTTTTTGCCTTGGCATATGCTCAGCGTTTTGTGCTTTCCCCGGTGAGTCCTCCATATCTAGTGCGTGGGTTCCTTGTCTCCGTGTCTTCCTCTGGTTCCCACAGCCTCGTTCGAGCAATGCCATTTTTCAGCCATGCTGTCCTGTGTGATCTCTGAAACACTCCTTTGCAGCGGCCATTACTGTGCCTGTTTGACAGCTGAGCAAGCAAGTTCAGTGGTTTTGTCCAAGGTTGTGGAGCTGATAGATGGCAGAGCCAGGAGTTGGGCCTCCATTTTCTGACAGAGTGGCCACCTGCCTATGGCAGTGAGTGAGGCTGAGAATCTGGGTTCAAGGGGGAGCTGTTGGGGAGATGTGTGTGTGTAGCACCCGGCAGTGGCCTGATGACCAAAATATGAAATTCCTCAATCCATAGAAATGAACTGGCAGTTCACCCAGGTCCAGAAAACCTAGTGTACAGATTAAAAGGAGACCATCCCCACCTCCAACCCCATTCTCACCCCCAAAGAGGAAGGAAATGCCTTTCTTAACCCGATTGCTAATTGGACACCTGCAGGTTGGGCTTTGGATTGATGCTGGAAGTCGATATGAAAATGAGAAGAATAATGGAACTGCTCACTTTCTGGAACATATGGCTTTCAAGGTGAGTTGTCAGATTCATTTGATAAAAAATGCACTTTTTATAAGAGGCACTGAGCGTAAAATCTCATTCTTCCAAGCCAGTGTGCCGTGTCTCATTTTTCATTACTTTTCATTAAAAAATATCCTGTCTAGGACAGGAATCTGAAAGGACCGATGCTGGCTTTGTAGAGTTGAAACAAGGATTTCTTCTTGGCATGTGAAGGTTCTGGGCGACTACCATTTCTGAAGCCTGCTGGACTTGAGAAACCAAACTTGGCCCCTTTCATGAAGCCACTGTGGGCACTGCCCTCTGTCTTCCTTATCTGAAGTGGTGAGCCGATGAGAAGGTGTCAACATCATGTGTTTCCCTCCCTTGTATTTCAGGGCACCAAAAAGAGGTCCCAGTTAGATCTGGAACTTGAGATTGAAAATATGGGGGCTCATCTCAACGCCTATACTTCCAGAGAGCAGACTGTGTACTATGCCAAAGCGTTCGCTAAGGATTTACCAAGAGGTATTGTCACATGTCTTACTGCAGTTAGGTCGCTTTCACCAGATGGTCAGAAGTACCTTAGTACTGTTGATATTACGGCTTGTGAGGGTCTTTTGATACCTTCTGTTGAGTGGACTTGGACTCCAGACGAGCGCCATGTGAAATACTAACCCACAGAAATAGGAAGGCATGTGCCCAATGCTGGGGGAAGAGACACCCGTTTTTGTTTTTTCTCTGAGTATGACAAATAATATTCAGTATGTAGAGACTTGGAGACTTGTGTCAACTGGGCTCTCATACTGGAGCCAAAGGTGCTTCCTCCAGAGCCATCCTTATGCAGTAAGATATTGTTAGTCATTTTTATTTTATTCCTTATTTGCCTAAAATACTATTTATCTTGAGTAAAACATGCAGATATTTACTTTTAAAAACCACCAGTGATTCTTTTTATATTAATAAAGTAGATTGGAGATTTTACTCTTGTTTTGTAGACTTGAAAGAACGAATTTGGCACCTTGGCATGGCAGTGTGTTACAGTTTTGATTGCCCAGTGATTTCAGTGTTTCTTCTTTGTTGTTGAATGTGCACATGGCAACATACATGGAGCAGAACATTGCCAACCTGGAGCATTCAGTGGCGTTGATTCTGTTCTTCAAGCTGTGCCACTGTTCTCTCTCTTTCCCAGAATTGCTCTTCCCCCATTAGCACGAGCTCACTGCCTTCCAGACCTCCTGTCTCACCTTTTGAGTTGCTCTTGTTAATTCGATTCCATATAGATAGTTCCTTAGGCAAACATGCTGTCAGGGCAAATATTCTTTACTTAATAAGCCAGGGTACTGTTTGGTTTAAAGACAACTTGAGAGGATACACACACACACACACACACACATATACACCTACTATATATTGTAGTATAAATTATATTCTACATTTGTATTTTATTACATATCACATACGATATGTAATGAAGGTTACCAATGTCAAAAAAATATTTTCTTCACTTGCTTCTATTCATTTCCTCATGACCAGTTCTTCATTTTTCCTTCCCAAAATATTGGATGCCACATTTGGAGCTATGAGGAATTCTTAACTACCACGGTAAAGTGTTGGGTATGGGGGGCCCCAGCACTCAAACAGGTCCTCAGGAGCAACGTTGTGATTGTGGAATATATTAAAGACAGACAAACAGACAGACAGACAATGGGGCACAGGGGCTCCTCGTCCCATGTCAGGACTGAGAGAGTGGGTGTATTTTCCAGTGGGTATAATGGGGCTTACAGATATTTCATAAGGGAGGCACATCATACAGCCAACATATAACAATATCAATAATCGGTATCATAAGCGGGTAACATAATAAATCAGCAATGAGGTTAATAATCATCGTCTTGACCTATCGCTAATTGACCTGGACCCTTCCTCCCCATCCCTTCCCAGGGGTGGTCTCTGATCAGTATCAGCAAGAGATAGCGAAACAGTTTGCTATAGAACTAATTGCTCTTATCTACACATAAACTTCAGGCATAGTGAAGTAGCCAGACACAGAAATGACTCATCTATTATGGTATCATCTTTAAGACTGCTTCTTAATGGGGGCACATTATTTGCCCTGGAGCCCTGGAGTGTATTTGAAAATATTTCTATCTCCAAGCAATGGAGATCTTCCTCAAAACAGGGCTAGTTTTCTATGTCTGACTGTGAGTGCAGAAAAAAGATCAAGTACTTTCTCCCAACTCCTCAGTTTACCACAGTCAACAACTTGAACTTTCATCCGCAGTCACACCAATGGGATGTAAGTTTTGGTTCACCTTGCAGTTGTAGTTGTGGTCCTGTGGTTCCAGAGGTTTAGCCAACCTCAGTAGTACGGAAAGTCTGGATTTTCTTAAGATTTGTGGAGCATCATTTTCTTCCTCCGATGAGGATTCTTCTGTAGAATCTTGGATCAAATGCGCTTGGAATTTCTAAAGGAACGGTTAATACACAAAACATTTTCCCAGAAGAAGAATTCACTGTAGACACGTCTGAGTTTGTGCTAACAGCGAAGTGCTTAATCATTTAGTGAAAGACTTAAGCTTCAAGGCTGCCCGTGGGAAGGTGGTCAGTTGGAACCTACCCAGCTTCTCCAGGGAGAAAGGCCTGGCAAATTTGCTTCCCCGAGGATTGCAGCCACTTCTGCTTTCTCACCAGGGTCGATGAGTCAAGATCAACGGACGGGACCCAGCAGGCGCATCAGCACAGTTTGTGTTCATTGATGATGTTGATACTTTGCACTTCTAGTAGGCTTTCACTCCTCTCGTTTAAATGGCACTTCACACAAGCTGGTTTGTATGTTAGAGATTGTGGCCTTGTGTGTGGACGTTAGAGGAGTCTCCTTCTTGGAGGAGAGAAAACTGAGGCTCAGGCTGACTTGCCCAAGATGATAGTTTACCAGGGGCTCAGCTGCAAGTGTCTTCAATTCAGTCTACTGACTCACTGCATCCGCTGGCCTTGCCAAAACCACGAAAGAAAACAAAAACTCCATCCCCTTTAGCACAAGAGAGTGTAGCATGGTTCCCTGACATTAGCGTTTAACAGTAACATTGGAGGATCTGCTGGTTTGAACTACAGAAACCATCGCTAGGCCTCTTCACGATTTCCTTAAGTGTTTGTCTCAGAAATGGTTCAGGACCAAGGAAGAGCACTGGACCGGTGTCTTTAAGCGGTCACTTCCCCGGGGCCCTCCTTTTCCGGGCTGACCCAGAGGAGAGCAGGGAGAGGCGGAGGGAAAAGGAGGAGGAAAGCAAAATCCTGTTGCTGGGTGTCCCTTTCTCGGCTCCTGGCTGATGAAGGGATTGTTTCCTAACTCAGGGAAGCCTAGTTTGGGAGTAACAGTCAGCCATTTCTCCTTCCTTTTGGGGAATGTGTATTTTTTCTGATAAAAAATTGCTCAGCATCCTAATAGGGTATTCTTTGCTTCACTCTAGGGTTTTTAAAATTTAGGGTTATTTTTTGTATAAGGATTTGAGGGGTTCATAAGCTTCCTCAGAGCCGCTCTTGAGCCTTTGTCTCATCTTCCTGTTCAGTTTTTGTCCCTTTCTTCAGATGTTAACTGCCGGTCTCTGCTGTCATCACTTATTCATCCGTGGCTTTGCTAATGGCAGGAGGCTAGCCAGTATTGACTACATGGGTGAAGTTTTACTAGATTAAGTGGGAGGAAACTAATATATAAGTGGTTCATCAGGGGAACTTTTTTTGTTTTGTTTTTAATCATTTTATTGGGGGCTTGTACAACTCTTATCACAATCCATATATACATCAATTGTGTCAAGTACGTTTGTACATTTGTTGCCATCATCATTCTCAAAACATTTGCTTTCTATTTGAGCCCTTGGTATCAGCTCCTCATTTTTCCCCTCCCTCCCCTGTGCCCCCCCCCCCATGAACCCTTGATAATTTATAAATTATTATTATTATTTTGTCGTATCTTGCATTGTCCGATGTCTCCCTTTACCCACTTTTCTGTTGGCCGTCCCCCAGGGAAGAGATTATATGTAGATCCTTGTAAACTGTTCCCCCTTTCTACCACACCTTCCCTCCACCCTCCCGGTATCGCCACTCTCACCACTGGTCCTGAAGAGATCATCTGTCCTGGATTCCCTGTGTTTCCAGTTCCTATCTGTACCAATGTACATCCTCTGGTCTAGCCATATTTGTAAGGTAGAATTGGGATCATGATAGTGGGGAGGTGAGGAAGCATTTAGGAACTAGAGGAAAATTTTATGTTTCATCATTGCTACACTGCACCCTGACTGGCTTGACTCCTCCCTGCGGCCCTTCTGTAAGGGATGTCCAGTTGCCTACAGATGGGTCTTGGCAACTGCACTCCCCCTCATTCACAATGATAAGAATTTTTGTTCTTTAATGCCTGATACCTGATCCTATCAATACCTCGTGGTCACACAGACTGGTGTGCTGCTTCCATGTGGGCTTTGTTGCTTCTCAGCTAGATGGCCGCTTGTTTACCTTCAAGCCTTTAAGACCCCAGATGCTATATCTTTTGATAGCCAGGCACCATCAGTTTTCTTCACCACATTTGCTTATGCACCCGCTTTGTCTTCAGCGATCATGTCGGGAAGGTGAGCATCATGGAATGCGAGTTTAATAGAACAAAGTGTACTTGCATTGAGGGAGTACTTGAGTGGAGGCCCAATGTCCATCTGCTACCTTAATACTAAACCTATAAATATATGCACATAGATCTAGTTCCCCATCATCATATATAAATACATTTACATATGTACATGCCTGTATTTAGACCTCTACAAATGCCTTTTGCCTCCCATTTATTTCCTCTATTTCCTTTTACTTTCCTCTTCTCCCACTATCATGCTCAGTCGTTATGTGGGTTTCAGTCATTCCTCTCGGTTACATTGCCCTTGATCAATCCCTACCCTTCTTACACCCTTGTTGCCACTGATCTTGGATCACTTGTTGATCCCTTGTCCCTGGGTTTGTTAACACCACTTCCTTTCCTCCACCTCCTCCACTTCCATGTCCACCCGGAACCATTGGTCCCTCCCGTTATTTTCTCCTCCAGATTGTTTATCCAGCCTATCTTATTTAGATAGACCTGCAGCGATAATAATAATACGCACACAAAAACAAGACATCAAAACAAAGTGAGAAAAGAAAACAAAACAATGACAATAACAAAAAAAAACCAAAGACAAAAAAAAGAAAAGCCTGTAAATAGTTCAAGGTCTGTTTGTTGACCTTTAGGAGTGTTTTCCGATCCAGTCTGATGGGGTGCCACACCCTGGCCCCAAAGTCTATTTTTGGTACTCCCTCGGGACTTTGTTGCTCTGCTCCTCTTGCTGTTCTGTTGCACGCCCTTAGTGTTTTGCCTCGCTGTGGCGGGGTCAGATTGGGCACAATTTCCACACTGTGTCTCCAATGTTGGCCCCTTTAGGGCTATGGGTCCGTGGGGGATGTCGTGGCTCATAGTGGGGCTGACCCTAAGGTCCTCTCTGTGCATTGGCTACTCTGAGTGGGCATATTATCCTCAAGGCTTGGTGGGCCAGGATGTGCTCCACTTCCTCTTCCTCCCCCTTCATTTGCTCCCATGTGCTCTGATCAGACATGTCCCTCTCTCCTAGCTGCAGCTTCAGTGCCGTCCTCTAAGGTAAATTCTTCTGAGGGGAGGGACAGCTGTCCACGTAGTTGGGATAGGGGCTGGCCCCTCAGACCTCTCTACTGGTTCCCTGCTTCATGCTGGCATGTTGCATTCACATCTTGGAGCACTGGGTTGAAGTCTGGTCCCTCTTTCTCTGTGGAGATACAAACAATACCCTCCTCCCCATGGGTGGGTTAGTGCTCTGTGCCCCTGCTACCCATTCCTTTTTTTTTCCCCCCCTCCTTTTTAGTTGGCTAAAAAGTTGTGCCCCTGGATTTTGTCTGGCCCCTGCCATACTACCTGGACCTAACCGCAGGAATGTTTGTGTACAGTAGCTTTTTCCAGGGGACCATTTTAGATCATGGCAACTCTTTGCTTCCCGGTGTAGCAGCTTCTTTCCTGGGGGACGTTGGTAGTACACACTTCGTGATGTGGGCCCTCCTTCTACTTGGTGACTCTCCTCCAGAACCACGCGCGTCACGTGCAGGTTTTCAAGGCAGTGTAGAACTGGCTGTAGTCATTACAAAGTGAAGGAGCACCTCCCGCAAAGGCAGGCCATTTCTGAAAGCTCTTCAGTAGCACAGTTGATATTGGAAAGTGTCTTTTGAGCTATATAGAATGTAAAGACAATTTGTTTCTTAGTCTAATTATGTAAACAGTACTGAGTGATAGTGTTATGGTTTCCGATAGTGGTTTAATAGATTTTAATACTGGAAGTTAAGATTCTTGGCGTGTTTTCTTCTATTTTCTTTTCCACCAGCTGTAGAGATTCTTGCTGATATCATACAAAACAGTACATTGGGAGAAGCAGAGATTGAGCGTGAGCGTGGTGTGATCCTTAGAGAAATGCAGGAAGTTGAAACCAATTTACAAGAAGTTGTTTTTGATTATCTTCATGCCACAGCTTATCAGAATACGGCACTCGGACGCACAATTTTGGGACCAACTGAAAATATCAAGTAGGTCTTCTTCGTTCCCAGGTCTTCTTTTTGAGAAAAAAATTGGGTTGTGAAAATTAACATTCAAAAAGTATGTTTCATAATATTATTGTGAAGTAATGAATAATGCCTCGTCACCAGTAATTTGACTGACATTGTATCAGCTGTAGTTTAGCTTCGTCTCGTTCCCAGGTATCTGAGCTCCCAGCTGCTTCTGGAGGAAACAGTAATGGGTATCAAATTTGCCTTTTTTCTTGCTCTAAAGCCTGCAAGTTCCCCAGTACATGCTGCCCGTGTTCTAGGGGCACAGGGTTTAAGAGCTTAGTTGCCAACAGAAAGGTTGCTGGTTCACACTTACCCAGCAACGTTACAGCTGCTCCTGTGCCTATAGCAGCCTAGACAAGCCTATGGTGCAGTTTTACTTTGTCACATGGGGTCCCTGTGAATCAGAACAGCCCGAACAACCTATAGTCTTTGATTAGATTGACCTCGGAAAGTACCTTTGAGGGCCAATGTCATGTCAAGTATATTATATGAAAGTGCTCTTCTGTTTGCAGGTCTATCAGTAGGAAGGACTTGGTGGAGTACATAACCACACACTATAAGGGGCCAAGAATTGTGCTTGCTGCTGCTGGAGGTCAGTCAGTTGAAGTTTGTATGAGTGTCATAAGCCGTTGGAGTTAGTTTCTACGACACCTACCAGTTTGATCTGTTGGGAGATGCCCTATGAGTTTTGAATTTACGAATTAAATGGTTTGTTTAAATTGTGTGAGGGGAAGATGGAGCACTGCCGCCAGAATTCCCTTTTTCATTTATGGAAAAATTTACACATCTTTAAATACCTAAGTGTACATACTCAATCACCTTCTTCCATTTAGTGGATTCTGATGGTGACCAGGTAGAACTGTCCCCGCGGGTTTCTGAGACTGCCTTTATGGGAGCAGCAGCTGATGGGTTTGGGTTTGATACGGTGACCTTGTGGCTAGCAGTCCAATGCATGACCCACTATAGCCATGTGGGAATTCATTTGCAAGAAAAGGACAAATGAGTGACTGTGCTGCAGTTACTCCTGGATAGTGACCTAGAAGTTGAGAATCTTGAGATTTTTAATGGTTTGAGTGCCAACTCCACCTTTGATCAAGTGCAGTGGGTATGTTGTCCACTCATTCTTTTACTTGTTCATTCCCTAGCTCTCTTCGTTGAATAGTGGGAGTGTAGAGGGAGCCATGAGAGAGCATACTAAGAATCCAAACATGTGCGGGCATCAAGAGAAGGCTCCTAAGGGAGCCCATGAAGGAAAAGTGACACCAGATTGTGCCCACTTTCCCAACAGTGGAATTGAAACAAGCAGTACTTTGAATTCACATCCAGTTTTGCTAACGCACATTGAAACTAGGAGGGTGTCCTCTTGTTCCTTGGTAAATTTAAATTACAATAAAAAATTACAATTCTAGTTTTGAGTAGACGTTTGAACTAAGTACTTAAGGAGTATTGGAGTTGGGGGGTGGTGCTTCTGAGGGTGGGAACCCACGCAGTAGGCCTGGGTTTGGTTGCCCAGCTAGTGCAGCTCAGGCACCACCATCCCGTCAGTGCATCTCCTTGAGGGCCTTCCTCTTTCTCTCTGACCCTCCCCTTTTCCAGACTGGCCTCTCCTGGTAACATGCCCACCGTTCGTGGGCTGAAGGGACTTCTAGGGAATGTCAGTTGTTCACGTGTGACCTGTACCACACGGTGCCTCCTAGAGCTTACTGTAAACTGAGGGTTGGCAATCTGTGGTTGGATTTAGATTGAACGATTTGCTGTTGGCTGCATGTGAAAATGTTTTTCTTCAATGTAGGCGTTTCCCACAATGAACTGCTTAAGTTAGCCAAGTTTCACTTTGGGGACTCTCTGTCCAGCAACACAGGAGAGATACCAGTTCTGCCTCCCTGCAAGTTCACTGGAAGTGAGGTAGGACAAGTCTTTCCTAAGCTAATATTTGGCTGTGGGTTTGTGTCGTACTTATGAGTGGGCAAAATGTATGTTTTCTAATAGGAAAAAAAAATAAACCAAAGCCTACAAAAGGAGAATAAGATGGACCGATTTGCTGACATTTCTACCTATCCCATGTTATTTAACCATCTATTTTACTTGCTTTTCCTCAGGAAGCAGAGTTTTTAAGAGCAGTGTTGTAATTTGATTTTTTGAATGTTTTAGCTTTGGCATTTAAATATTGTAAGGCATACAAGTAATCTCATGCTATTCGAATGTTGACAGGCTTTCACATTAGGGGTGCTCTTAGCTAAGTTCCGCCCAGTGTGCACTGTGGGAGTACTGGCCACATCAGATCTTGCATGCAATCTGCTCCTTAAGGCTTATCTGGCTTGTCACACCAGGGATGATTCTCAAAGTGTAATATCCAGGAAGAGTTCTGAAGTTGGCCTCTGCATGGAATTATAGCATCAGCAGTACATATATCAACCTGTCATGCCAGTGTTGGTTTAAATGAGAAAAATTCACATTGACAAAGATTAATACCCACCAGTGAAACTCTTTGATCGTGGTGAAATCTGGAGTTTCAAATAGAAGTCTGGTCGTGAACGTGGTTTTTTCCCCTTGTGAAATTCTTTTGGATTAACTACAAACTGTAACAGCCTTTACGGTTCTTAGTGAATATTTCCATGTTAACTTTGCCGTTAACCTGACTGACGAATGTATTTAGCATGCCCTACAATGTTTCTCTTAACTAGTCTCCTTTAACTAGATTCGTGTGAGAGATGACAAGATGCCTCTGGCACACCTTGCGATCGCTGTTGAAGCTGTTGGCTGGGCGCATCCAGACACTCTGTCTCTCATGGTCGCAAACACACTGATTGGCAACTGGGATCGCTCTTTTGGCGGAGGACTGGTAAGGTTCCTGTGCTAAGTGGAAGCCCCATGTTCCCAAGTACAGTTGTTCTGAAGAATCTGCCCTTGTCAATGGCAAATGGAACACTCTGTGAATTTTAATTTTTAAAATGTCAACTGGTTCTTGACCAGAAATTTCTTTTGCTATGTAGTTTGTTAGTGGGGTAATGGACAAAATTTAAGGACAGATCAGTTAGTTAATATTACTCTATCACTGTTAATGTTCTGATTTTAACCATTGTACTTAAGGGTAAAGGACCGTAATATCTGCAACAGACACTAACAGTTCAGAGCACTATGTATAGAGAGTGATAAAGCAAATGTAAAATTGTCTTAAGTTACTAGGGAATCTGCATAAAGGGCATATATATGGAGTCTTTGGTGATTTCTGTAACTGTTATGAATTATTTCAAAATATAAAGCCTATCTATTTGTACTCAAAGATTAATCCAAAACAACTTCATACAAATGCCTGATATTTTACCTGCAATATAATTTTGAATATGTAGGTAGCCAATACTCCTAAAAATTCATTTTAGAAGTAGGAGCAGTTACTATATTAGCCACTGATTTTCCATTGAGAACATTTCCCAGGATGTACTGGGTTGCACGGCACACTGAATTATAACTTCCAGTTATTGAGATGTTCCGACATAAAACTGAGAACTCAGCCTCGTAGGGCAGTTCACTATTGGCCTTACTTTCTTTCTGGTATTTTAGACATGTACCCAGAATTCTCCTGGACTTTTGTTTTCTTTGTTTTTAGAACTTATCTAGCAAGCTGGCCCAACTCACCTGTCATGGCAACCTCTGCCATAGCTTCCAGTCTTTCAACACTTCCTACACAGATACAGGATTGTGGGGACTCTATATGGTTTGTGAACCAGCCACCATTGCAGACATGCTACATATTGTTCAAAAGGAATGGTGAGAAAAAACTGAGTAATGTGTCTTGTGTAGGATTCCTTTTAGGCTAGTTTCTCTTCTTTGTTATCGGTGATTTTGTTTTCACATTTAATGAACCAAACATGAACAGTGGCTGCCAAATTTCGAAGCTAACTTTTTGTTAAAAGAAAAAAGCTAACTTTTTGTTAAAAGAAAAACTTTTGTCGAAGTGAATAGGAAGAGGTGTCAAGTAGACTCAAAATGTTTTCTAGCCATAGGTGCTGTTCCTACAATCATCTGTATTGAAAAAACTGGTTGCTAGGTGTGATTCCCTTTTACACCATGCATTTCTCCTTTCCTAAATCCTTGCTAGTTTTAAAAGAAATACCTCATTGCCATAGTCTGTTCCAACTCTAGAGGGCAGGGTAGAACTGCAGCGAGCCGAATCTTTCTCCCAAGGAGTAGCTGGTGGGTTCGAACTGCTCCCCTGGTTAGCAGCCCAGGTAACTCACCTTAGTTTGAGGACATCCATAGGGCTCTGTAGACAAAACGACCTATAAAGAAGGATCCTTTTGTTTGAGAAATGGTCTCTCTTGGTTTTCTTCTAAGCCTCCTATGAAAACTCTTTAATTTTTCAGAAACTGATTATTCAGATAAAAGATCTCAAGAAAGTTTGACATGTTTAAATGCCAACTGGAAGTTGCTGGGAGTGGGGTGGGGCGGAAAGTCTGTAAGGTATCTTATCTGGCTTGGAAAGGCAGTGTTCTACAGCTCAAGTTGCTATTGCTGAAAGAAAAGTGCAGTGTTTTCTTCAAGACTAGCATCTTGAGCCAATGGACAGAAGCAGAAATGTTGAGGGGTAATAGAAAACTCTGGTTCCTTTATATCATCACTTCCCCAAATCTCGAACACTGGGTTTAGTTATTAAATTCAACTGTGTTCTTTTGAAAACCCACTGACCTCTGGGCCCATCCTTTAGATCAGGGGTCCTCAAACTATGGCCCACAGGCCACATGCAGCTTGCTGAGGACATTTATCCAGGCAGCTGGGTGTTTTGGCCCCATTTTGTTTTTTACTTCAAAATAAGATACGTGCAATGTGCATAGGAATTTGTTCAGTTTGTTTGTTTTTTTAACCTATAGTCCGGCCCTCCAACAGGCCTGAGAGATAGTGAACTGGCCCCCTGTTTAAAAAGTTTGAGGACCCCTGCTCTAGATTATCAGATCTTAGCAGGGGGATTTAGTCTCAAAGATTACAGCATGTCTGAACACATGAACTAATTTTTCTATTGTACTGGGACCTTTGCCTATCATTACACAAATTGTCTATTTTGAGAAATTAGCAGTACTAGGGGAAAGTGTAGCATCAACAGTATGCTCTCTGCCTAACTGTAGGGGCCATTACTAACTTAACATTTTATGAAGATGATGACCTTTTAAAATCATCAAGCTCTCATTGTTGGTTTAGTATGTAAATTTTCCAAATGTCCTTTAGGATGCGGCTCTGTACAGGTGTCACCGAGAGTGAAGTTGCAAGAGCCAAAAATCTTCTGAAAACAAACATGTTGCTGCAGCTCGATGGTAAGAACAAAGGCGGGCATTCTCGTTTCATATATGGGTCTGTGTTCTAATACTTAAGCTTTCCCTTTCCCTTTAAACAGGCTCGACTCCCATTTGTGAAGATATTGGCAGGCAAATGTTATGTTATAATAGAAGAATTCCCATTCCTGAGCTTGAAGCAAGAATTGATGTAAGTAGTCTTGAGGTAACTTGGGTCTGGTATAAAAAAAGATCCTTGCTACAAGAATCCTTGTATCAAAAGGTAAAAAAATAATTACCCCAAATTCAACTTAAGTTTTCAATGTTGTTGGCATAGAATTTGCTTTAGTATAAAAAGCTGATGCTAGTAATCTCTTCCTTCTTCCAGGCTGTCACTGCTGAGACAGTTCGAGAAGTGTGCACCAAGTATATTTACGATAAAAGCCCAGCTGTTGCTGCTGTGGGTAAGTCTAGCTCTTACGTTGAACAGTGGCCAAGTGCACGTCTTTCCAGTCTTTGTTTTAATCATCTTCTCTGTAATCCTTAGGTCCCATCGAGCAACTACCAGATTTTGACAGGATTCGCAGTAATATGTGCTGGGCTCGTGGTTAAAGTGATCCTCCAAACATTTTCAACACTCATTTGATAAAACTAGCAGACAGGTATGCAAGGTTTACGCTGTAGTCTTTTTGGGAAAAATAAAAATGAACATGCTGAATTTAGAAATTTGAATGAAATGCATCATTCAAAGCTTTCAAAGGCTAAGACAACTAGCTGTCCTTCCCACTGCATTATGCTAGTAAATTACCTTGGCAGCAGCACTCTCAGTCACCATAAGTATGATTTTAAGAATAAAGCTTTGTACAATGTTTTCAGTTTTATTATAAAAATGCACACACAACAAGATGGTCACAGAGTCATTTCTTGGCTCTGCTTGCATTCAGCACTTGCTCTTGAGCAGCCTTCTTTGCTTTGACCATCTCGACGAGTTCCTGGGGGTGGGGCGGGGGGAGGGAGAGAGAAAGGGGTCAAAATTTATGAACAGACCGCGCAAGTATGTTTGCATCAAATTGGGACAAATCCAGGAGGGGGCTTTTTAAAAGCTTAGGGGAAAATTATCTTACCATTTTACTTTTTCCATTAACTTTTTGGAGCCCCCTCATAATAGTGACAATACCTAAGGTCAGTTTCACTAATTTTAAGAACTAGGAAGGTTTCTTGAGAAATTTCTAGGTTGGATATTACTTATACAAATGCTGGACCCATGGCTACTGCTGACATTACTGGCCAAGTACTTAATGGAAGTGATCAAATGCCAGCACCAGTTACAATTTAAGTAGTGATGGTATCGATAGAACCTTGTATCGCTTCATGCAGTCTTTCTTTGTCCTGCCAGGCACTGCTTCCGCTATCTTCTCCCATCTCTCAGGCGTATTTACTGGGTAGGTTTTCAGAGCTTGCTCCAAAAGCTTCTGCTCTTCCGTCGTCCACGGGGTGAGATCTGTGCATGGAGCTGCTGAAGAAAAATGTTATTTGAAAGAAAACTTACTCTAATTGCCAAGTGCCCATTCAACACTGGAATAAATAATGCTGAACTCACTTTCAGAAATGAGACACATCAAAAAGTCAGTGCTCGTGAGAGATGGAAAAAGGCTTATGCTAATGAATTGCAGAAAATTAAATATGTCAAGGTCTTTTAAAACACAGTTTAAACCTGATTTATAATGCTGATCTTTTATAACCTAATACTTTACTCACTAGACCTCAAACAAATAAAAGAAAACCCATATAAGGTGATGGTATAGTTTGGCTAGTGAAGATTAGGACAGGAAAAAAGGACTCCCTCACACTTACTGAAGGCTTCAGCTGGATCAACAACCATTCCCATTTTACAAAAACATGTTGGAACAAAATGAAGCATCCCAGCTCGCTCTGGAGGCAGGGCAGCAATTACGGTTAATGTGCTACCTGTTCACACCCTGAAGGCTCCGGAGCCAGTGTTGAGGACCACTGGGGCTACGGTTACTCCATATATCACTAGTAAACATCTCACACGTTTTCTAGGAATACATTCTTTTTAAGGCTGCAAGTATACACAGCCAACACTGTACTGACAGTGGTCCTTGTAGGAAAAACAGGAACGTTAAACGGTAGGCAGTTGATTTGGCTCTTTGGTTAGTAGCTGACACTGGCAGGCAGTTTCAGATCATGCAGTGAAAATGCAATAGCAAAAAAAAAAGAAAAGAAAATGCAATAGCACCTAAAGCATAGGTTTCCAAATTTATTTTGTCAGAAAAATAACTCCGCATTCCCTGGCAATGAAAATGGTTCATACTATATCCCATAATCCAGGAAAAAGGGAAGATAGCTGTTATACAGTGCCCTTTTTGCTCCTGCACCCCTAGGGGGGGCGGTATTGCCCACTTCGGGAAACACTGACCTACAATATCAATATTCTGAAATTTTATCCTCAAAGATTCTACTTAAGCCTAGAAACCAAAGTTTTCTCCCAATTTAAGAAGAGTGACAGGTTGAAAACACAAACCCAACGTATTCAAAACGGCACATGTATAGAACCTGGTTGTGTGTTGGGTTTCGATCTGTAAGGTAGCATTCTGAAACCACCAGTTAGTATTCAAGATAAGGGGAGAGACTGAGCTTTCTATTCTACTGTCATGAAGGCCTCAGATTCACGGGGCAGTTCTACCTCGTCATATAGGGTCATGGCAGTCAGTGGGTTTTCATAGTTATCTGGAATTAAAGAATTGAAAAGCTTACAAATTAGCTTTAAAATTCCAAGAAGCCCTTAGTTAAGTTGCCTCTTAATTAGTCTGGCCCACCTCAACACCACAGATATGCCTTTTTTGTGGAAAAAGATGGAAATGTCATGTTCCTCTTGCTCATCAGCTTTTATACTACCACCATAAAAACATGTTTGCAGAATTCCTGTGCACAAGTCCTTACAAAGAGGTGAAGGCCTCCTGCCCTCCCTGGGCTCCCCCCACCCCCACGGGAAAGTGAACTGCTTGAGAAACCGCTCTGAGGGTCTGCCTCCATCATGGAAACAAGACCCAGCAACATGGTTAATAGTATAACAAATGTTGGATTTTTAAAAGGGTTTAGGACGGAGTGCTTATCCCTGAATGTTGTATATTTTGTGGATGGTTTAAAAGAACAAAACCCAGGATCCCCAAATGTGAACGTGTTCCTATCTGCTTATTCTCCCTTCTATCCCCAAATACCCTGCTTGCGTTTTGCACTGATTAGTAAAATCCACTGAACAAAACATAGCCTAATAGCATCTGAAAAGAATGAGCTACAACATCTGATTAGTTATGAGCATTGTGGAAAATGCTTGCTTTACAAACCTTCGAACCGTTCTGAAGGTGTTGCATCATCTGTTTGAGGTACCACTCCGTGTTCCTTTTTAAATTTATCAAAAGCCTTTTTGTTTATGTCATCTTTTTGATGAGGATCTGAAAAATGTTTTAATGCATTAAAGTCCTTAAAATTACAGATTTTAAAAAGTATTAAAGATAGCAAAGAAATTGATTTCTCACAACTAACTCACCAAGTTTTTGGAGACTCTTTGCTTTGCCAATAACGTCCTTGGCATTTCTCTTGACACCAGATGATGAATGTATGTTCATGTAATTGGCAATAACTTCCCATCTACAACAACCAATAGAATAGTTTAATGATGGCTACAGGGTAAAAACAACAAAAACCAGCACCCTTATTTTTTATGGCAGGAGGGAGTTAGTTGAGCTCAACTAGTTAGTTCAACTAGTCCTATAGGTCTGGCTCAACTAGTGGTATAATTGCTACTACTGCCTATAGTTTTCCATGTTTAAACAATGGTATATTATCTTGGAATAAAGTTTGTACAAAACCGTATAGATTGTGTGATAAAACCATGCAATTTTGTATCGAATACAGTGAATCATGAGAAACTGCTGCAGTTCCTCATGTATAGATGGAAGGAGGCCAGGTCACAAAGATGAATTCTAAACGCAACCCCGATAGACAAAGTAAGCTCCAGTATGAATTGGGAAGCAACAATGGAGGAGCAGGTGGTTTCCCGTTACAGAATAACTACAGAACGTACAGCCCAGTCTCTACCACAAGCCATGACCAAATCAACCAGGATGGCGGGCAACATGTATGTTTCCAGATCTTCAGTTCTGAAAAACCGAACCATCTTGCAGTGTGTGTGTGTGTATGTAATGGAGAAGACCAGCAGTTTCCATTTCAAACTTCCACTGTGACACCAAATTTTTGCATATTGGGAAGTTTCTGCTATGACCAATGCTGCTAGTGGGTGTTAGTCTACATTACCTATAACCAGTCCGTGGGTGTGTTTATAAGCTGTTCAGTTAAGACCAGTGTACCTTGAATTTGTTCCAGCAGGGAAGAGGTTCACAGCTTTAATCAGTAACTGCAGATCATCTTCGGACCAATTTTTACTGCCATTCCCACCGCCGCCAGTTGACTTCTCAGCATTCTTGGATGCCTGTCGCATACGAGCCTCAGCTTCTTCTTTCTCTTTCCTGATTTGCTCATTTATATCTCCTATCTAAACAAATATAGGTAAATTAGGGGCTTAAAAGCATGTTGCTACTCCACACTCATTTTCTGGCTAGGGCTCTGGTCCTCTACTTTTAGGGTTAGCCTGCTCTGACCCTACACTCATCCTAAACCAACTCCCAAATTGATCCTAGCCTCATTCTAAACCAACTCCCAAACTGGCACCTGCTTTTCACTCTGGCTTCCGGGCCACATGGCCGGTTGAGGTACCATGATTCAACCCTGGCTGCCCTGTGCTGTACTTGTGTCATACAATATTAACTTGCATTGATGCAATTTTTTAAGACTATGGTCATGCACTAGGCTGTTTCAAACCTCTGAGCTCTTAACTACTGTACATACTCGAGTATAAGCCAACCCGAGTATCAGCCGAGGCACCTAATTTTAACACTAAAACTGCATTAAAAATGTGCTGAAAAACTCCGGTTCAACGCGAGTGTATATGGTACATTTGGCAATCACTCTCCACAGAAAAGGTAAAGGCCTAACAGAGTGGTCTTTGTTTCATCTTGAAGCTTTACCATTTAATGTTTTCAAACATGCACAGTGTCTCCCACTAAAGATGATCTTGACCTCATTTCTTCTGTCAGCAGCTCACTGCCTTGGGGTGGTCTGTGACTCCTGTCTCCCTTTCAGTCCTTGCTGCTGCTGCTCTTAGGTGCCAGAGTTGGCTGCAGCTCACAGTGACCCGATGTCCAACAGAATGACTGCTCGCCACCGTTGCTGTGTGAGCCCTTGGTTGCAGCCACTGTGTCCATTCTTCTCTTTAAGGAATTTCCTCTTTCTCACGGACTCTCGACCAGGCAAAAGGTCCTTTCTAGGGACTGGCCTCCCCTAATAACCTTCTCCCAGGTATGTGGGATGAACCCTTCAACGTAACTATTATTAATTCCTTTGTGGTAGCAATAGCACTAGACATGTCTCCAAAAGTAAGCACGACACTAGACGTACAGTAGGTATTATTAATACTTGTTGCACGGACCTGTTTCCTCAGTTGTAAAATAAAAAGTGTAGAACAGGAAGAACATAGATCTCTTTTGGCTCTAAGTGTTACTATCCTAGGGAAGAATCAAAACAATTTTCCTAAGTTTTAAGAAAACTATTGATTGATAGGAGGTACTACAAATCAAACACTACACAGTACCAACCACTAACGCTAAAGCCAATCGAATTCTACAACAGCATTTACTATACACAAAATCCAGTGAGAGGGCACACAAGATAACACCTTGTTCTTAGCAACCTGGACCTGAGGTGGGAGAGTGAGACAGAGGCGATACTATAAGCTGGCTGCAGGGCTGAGTAGAGGCAGAAGGGATACATTTGTTCTATTACCTGTTTTTCGAGAGCAGCCTTTCCTACTTCTTTTGTAGCTGATGTGAGTGTTTCATTCAAGCACTGCAAGCTAAAGAGAAAAGGATGACATGTTACCCTCAGCATGGCGGAAGACATCCATAGGCTGCTCTATAGGTATACCTTGCTAGTTCAAGTCGATCACAAAGCTTTTCCACTTCTTCCATCATTTTAACCCGCTCGGCCTCATTGTCAGAAAAGTGATTCCAGGTCTAGAAGCACAAACATGAACATTTTCATCTTGTATCCACCAATAAGAATACCTCCAACAACACAATTACCGTGCATGGACTTTTCATTAATAGAAGCTCCTGAGGTGATTTTGCATGATGGCCTTCGCTCAAGAACCACCTCTAGACCAGCTACTATACAGGCACTACACCAATAGGGCAGTGAGCAAACAGGAAGAATTGGATGGTAGGGTGTGCTTTTTAGGTGTTATATCAGAATAATTCCTCAGGGAGCCAATAGGATGAAGAAAACACTGTTCAGATTTAAATGCTTTTGTTAGGCTGTCTGTCTATAGTGTTTGAAGTACAAAATCTAGTGAAGTAAAACAGCACTCATGTATGAAGGAAAAGAGAAATCAGCAGCAGTTCTGATAATGCTCAGGATGGAACCCCTCAAATCCCGTGCTTCTTTATGCGGAGTCTGACAATCAGCGCCCTCCATTCTCCCTGCTCCCTAATCCAAGCAATCAGGTTCCGATCAATGTGCCTCTATGATTGTTGACACTTCCTTAGGCTTCCAAAAGCACTACTGGTTTCCTCCAACAACTAAAACAAACCCTCTGCCATGGAGTCCACTCGGATTCAGAGCTACCTTAGAGGACAGAGAGTGTTTCCAAGGCTGTGAATCTTTAGAGGTGGACTGTCAGGTCTTTTCCCACCAAGCAGCTGGTGGGTTAGAACTGGCGTCCCAGAGTTAACAGCACAATACTTTACCCCCTTGGTTGGCTATTGTGTTGGCCAACAATAACAAACAACTGACTATGGGACTCATTGAAGTAGCAGGCAAGGCAGTAGTGGCTGCACCAGTCTCCTCTCTCGAGGGGGATCTCAGACTGCCTTCTGGAAGCCAGGCTGTGCTGCCACAGCCTCTGCTCCCTGACTCGTAGGGCACCCCAGCCAGCTGCCATGTTGTCCTTGGAGTTGGAGTTGATCCACTCCACAGCACCTAACAACAGCTTTCTCAAAACATCTGGCATTCTAATGCACACCGTGTCAAAACAGCAGTTTGGGCATCCCTGAGGGTGTGTTCCTTGAAATTAGGGACTGAAAAGAAATCTGAAGGGGCAAGCTGTAAGGGGATGAGATGGTTTCTCAGTGAGATTCTTGTAGGACAGTCCCTGTTACCCTTGGAGAATAAAGCAGGTGCCCTGGGGGGGATGAAAAAACCTCGATGTATTTTTTCCTGGCACCTTCCTCACTAACCAAATTGTCCACTTTCTTAAAACTTAAAGCCACTTTGTTAAGTTAAAGTCCAAGTACATTATCCTGCTTTAAATATCACTCCCAGATTCTCCCCTTTACAGCTGTGCTGCCTTAACATGAGCACAGGGTTGACTCTATCTCCCTGTAGAAGCAGACATCCTTTTGCTCTCTCTTCCCATCATGACACTCCCAATGCAGGTATTAGGTTTCCTCACCTGTGAGCTCAGGGACCTTGTTGTAGATACCTCCCAAACTACTGAATATGCATGTCTTAAGGTGACCTATAAATGTCCCAAGATAGTAAAGGCTCTCTCACTTTTCCCAATTCCATGTGGTCCATCATGAGGAGCTGAGGTGCGCATGCTACCATAAAATGTGTCTGACTCCTTTATTTTATTCTCTCCCTATCTTTCCTATCCTCTATGACTTTACTAGAACCTCTATGTATTACCGCTGTATAATTGCGCCTACTGGTCCTTCGGTTGTTGGAGGCTGACTTCCTCTGACACTCTCCAGGTCCTCATATTAGAAATAAAGTACTACTATCTAGTCTCTTGAGAGTCATATGAAAGATGTTTTTCTATACATAGTAAGCATTTACATATTTTCTTTTTGGGGGGAGGGGCCTTTTTAAAAAATTTTATTGGGGCTCATACAACTCATCACAATCCATACATACATCAATTGTGTAAAGCACACTTATACATTTGTTGCCCTCATCATTCTCAACATTCGATTTCTGCTTGAGTTCCTGGAATTAGCTCATTTTCCTTTTTTCCTCGCCCTCCTTTCCTGCTCCCCTCTCCCTCATGAACCCTTAATAATTTACAAATTATTATTTTATCTTACCTTACACTGCCCGGCGTCTCCCTTTACCCACCCTTCTGTTGCCCATCCCCCAGAGAGGAGGTTATATCTAGATCCCTGTGATCGATTCCGCCCCCTTCCCTCCCGGTATCGCCACGGTCACCGCTGGTCCTGAGGGGTTCATGTGTCCTGGATTCCGTGTGTTTTCTTTACTTTAACTACAGAGGTACATACAGTACACACACAACTCTGTCACTACATAACCTGGAATTCCACAACTCTTTTAGTTCTGTTTAATCAGGAACAACACTGCTCTGACTTCACCAACTTAAAACATAAGGGCTTCTCTTGGATTAAAACTCCATTTCAAAACTTCTGGGGGTGTTTGGTCAATACTTTACAGTGAAGGCTGTATTTAATGCAAATTACTAGTACTCATGCAAATGAAACACATAAAAGAATTTAGAGGTCTTTAAAATCCACCAAAATTCAACTTCTAAAAGAATTATTTTACTAGGATAAAAATTAATTTTATATCACAAGAAAGAATTGGCTAAAACTAAGTGTGAAATATGCTAAAAACAACTGGTGTGATTTCTCCAATAAATTAATAACAAAGTGATGGTTGGGACCTATTAAAGGATCAAAAACCAAATCAAACTCACTGTCACTGAGTCAATTCTGATTCACAGCAACCCTACAAGACAGAACAAAATTGCTCCTTTGAGTTTCTGAGACTTTGAATATTTATGGGAGTTGAAAGCCTCATCGTTCTGCCTTGGAGCGACTGGTGAATTGGAGCCTCTGACGTTGGTTAGAGGCTCAATGCACAACCCCACTAAGACACCAGGGCTCCTCATTGTGGAATAAGTAGATCTTAAGACACAAATGAAGTGGTTTTACAAAGTTTGTGGAAAAATTCCTTATCTTTCAAATTCCATTTTCCCATGACCTCTTTAAGGTCCCCTAATATTCCTGAGAAGCTGACAACTGAAGACTTCAATTTATTGGCCTTATTTGTATCCAAATTGGAATAAGCCAACTTTAAAAAAAAATTCAGAAAAAATTTGAATGAGGATGAGTCCTAGGATACTCAGCAGAAAATTTTAAAGTTTTTTAATGGTATGATGGTTATGTTAAAAAAGAATTGGACAATGAAAGGCATACATGAAATTTAAAAATAAATTAACTTCCAAATATACATATTTACCCTGGAAGAAAAGGGGAATGGACTGAAAGATTAGAATGTGTCCCTCTCTCTATGTGACAGAGAGACATGCATCTGCTTTGTGTCGAGATCCGACTTGTGACTGCTTGTATGCTCTTTTTCTCTCTTCTTTCTGTGTGTGTTTATCTATACAAGACAGGATAGGCAACACTGAAGAGACAGTGCTGTACCGACAGGTCCTGGGGGCATGAGCGGGCAGAAGGCAGGGGGAGGAGAGCTAATGACACGTACAGGGGAATAGTAAGGTTCTGAAATTGATGGCGGGAGGATGTCTGGGTGGAATGACTGAGGTGAATGATGGACAAACATGATAATGGGACAGAAGGAAAGAAAAAAGAAACAAACAAAAAATAGGTATATATATGTATATTTGTTTATATATGTATATAAATGCAAATGTAACAAGGAAGCAGATGGACTTTGGGCCTCTACTTAAATCTTACCTCAGTACAAAAATGGTTTGTTCTAATAAGTGGCATTGTATGATTCTCACCTTCCTGACACGATCGCTGAAGAAAAAGTGGCTGCATAAATATACGTGATGAAGAAAGCTGATGGTGCTTGGCTATTAAAAGATGTAGTGTCTAGGGTCTTAAAAGACTTGTAGTCAAATAAGCGGCCATCTAGCAGGGAAGCAATAAAGCCCACATGGAAGAAGCACAGCAGCCTGTGGGATGAGGTGTCAATGTGAAAAGGTATGAGAAGTACAGTTGTATGAGCCCCTAATAAAATGTTTTAAAAAAAAAAGGTATGAGAAGTTCAAAAACATGTAACCAAATCAATGTGAAAGGGTAGGGATGCAGTGGAGGCCCAAAACCCACCTGTAAGGTAATTGGACAGTGCTCTGAAGGGCCATACAGAAGGGATGATCAATCCAGGGAGTGGCATAGCACTAATGAAACACCTAACTATCCTCTAGTTCTTTAACATTTCCTCCGCTTACTATTACGGTTTTTATTTTGTTTTACCTCATTAATCATGTTAGACTTGTGTATATTCATTTGTATAATTAGAATCATTTGATACATGAAAGCCAAGATAGACAAACCTTCAGAAACTGGATCAAGAGTAATGGTTCCCCGAAGGAATGGGGGGCGGGGGAGGGCTTGGAGGAGGAGGGGAATAGGGAGCTGATAGCACTGACGACTGTATAACCTCACTCGAGGGGAGCAAACAACAGAATTGTATGTGAATGGATACATTGGATGCTGTAAGATATGGCAAAATAAACAAATAAATAAGGGGTGGGGGGATTCAAGCAGAGTGTTTTATAGGTGTGTGCATATGTAAATACATTAATTCATAAAAATAGAGGTATTGAACTATGTACATATATTTATATGGCAATACACTGAGGTACTGGACGGACTTTGGGCGTCTGCTCAGCCCTTGCCTCAATGCAAGAACACTTTATACTAAACAACCTGGCATTCTGTGATGGTCACCCTCCCGGTATGATTGCTGAAGACAAAATGGGTGCATAAGCAAATGTGGTGAAGAAAGTGGATGGTGCGTGGCTATCAAAAGATATAGCGTCTGGGGTCTTAAAGGCTTAAAGTTAAGCAAGTGGCCATCTAGCGGGAAAGCAACAAGCCCACACACCAGCCTGTGCGATCATGAGGTGTCGATGGGAAAAGGTACCAGAAGACCCAAAACAAACAAGCAATCATATTTTTGAGAATGAGGGAGGTTGGAGCAGAGACCCAAAACAGATGTAGACAGTCGGACATCCCCTCACAGAAGGGTCACAAGGAAGGGATGAGTCAACCAGGGCACATATAGCACTGATGAAACACACACTATTCCTCTGGTTCCTTGAGGCTTCCTCACCTCCACTATCATGACCCCAGTCCTGCCTTTCACTGAGTGCTAGTTGGGAGCATGTACACGGGTACAGATAAGAGATAAGGGCTCAGGACACATGGAATCCAGGAAGGAATAGGGATATCAGGAGCCTAGGGGGAAGGGGGGGGAGTGGAGGGGAGGATGGAGAAATCGCTTGCAAGGACCAACACATAACCGCACCCACCCACCACCACCAGGGGGACAAACAACAGAAACCGTGGGGGAAGGGAGATATGAAAATAATAATAATTTATAATTTATCAAGGGGTCATGAGGGAAGGAGGAAGGGGAAAAAGAGGAGCTGATACCAAGGGCTCAAATAGAAAGAAAATGTTTAGAAAATAATGGTGGCAACATATGTACAAATATGCTTGTTACAACTGATGTATCGATTGTTAGAAGAGCTGTTAAGATCCCCCAATAAAAAGAAAATGTTTTGAAACTAACTGTGGAAGCAATTTTATAATAATGCTTAATGTGATTGAACTATGGAATATTATATTTTTAAGATTTCCCAATGATTATATATATATTGAGGTCAAACATACAACTATTTCATTACACATGTGTAGTATAAGTTTGGAAATATTTAAAAGTTTAATCATCTTCATATAACTGTTGCCTGATTTAGCTCAATCACAATCTTACCTACCTTGCATGAATTTCGAAGTTTTTGTCTTTCCCTCTTAATGGCTTTTTTCTGAATATCCTTCTCCTTCTTTGCTAACAATGCTTGTTGTCTAACTTCCTCTTCTTCTTTCTCCTTTGCTAACCGAGCAGCTTCTAATTCGGCTTGCCTTTGCTTTAAAACAGGGAATAAAATGAATATAAGAAAACCAGGCACTTGGAAGTTTTCACTAATTGTACTAAAAAAACTCAACCTTTTAATTAATGAGAAAAAGGTGACAGGCTTTCACTTACTGAAGGCTGAACTGGGGAAAGCAGGTGGGGTCGTTTTACTTTCAGTAGAAAATGTGTATTTACTAATTATAAACATTGTTTTTCCTCAATATAAATTTGTTGGTAGAGCCTTCAATCCTGAGCACCATTTTGTCAAGCGCCCCCTAATGCTGTCTGAGGCCACAGCTGTACAAAGGCTCGGGAATGTTTCAAGTCCAGTGTGGGCAACGGACACTCACCTTTTCTTTAGCTTCTTGTTCCTTCCGTTTTGCTTCTGCCTTTGCTTTCTTCTCTGCTTCTTTCTTGGCCTTTTCTTCTTCCTTGAACTTTTTTATCCTTGGATCACAGCTATATGCATTATCTGCCAGAAAAACCCAAATTATTTGAATATTCAATTCAATTGAAGAGCTTGGAAAAAAAAAAAAAAAAAAAGGCAGACTCACCAACCAGGGTCCTTATTCTGTTTGTTTCTTCCTTTTTCCTCTGTGCTCTTGTGGCTCGATTCTGCTTTTCAATCCATCTCCTCTCATCACGACTAGAATTTAAAACAGGAAACATGCAACTGCTTAGTTAGAAAACTATTTCTAATATCATAAAAAACAAATTTACTGCCATCTACTTAGTACTTATTTTCAGGGATTGCTTTGTCATTTCTGTAAAGAGGTTTTCCTTACACACACACTGGGAAAACTAAAGTAAAACCTTGGTTAAGCAACGAGAATAATTTGCTGTAAGAGCTTTATCAGCAGCTATATTCTTTTTTTGCAATTATATTCATTAGAATCCCTTACACATATCCTAACTAACGGCTGACAGGACCCCATCTACCTTAACTTTATAAGAAAGAAAATTAAAACATCAAAAGCCCATTTTAAAAGACTAGACAAAAATACAGCTTTTCTCTGTTCAGTTCATCACATACAGTACCGAAGAACCAAGGAAATGATTAAACATTTTTCTTTACTGATGACTGGGACACATACCATTCTGCCTTTTCTTTTTCTTCTTCGTCCAAATAAGAAAATTCTCTCCAAGAATCAAAATTATACCTAATACAAACAAAAAGAAAATCAAGCTAACTCAAATGAAAGAATACCTGCCTTTCAAAATTAGTTCAGACACAATGAATTTAAGAATCAGTAACAAGATAGGTTTAATAGACCCTCTTCCCTTCCATCTTCTTGGGGTCTAGCGCAGGCAGACAATATGATTAATTATTTTTTAATATTTCAAAAATGAATTGTAAGTGCCATGAAAATTTAAAATAAACTCCTCACAGTTCAGCCAGCACATTAAGGCTGGATTGAATATATGTTTATTTGACCGAGATGGCACGAGAATGATGTTACAAATATCCAAATGGCCCTCAGCAGAAAAAGGTTTCCTACCTATTTCCACTTATCGTTGAGTTGATTCTGACTCCTGCAGGCCCCCAGGGTGTCAGAGGAGACTAGGCCTGTACAATGTCGACGTTAATTTATGAGAAGCCCATTGTCACGGGTCCTTGTGCAGCAGCTGAGCTGTCTGCCACCACTAAGGGGTCAAGGCAACTCTGACCTGGAGGCTATTTTGCCCTGTAGGTAAAAGCAACTACACTCACGTAACTACATTTCATCACTTCGGTTCTATGCCGATTGCACATTTTCCTATTTTCTAGACGCCTAATGAAAACACATCATATATAATACAAAGTCACATTACTTTTATTATAAATTAATGGATTTGCTATAGGCACTGTCTCCATCCTCATGTACACAAGTACTTAAAAAAAATTTTATTGGGGGCTCATACAAGTCTTATCACAATCCATACATTGATCCATTGTATGTCAAGCACATTTGTACATTTGTTGCCCTCCTCATTCCCAAAACATTTGCTTTCTACTTAAGCCCTTGATATCAGCTCATTTTTCCCCTCCCCACTCCCCCCCTTCCTCATGAACCCTTGATAATTTATAAATTATTATTTTGTCATATCTTACACTGTCTGATGTCTCCCTTCACCCACTTCCCTGTTGTCCGTCCCCCAGGGAGGTTATATGTAGATCCATACATAAGAACTTTCAATAGGAAAATTATTAGTAAGATTACACAAATACTTGTAATAAAATTATAGTATACTTACTATCTAGAAATCTGTTTAATAGAAAAGACTAAAAAACCATAAAAGGGTAAATATTGCACAAGGGATATGCAACATTATGTAAAAACCTTTAATAAGTTCTAAATAATATGACTTTATTCAGTGGAAGTTGTGGGATATGCATTCACCCTGCAACTAAACTAGAACTTAAACTAAAACGGAATCTCTGGGTGGAGCAGAGAGCTAACATGCCCGGGTGCTAATCTCAAAAAGTTCATGGTTCTAGTCCACCAGAGGTGCTCTGGACAAAAGGCCTGTTGATCTACTTTTGACAAAGGAGCCCTGGAAAACCCCATGGAGCACACACACGGGTGGCCCTGAGTGGAAAATGACTCCTCGACAACTGTACTGAATCAAGGGCTCATTAACTACTTGTCCTTAAAGCATCGGAGACCCGAGTATACTCACCAGAAGGAGTAAAACGCATCTACAGCCTCAAATGATGAGTTTATGTCACCAAGTTTGGGAACAGTTTTTTTATTTGACCATCTAAAATTTTAAAAGAGATCAAAGTTTGAGCCAGGCTAATTTGTCCACACACACACAAAGCAACAAACACTTTCACTAATCACGCAGAATCTGGGAGACTAGACTGCGGCTCTGGGAGGCCAGCCGTGGGCCCTGAACACTGGGGAGCTGAAGGAGAGGCTTGACCGGAAAGATGCGGAGCAGTCCGGGCCATCAGGTCAGCCTCAGGTTTAGAAAGTGCAGTGTGGCAGTAGCAAGGCAGGAGCTGCCCCCTTTCCCAGCCCACCTACTGCTGGCCTCGGAACAGGCAGCAAGAGGCCAAGGCCAACTGGAAGTCTAGCCCGTCATCCTTGCTGCCATCTTGCCCAATCTGACTTCACTCAGCAGTTGATTTATCACCCCTGAAAACAATTCTGAGGCCCATATTTCCATCTTTATGAAATTATTCCACAAAAGTATATAATACACTTTTTACCACTTTCAATACTGCTATAAAATAAATGTGAGGAGAAAAGATGAAGGGAATATTTGTGTCTGCATCACACTTCTAATGAAAATGATCAGCTGGGAGGTGGGTGGGGAATAAGGAGTTAATAATATGAGTAGCAAAATGAAGAAAATGCTCTATAGTTGATTGTGGTGATGACTGCACAATGCTTAATATATTCAAACCATTGAATTATATGGCCTGTGAATCATGAATTAAAAAAAAAAATCACCCCCGAGGCCTACTTAAAACCAAACAATGGTTTCACTTACTAGTAAAGAATTTCTGCCTTAAGTTTTGTGTTCTTTCAAAGTTGATCAATATGCTGACCGCAGGGGTTGGCAGTTCAAGTCCACCAGCCGGTCAGTGGGTGAAAGATGAGGCTATCTGTGTCTGTAAAGATTTACAGCCTCAGAAACCCCATATAGATAGGGTTACCATGAGTCAGAATAAACTTGATGGCAGTGGGTATATGGGATAAAATTGAAAAAGTCACTTGACAGACCATATAGGAAGTTGGGGGACAGTGAGTTTATATTAATGGGGAAGGGTGAACTCAAAAAAGGAGTGGAGTAATGGTTGTGCAACTTGAAGATGCTAATCAATGTCAGTGGACTGTACGTGTGGAAACTGCTGAATTGGCATGTGTTCTGCTGTGTGTGGTCTCAGCAAAAAGAAAGTACATTTCAACAACAACAATAAGAACCCTATATCCACTCCAAATCAACAAATCAGAGGCTCTGGGAGTGGGGCCCAGGCACCGTGATCCCAATGTACTGCCAAGATGTGCAATTCAAGCAAACAAACAAACAAAACTCTTCCTAGGCAGATGGGAACAAATGGTATGCTAATATGCACTGTTAAAAAATTAAATTTTCATGAAGTAAATGGTACGGGTTCTCAGCTAGAAACCCATTTCTGCGTCAAAGCTGTCGTATGAAAATCAGACACTCAATGAATAAAAATCTTTCTTCACTGCTAATCAACGAAATACAGGTTGCAGGTGCTCATTATTCAAGAGGAAGCACAAGGGTGGGAAATTACTGTCGCTTAAGTATCACTATTCTCCCACTACACCAGGAGTCCTCAAACTTTTTAAAAATGGGGCCAGTTCACTGTCCCTCAGACCCGTTGGCGGGCTGGACTATAGTTTAAAAAAAAACTATGAACAAATTCCTAGCACACTGCACTTATCTTATTTTGAAGTAAAAAAACAAATGGGGCAAAAGCACCCGGTGGGCCGGATAAATCTTCTCAGCGGGTCGCATGTGGCCCGCGGGCCGTAGTTTGAGGACGCCTGCACTACACAAAGTCTGCTACTGCTCTCCTCTCCAAAAGAAAAAAACAAACAAACCAGGAAAATGCCCCATGAATTCTAAGAGAAATTCTCTACAGAAAAGCAGAACTTCTGTTTAGAGGGGAAAATAAATGAGAACTGAACTCACCAGAGGGGCTCAATATTTTTAAAAAGAGGAGGAAGAGACTGTGGAAATTTTCTCATGGAAAAAAACAGAAACAAAAAGGACCAGAAGAAAAGAGCAGAACCCTGGAAGAGTACAAGAAGGAAGCCAACAGAGGTAATGACCAAAAGGCAGTACCTTAACCCACCTGGAATTCCTCTCAAACACGGGGGAAAACACTTCGAAGAAATTGTCTTTTGCTTCACTTTTGGAAGGAACTGAATTATCAAAGGTAGGATCTACACTGTTAAATGCTCGTCTTTTCACTGGATCAGACAACATCTCATAAGCTGAGGGGAAAAAATGACAAAGTCACATCACCATGACTCTGTACATTTTTTTTTTTACTGTGAGAAAACATTTTCCCCCTTTAAAAAAGTTAAACTTTTCATATTTAAAAATGTGCGTTTAGGGTGGGGGCAGGCTTCATTAGGCAATGGCAGCTCTAGTACTGCTAGCTATGCTGATCATTGATGTAACAACTAAGGAAAGTATCCCTGGTGCACAAATCAAAGTACTCACCCTTCAAGAAAACAGATCACTCTGAGGAAAAAGGAGGAGCCAAGAAATTAACTGTTAACATTCCCAAAGTTAGAAAGAATCAAAGGCTCTTAGGCGTCTGAGTGTTGTTTAAAAGTAGGCCAATTAAAGAAATGTGTATATAATTAGAAAAAAAAGTTGGCATCCAAATATAAAATCGTATAGCGAACCATTTAGAAATGATGGTTACCTATATTAGTTCACTTAATAAAGCTACATGGCTATGTAAATAACAGGAAGTAGCCGTGGATTCTGCACCATGATACAGACAACATCTTGATTTAAATGAGCAAAACATCCGAGGAACCGCGTAGGCCCACAAAGCAGCTGGAATGGGAACCGTCTGACTGCAGCAGTTTCTCAGCACTCAGTTTCAGGCTCAGAGAAACCAACTCTCCGATGAAAGCCTCCTGAGAACCACCAGAGGAGCTCGTTAACCTCATGCTGCCTCGGACTCAGATGGTCCGGGATGGAGCCTGCGATCCTGCCTTTCGAACAAGCTGCCAGGGCTTGCTGCTGCTGCAGATCTGCCTTTGGGAAATGAGGGTCTAGAGAGGTTGCTAGAAATCACCTGATGTAACGCAAAGTCTTTAAGTGTTTCAGCAGAGTTCAATAAAACCCATCATACTCAGGAAAGGAATTCCTTACTGGACAATCCCCCCTACCTTTAGTTATGCAAGTGAAGTAGTCATTATCTCCCTCCTTGATGGGTTCCCCGGCTGCTTTCCGTTTGTCTGGGTGATGCTTCAAAACCATCGCTTTATCTGCAATGGAAGTCAGATTCAGGTAACTTGTCATTTTAGGCATCAAAATTAAAACTCAAAATGAGCTAAACAGAGACTATTTCTAACACTGGTATTAATTAAAAAGGAAAAAAAAAGTCTCCCGTGACAAAACATTTGCTTATTAAAAGTGGAAGTTCCAGACAGGGTGAAAGGATCATTTTAAGAACTGGCCCCAAGTGCTGGGAATCCTCACTGTGCCACAGTTCTCCCTCTTGATTGTTTACTACTGGATTCACTGGCCCGAGCAACAGCGAGAGACTACTTTCCTCTTGGACTGGACAGGTAGATCACTAGTGCTGCCCACTTAGTTGACTAGGGTCTGACACACTTTTATCAATGTAGGGGCATGCTGGTTGTTGACAAGGCATGGGAATTATCTGTGCACTTTCCACCACTACTTAGCAAATCACATAGATCAGAGAGTACTATCTAGCTAAGCCATAAGTGGCACAGTGGGTTAAGCACTGGGCTGTCAACCAAAAGCTTAGTTGACTTGAACCCACTAGCTGCTGGAAGGAAGAAAGGTGAGGCTCTTTGTTCCCATGATTAGCAACCTTGAAAACAGCAGCTCTACGCTGTCCCATGGGCTTGCTACCTGTCAGAATCAAACGATGGCAGTGGGAAGCTCCAAACAAATTAAGAGAAAACCTATTTGTTTGCGGGAACTATTCTTTTAATACTCCATTGAATCTGATTTGTGATTCTTTTAATCAGATAGGCCCTAGAAAGTGTTTTTTAAGAGGTAATTCTCTGACAATTTCAGAAAGATCAATTTCCAAACATTTGCATATAAACATTGCTCTCAAAAAAATCTATGGTTTTCATCTTCTTCCTTTACTCAGTGGTTCTCAACCTTCCTGATGCCGTGACCCTTTCATACAGTTCCTCATGTGGTGGTGACCCCCCAACCATAACATTATTTTTCTTGCTACTTCATCACTGTAATTTTGCTGTTATGAATTGGGCGACCCCTGTGAAATGGTTGTTCAACCCCCAAAGAGGTCGAGACCCACAGGTTGAGAACTGCTGGCTTAGTTCATGATTTGCTTTTTCCTTTGATAAAACAAATCTTATCTCCATTTTTTCCCCTCCCTCTTGTTTAGTGCTATTCTTTTCAAAGTTAATTTTTTTTCTCCCTTAAAAAAAAAAAGGTAATAGTTTGAGGCAGTAAATTTACTTCAGGTACAGTCAACCCAGGCTGCCATCTCTAAGGCTCCTCCTACATAGCAAATCTATTAATATATTTTGTCCTTTCTAAGCCTAAAGATGTATATTTAATTTTCCAAGTGGTTCTTTTAGTTTGTTTAAATGTATCTATTTTCTTAAACTGAGATGTAATGAAAACTTTTAGGTTTTATGCCCAATGGGACTCTGACAACTGTATAAAGTCATACAGCTACAGATCATAGATACAGCACTCCCATCATCCATCACAACTCCCTTGCACCTTTACCTGGGTATCTCACACCTCTATCACCTGAACAACCTCGCTGATTCCTGTAGCCAAAGACTGGATGTGGAGCTTCTTGAATGCCGTGTAAATACAAGCACATTGTCTGTGTCTGGTTTCATCTACTCCACATAATAAGTCAGGGTGCGATGTAGCAACGATGAAAAATACAACTTTCCTCTAGTTCCTAAATGCTTCCTCCCCACCCTCACTATCATGATACGAACTCTACCTTGCAAGTCTGGCTAGACCAGAGGATGTGCACTGGTACAGATAGGAACTGGAAATACAGGGAATCTAGGGCGGGTGATCCCTACAGGACCTGTTGGAAAGAGGGAAGCGATTACAAGGAACTATATGTGACCTCCTCCCTGGGGGACAGACAACAGAAAAGTGGGTGAAGGGAGACGTCGGACAGGGCAAGATATGACAAAATAATAATTTATAAATTTTCAAGGGCTCACGAGGGAGAGCGGAGCGGGGAGGAAGGGCAAAAATGAGGGCCTGGTGCCGGGGGCTTGGGTGGCGAGGAAATGTTTGAAGAATGATGAGGGCAATGAATGTGCAATTGCGCTTTACACAATTGATGTAAGTATGGATTGTGATAAGAGTTGTATTATGAGCCCCTAATAAAATGATTTAAAAAAAAAAGGCTCATTCACATTCTTGTGTACACTGGTAATTCTTCCAGTTTTTCACTGCTGAGCAGTATTCCATTGTTCCTATAGATCCCAGCCTGCTTTTTTCTCTTCTGTTACTGAACATTCCTGCACAAATCTTTTGATGCACACACTAAGCCGAGTCATTTCTACAGATACTCCACAGGACCAGAAACTGTGACAAATACATTTTTTGTGAGGGTGGGAGGTGTTTCAGGTCAGAGATTTTTCTTACAAATACAAGTGAACCCCAACACTCAAGAGGCATAGAATTCCTGTGAGCACCAGATGACTAGGTTTAGAGGTTGTGTGGCCAGGAACAAGCATCAAATGGTACCCACTAGTTAGGAGGCATGCTGGGTCCACCACTACTGGGCACCATCACCGTGACTCACAGTGTCAATTACCAGAAAAATGCGTTCTGTCTTCAGCCCATCTTCACTCACAATGTTCTTCTTGGAACTTCAAGCATATCTTGATTAGCGAAACCTAATTTATCCCAAAATATAAATCTCCTTAGGAACCAGGAAGGTTTTTTTCTTTGCAATTTTTGTCTCTGTGAGATTTATTCTGACGTGTCTAGGGAAATCTAGCATCTCTTCTTTTTTTCCTTCTAAACGCTGGGAACATTCAGTAGGGTTTTGTTTTTTCATTATAAATCTTGGGAGAAAGATGAGTCGGTCTGCTCCTAGGAAACCTGATAGACGATCATTATGAGTCGGTACCAACTCAATGGCAGTGGGTTTGAGTTTAATTAAAGTCAGCCTTTGTAATTTTAAATAGTGTGCTCATGTTTTTCGTTTCCAGGCAATCTGTACTTATTTCTCCCCAGACGGCTTTCTGCAATGCCTACTCCACCCCCAGTGCAGTGCCTTCGTTTCTCCTGACAACACGCAGTAGGCAGTTCACAAGTGTTCTTTTGAGCCTTATGATAAATTAAGTCTGCGTGAGAAGATGTCTTCAATTTCTGTTGCAGTTTCCTCTTATGCTGCACTCTTTTTTTTCCATGTTGATTTTTCTCCCTTTAACCCCTTATGCATATTACAGGATTCTGAAAGGGCCTATGCTTGGGGTAAGAGCTCACAGTACACTCAGTGTGAAAAAGAAACCAGGGTAACCTGGGGCCAGCGGTTACCTATTTATGGACACCCCAGACTTTCTTCCCTTCTGAGTCTAAATAAAGGAGCCCTGCTGGCGAAGTGGGCGAGGTGCTGGGCTGCAGGGTTGCTGGCTCAACCCCCTGCTGCTCCGGCAGCATGTGCTCACTGACCCACCGTCTCGGATCCCTAAGGAGGTCTACTCTGTCCTACAGAGGTATTATGAGTCCGAGTTGACTCAATGGCAGGAAGTTTGGTTGGGGTTGGGCGTGGCCTCCAAACAGACAGGTAACTGACATTTTTTGAGGGGGCTTTAGCAAAAGGACTTTAAAAAAAAGGATTTAATATATGAAATTTCTCATTTTGAACTATCAGAAATACTTTAGCAAATTTATTATAATATACTAAATTCAATTTATCAAAGTCTTTTACTTTCATGCAAAGAGGACCAAATCCATACATATAATTTGCAAGTGTGGCAGCTTTTACTTCAAAAATGAAGTTATATTAGCAATCAGATGCTACTTTTCATATCCAAATTCTTTATCTTAACCCATCACCCAACTTCTCTACTAATTTACTTTCTTCAGGTAATGCAGGCAAGGAAAAAAATTACTTTATTCGGTCTTAACTGATCTTCTACTTTTCATTATAGCAAATCAAAATATATCAAACTAAATTGTGTATGTTTGTAACGGGACGCAAGAACTAGAAGGATCTCAAATGTGGTGAAGACACACATACTATTAGGTTATAATTTGTTAGCATCAGCAACCTAATGAAAAGTTCGTTTCTTCGTATTTTTAGATTGGACTAGACTTTCACAGAGCAGTGAAAGAGCACTTGTCTTCTTTCTTGAGACAGGGATAAAAGAATGATACTGATAGACAATTCAACAAAAGTAGCACGGGCTGAGTTCAAGGGTCCCTTTGTGTAGGCAATGTCTGCAATGGTACTGCAAAACTCTGGGCTACAAAACCAACACTTTTGGCAGCAGCAACAACAACAAAGACCCGCTACTGAATCGATCCCAATGGCTCAGGACAGAGCAGAACGACCTTGTGGCATTTCTCAGGCTGCAATCTTTACTGGGGCAGATTGCCAGGTTTGCTCTCTAGAGGAGCAAACCACCAATGGTTGGGTTACAACTCAATGCTCAACCCACAGCACCACCAAGACTCCTTCCTCTTGACTAGGGGTCCTCAAACTTTTTAAACAAGGGATCAGTTCCCTGTCCCTCAGACCCGTTGGAGGGCCGGACTATAGTTTAAAAAAAACAACTATGAACAAATTCCTATGCACTCTGCACATATCTTATTTTGAAGTAAAAAAACAAGGCAAAAACACCCGGCGGGCTGGATAAATGTCCTTGACAAGCCGCATGTGGCCTGCGGGCCGTAGTTTGAAGATGCCTGCTCTTGACTACAAAATATTCACAACTTAATATCTATTATGCCCCACTGCAAAAAAGGATTAATTTAACATAAGCAAATACATGTTTCTTTAGAATTTATTGAATTTTTTTCAACTTAGGAGAAACTGAATTTCTTCACCTTAAGACACTATTTTTGTAGTTTGGAGACACTTCTGATTCTTTCACAAATGTGTACGTATCAACACATATGGTACTTGTGTGTCAGTATGTCTCATGACATGATTTTGCAAATACTTTCCCACAACAAATGAATGTTCCCGATATATATTTTATTGACTATTCATATGGATTAGCAAATGCTTTGGGTAAAATCATGTCTTTTAAGAAATCTAATCACAGATCTAAAATAATCTGCTAAATTCCTTCTCCTTGTTAGAAAATGTCTCTTCTCATGTTTTTTCCCAAATGTAAATACTAAAGAAAAATTTAAGTTCACTTATTATACTTAGTCTAGTCTAGTGTTTCTCCACACAAAATCTCACTCAGCCTTCTTCTTCCTCCAAATAGAACAGTTTCCTTTCTTGACTCCCTACTCTATCCTGTATGGCTAGTCTGGTCACCTCCAACCTATCCATTCTCTAGAGCAGCAGAGAGAACATTCTCTTCAGACAAAACACTGAAAACATCATTCATGAACATTTGCTAGTAGGTAAGCTGAATAGACATGCAAGGAAATACGGCCACTTTAAGCACTGTCAAGGAAAACAACAATGAAGCATCAGACAACCCTTTCTGGAATAGGGGTGAGAGGGTGTAAGCTAAACCACAAAAGAACACTGAACTTAAGCAACAGTACAGCTTCCACTGAGTCCTGCTGCTCACACTGGTGAAGAGAGCTGGAAACTTATGTTACTTTTGAAGGCTCCCATTAAGGAAATATTGTGTGTGTACGTACACACACACACACACACACACACACACACACACACACGGGTTTCTTATCCCTAAGGAAAAAGTTCACACATGAGCTTCATATGCATTTTTTCCTCTAGTTTTGAAGGCAAAGATTGTGGTTATACATTGCTTTGACAATACAACTCACGCTACAATATCTATAGTTATGGTTATAGACTATAATTTTATATATCATATTCAAAAAGCATTTCATGCCAGATATATGATTATTTCAAAATAACAAAGTACTTACGAGCTGCTTTGATCTGTCTCTGTGTAGCTTTGTATCTTACGTGGCCAAGTCCGAGAACTGCATAATGATCCTGGTTCTAATAAAGACACAAAGTGGAGTCAGATTTGACATAGAGCAGTATTTCCCGTTCCTTGTGTTTTTGTATCCTAAACAGTGTTTCACAAAGCAATACTTCCACAGTAGCAGTCCTCTGAGAGGATTTGTAGAAATGGGTTCTGTGATTACACCAGTTTGAGAAACGTTGACTACTGTAAGACTATCAGGCATTTACAAGTATTATCAGCTTATCATGGGCTCTGAGAAGTCCTATAACGAAAGCCAATCAATCCAGCAAAGAGGAAATCAGCAAAGACCCACCATTTTCTAAACTAACTTGAGCATACAAGTTTTTCTTTTTTAAATACCTAGTAAGGTCACTATGGGTTGGAAGTGACTTGATGTCAGTGAGCTTGGTTTGGAGGATGTTCTATGGCTGTCCTTAATAGCCAGAAGTTCCGCAACCAAGAGGAGCTTACGAAAGCTCCAGTAGGATGGGCCAGTGCACACAGACACACGCAGGACCCAAGGTGGGTTTAGTGGAAATGTTGAAATGTCTCTGGATAGGAAGTAGCTAGGGTGACATCCTATTGAATTTAGAAGTTGAGATCCCTTAAAGAACTTAAAGAATACATTTACATAGAGTTTGGGGGAGTAATTTCAGCCACTGATTGGGAACCATCAAGTTGGAAGAAATGGGGGAGACAAATTACACTTTAAATGTCAGGATTGCAAAGTTGATATTGATATGAGCCCCTTCATTCTGCCTAGCAATCACACTTCGTTGTGATCAGTTACTTTCGCCCTAAGGCAACTATTCCAGGTGCCCTGGTGATACTATGGGTTAGGCACTGGGCTGCTAACCGAAGGCTGGTGGTCCAAACCCACTGGGAGAAAGATGAGGTTGCCTGCTTCTGTAAGATTTAGTCTTATACAGGGTCACAGGTTACATCTGTTCACTCTCCCTCCACTCATGATTGAGAAAGTGTCCTTCTACTAAAGCAACTTAAATGTTTTTTTTTGGTTCTGAATTCCATCCTCTCTAGGCTTCTGAAAATTAGCATCTTTTAAATATATCACCTCAATTTCAAAGTTGATTATTTTCATCAGTATCTGTTTATTTCTGCTTTAAATATTCTCCCATGTCCAGTTATTGCTCCCTTTCTCTGTTCCCCGCCCAGGTCAGGCGTCCTGCAGAAGTGATTCACTCACTATCTGAGCCCCTCTCCTATTCACTTTCAATTCACCCCGTCTCGTTCAGAGGTCTGCCAACCCCACTTCAGATGCTGTGAAATAGCTCTCTTCACTACCAATTTCCAGGTGCCAAATCCAAGGTCACTATCTGCCATCTGTGACGTCGACTCTCCGTCCTCGACAGTCTCTTCCCTTGGTGTCTGGTTAAGTCTGTTCTTGTCCTGCCACCTCCCAGCAGCTCATTTCAGCCACCACTACTGGAGTTGTGGTGACCTGTGTAGCTCAATCCTCCAGGGTTTCTTTTTTTATTTTATATCCTTTTTAATGTCACTTTGTTGGTATAATCCAACATTACAACTGTCTTGATACAGGTAAGCAAATATTACTGTGCATTTGACTTCAACTATGGGTCACACACTGTGCAATAGCAGATACCTTATGCAAACAGTTCAGGACCAAACATGCACTTGACTTGCTCTTAATAGCAACAAATAGATGCAGAGACCTTATTTGCAAGCTGAAAATCTCGTTGTGTCCTTCTACTGTTGTGTCCTGCTCATTGGTGAGTAATGAAGTGCAAGATTCCTTTCCATGGGGTCAGGCCCACTGGCCTAACTAGTGAATTTTTCATCCTTACTTTGTGGCTTATAAGTTTTCATCATCTTGCCAGAGATGAATTCCACACTCTGCTATGTCCTTGTCAGTCCAACGCTGCACAGCACATCCAAGCTAGAAGTTTCTGTTTTAAATGGGGAAATGTTTAAGTAGTTCACACAGCTACCGTGCAGGAATCTGAGGTGAACTTCTTCATTAAGTCCTTTACTACAATGTCCTGGGAGTCTAGTATTTTGTAAGCAATACAGACATAGCAATTTATGGATCACTTCTATGTTTGTCTTTGTAATCTTGATTTTCATCTTTATATTTGTCCATGTCTACAATACCATCTCGTCTGTTTTCGTAAGGCTTATTTTTTCCTCCAAAATTTAGTCATGCTCAAGTTTTTGTCACAATCCAGGAATGAGTTTAAATGTAACTTCTTCTAATGTGTGGTCCAACTTCCACATTTCTCATGGATTTGCTCGTGAACTTGGTTGTCACACCTTGGACGATCACTGCTATCTTCAAACTGCTGGACGATGCAAGTCTTCCAGCAGGTATGGAGGCCCTGTCACAGACGGCTTGGCCAGAGCTACTTTAGAAATGCACATGATGTCAGCATTGAACTCTCTACCCAGTGTTTCCTTTGGTGCCATTCACGGTCACCTGAGACTGGGTTGAGTCATCCAGGATACGAGGGAGAAGTCTGATTTCGGGTGCTGGTGTGTCCCTGGCTGTTGGAATCATGTGAATAGCATCCAGATTTATCACACAGTCACTAAGCATGCCACCGTTTGCTGGCTTTGCTTTCCCTACCTTGCTTTCCATGATTTGGGCACATTCATTACTCAGGGTGTGAGATTTACCTCTTTGCCCTTGTACTATCCTCTTACAAACTAGCTCCTCCATCTCTCTCACCTTAGGGCCTGTCATTCTTTGTCCTGGTTACCCACCACAGATCATGAACCAGGCCGCGCTATCCTGGCCTGCCTGGTTTATTCTTCCCCCACTCTTCCTGCAGGTCTCACCGTACCTAAAATAAGCCCTGGTTCCTCCATCTCAGCTGCTTTTTGCAGCTGCTTTTTGGTTCCTTTCAAAGGACTGGAAAAATTTCAGAGCTTAAAACACTCCAATGGTACTCTACCAACTAGGAGCCCTTACCTCCTTGCCCCTCCTCCCTTTGTTCCTGCCACACCTGCCTTCCTACAGTCCCTAGCTTCTTTCAGTTTTATGGCCTCTATACAACTCTGGAATATGATTCTCCCTGTTCTTTGCATACCAGTCAGGTCTTATTTTAGATGTCAACTCCTTAGGCCTTTCCTGTCCAGTCAAGCTACAGCAGTCACCTGGACTCTATCACAGTAGCTGTTCTAGGTCTTTTCCAGCCCTTACTGGCCAGGTTCTTGTTTGCTTCCCGTCTGGAATATCAGTTAGGTGGGAGCAGTGACACTGTGGTTGAGCACAGTACCCTCAGCACTGAGAACAGTGACTGACGTACAGCAGGTGCTCTAGCTGTATTTCATGAATGAAACCACTAGCTGACCGAAAGCTGTCCCTTTACTGACATGATCTCCTTTCTGTTTCAAGGACTAGACTCTTGGTCACGTAGCTCCTGCTCTTTCAATCTACAAACGAGCTCAACAATCCTCACCCTATTTCCTAATGACCCTGCTTCGGCCACTGTTCTTTTTCTTGACCCCCACCTTTAAGAATGTTTTTACTCTTGAGATATGTACTTCACCAGCTCCGCTCTCCGTAACCTCTTGCCGTCTCACTACCTTACTGAAACTAAAACTTACTGCAGAATCTAGCGTCTCACTCTTCCACCTATGTGACTAACCTTGGATGCAGTGGGGCACTCGTTCAGCTTTATCCTTCGTAAGGCTTGTTGAATTAACAGATGTCTTTTTCGTGATTTTCTTCTTCCCCCTATTTCCTTGGTAGTCTTTGCTATTTCTTTCCTCTTTTCATCCCTTAAATATTCACATTTCTAATGTTTGGTCCTTTTCTTTCAAAAGTGATCATCAGGATAGCAGCAGCAGAAGTGACTAACACTGGAGTATTTATTTCCCTTTTTAACATAGTACATATAGCTTTCTCTCTTTTGGGACAAAGATGGGGCTTGCTACTCCTATAAAGATTTATAGTCTCAGGAACCCACAGGGGCAGTTCTACCCTGTCCTATAGGGTTGCTATGAGTTGAAATTAACTTAATGACAATGAGGTTTTTAAAAATTAAATCTCCCCTAGACCAGCTACGTGGACAACGGCCCTTCCCCCAGAAGAATTTACTTTAGAGGACTGCACTGAAGCTGCAGCTAGGGAAGAGGGACAAGTCTGATCAGAGCACATGGGAGCAAACGAATGGGGAAGAGAGAGTGGAGCACATCCTGGCCCACCAGGCCTGGAGGACGATGTCCCCACTCCGAACAGCCAATGCACAGAGTGGACGATATGGCTGATCCCACTATGAGACATGACGTCCCTCGCTGACCTGTGGCCCTATGGGGGACAACACTGGAGACCCAGGGTCAGGATTGGCCCCGACTGACTCCATGACACTGAGGCAAAACACAAAGGCGTGTGGCAGAGCAACAGGGGGAGCAGAGCAGGGAGCTCCTGAGGGAGTGCAAAGGACAGACTCTGGGGCCAGAGCGTGGTACCTCCTCGGACTTGACTGGAGGACATGCCTAGAGGTAAAAAAATAAGACCATGATCTATTTACAGGTTTTTCTTTCTTTTTTAAATAAAAAAATTTTTTTTCTTAATTTATTCTTTTATGGGTCATTGGTTTTCTTTTTTTGTTGTCATTGTTGTGTTCTCTTTTGTTGCTTTGTCTTGCTATGCCTTGTTTTTTGGTGCACATTATCATCTCTGCAGATCTATCTAGATAAGATAGGCCGGATGAACAGTCTGGAGGAGAAAACAACGGGACCTATGGTTCCGGGGGGACATGAGGGGGAGGCGGGGGCAAGGAGGTGGTGTTGACCAACCCAGGGACAAGGGAGCAACAAGTGATCCAAACTTGGTGGTAAGGAGAGTGTGAGAGGCCTGGTAAGGGTAATGTAACCGAGAGAAATTACTGAAGCCCAAATGAAGGCTGAGCATGATAGTGGGACAAGAGGAAAGTA
>NW_022103920.1:42521759-42554883 GCF_000313985.2 Echinops telfairi | reverse complement strand
CCACATGGAAGAAGCACACCAGCCTGTGTGACCACAAGGTGTCAAAGGGATCAGGTATCAGGTATCAAAGAACAAAAAATCATATCATTGTAAATGAGAGTGAGTGCAGAGTAGAGACCCAAAGCCCATCTGTAGGCAAGTGGACACCCCCTGACTGAAGTGTCACGGGGAGATGACGAGCCAGTCAGGGTACAGGGTAGCTACAATGAAACATACAACTTTCCTCTAGTTCTTAAATGCTTACTCTCCCCACTATCATAATCCCAACTCTACATTATAAATCAGGCTAGACCAGAGGATGTACATTGGTTGAGGGAAGATGGAGTAGAAAGGAGGAACCGATTATAGGGATCTATATATAACCTCCTCCCTGGGGGAAGGCCAACAGAAAACTGGGTGAAGGGAGACATCGGACAGTGTAAGACATGACAAAATAATAATAATTTATAAATTATCAAGGGTTCATAAGGGAGGAGGTAGCGGGGAGGGAGGGAGGGGGAAAATGAGGAGCTGATATCAAGGGCTCAAGTAGAAAGCAAATGTTTTGAGAATGATGATGGCAACAAATGTACAAATGTGCTCGACACAATGGATGTATGTATGGATTGTGATAAGAATTGTATGAGCCCCCAATAAAATGATTTCTAAAAAATTAAATCTATTTTAATCCCTGTAAGAACCTGAGATTAGAACTTCTATTATCCACTGTTTTTCTAGAGTCCATCATGTTGCTAGCACTAGGCTAAGTGTATCACATTACAATCCTTTGAGATGACAAGGTTAGCAGTCTCCTTTTATCTATCACAGAGGGAGGAGTTGAGTAGCTTTCCTGGGGTCCCAGGGCATTAAATGGCAGAACCACACTGAGTTCAGGCTTTCTAACCCCACACCACACAGAAGGGAATATTCCTATTACCCTGCTGTCAGAGTCAACTCTGACTCAGAGTGACCCTAGAGGAAGCCATAGGGTTCCCCAGGCCATAATCTTCACTGAAGCAGACTGCTGCTTACTTCAAGAGTGATGGGCTTAAACTACTAACCTTCCGGTTAGCAGACAAGTGCTTAACCACTGTGCCACCAGAGATCCTAAGTATTATATCCCCAAACCAAACTCACGGCGACCCTATAGGACAGGGTAAAACTGCCTCCGTGAGTTTCGGAGACTGACTCTATGGGGGTAGAAAGCCCCGTCTTTGCTCCCTCAGAGCGGCTGGTGGTTTCAAAATGTCTATTTATTAATACTCTTTCCCCTGGTGGATGCCCTTCCATTCTCCAGGGCCTTAACTACGCCTTCTGACTCAGTGCCTTCCAGTGTCTTTGGTGGTTATCCCCCCAGAGCCACAGACCAGTTTCTATGCACCTACTAGACAACCCCGCCACATATGACAGGTACTTTAATGTTAACACAACTGAAGTTCAACATAAACACTCGTCCTTTCTTTGCATCCTAGTGTTAGCTACCACAGTGCTCCTTCCCCTAGAGATTTTGATTCATCAGGCTGCCAAGAGCCCAGAGATCCATGGTTTCACCAGATCCCCAGGGGATTCCAATGGTCAGCCATGTGTCTTTTTAACTCCCACCAAACTACTTTTTCTTGATGGGGATGAATAAGACACTGATAGGATTATTGGATTCAGTTTTAAGTGTTAACAGAGCTAATTATGATTGTAAAAATGTCCAATTTGTCAATTTTGTAATCTTGCTGGGTATACAATGAGCCATCTCAACAATGTGTGTGTGGCTGTGTTTATCACTTTGAGAAGAGCTAAGAGTGGAGCATATCCTTAAGATCCCTGTACATCCAAATGTGCTTGACACTATTGATGTATGTATGGATTGTGATGAGTTGTATGACCCCCCCAATAAAATGATTTTTTTAAAAAAGATCCCTGTACACCAAATATCCCTGATTCAAGTACAGAAAGCAGTGCCCCAGAGGAGTGGCGGCAGCAGAGCCAAGTGCCAGTGACAGTCGTAGGTGTCGCAACCTACAGAGCAAGTAAATCTGAGTGTCTTCATCAGGCAGGAGGCTCCTTTGTGCAATTGGGTGTCTTCAGGCACTTGGGGAGCTAGGTTTGTTAAGAGAGAGCTGAGTGCCTTCAGTGTGAGGCTTATAGCTTAGGGACTTCTTTAAAAGAGCTCTGTAACACTGCTTGGCTCCAGTAGGGAAAAGGGCAAGGACCAGAGAGAGGTGTGACTGCAGACATTGCTGAGAAGATGCTGTCCAGGCCAGGTAGCTGTATGCTGAGCAGTTCCACTCCTGTTCACTTCCCTAATGAAGCCTACATCTGTATGTTCTGTGTGGTCAATGTAATGAATTAGCAAACCCAGCTGAAAAGCAGAGCATGCAGTAGGATGGACAGTTGATGTCAGAATTGGTAACAAGCTTTGCAGGTGGAGGCATGCCTGACCCTGCCTTAAAGGAATTGGCTTTGGATTGATGTGGTTTGATTCTCTGTCCCCCTTGTAAATCAGTCAAAGAAGGTTGGACCCCATCCTGTTTAGTCACTGGCCTTACAATCTTAGCAGATCATGTGAGCCAGAATGGCCTGAATACCTCCCATTCTTACTCTTGTACTATACATCCAAGGAGCCAGGCCTGTCAATTCTAATGCCAAAACATGCACCCCAAATCAAAACCTTTCGCCTCTTTCTCAAAACCCACACCTATAGTTGGTGCAAGTCTTACATTAACAACTTGAATAACTGCCCTAGCCCCATAGCAGCACACTGGGCACTTGATGCCAGCCCCACTCCCTCTCAGACAATTTCTGTACTGCCAAGAGAATTCTTTTTTAAAAAATAGCTTAGAAATTTGATGAATCCCTACTACCCAGAGAGTCTGAATTCCCTCCTTTGTATGGCATCAAAAGGGCACTAGACTAGAGTTAATTTCTCAGCACCATCTCTCACATACCCTATCCTACTCTTCATTCATCACAAAGTACAACACACAACCCCTTCAAATCCTCTGTGTCTTTGCATTCCCATTCCCTCTGCCCTATACCCTTTCTCCCTTCTCTGCATCAAAAACGGCCATTTGTTAAGTCTTGCTCAGATATCACCTTTTTGGTAAAACCTTCCTGAACTCAAGCCTGAAAAAAAAAAAAAAAAACTTCCTGAATTTCTCCTCTTAGGATACGACAATAAACAGGTATTCATGATTTGTACTACCTCAAAGAACAATTTACTGTTGGAAAACTCACAGAAAAATTGTCCTGGTCTAACAAAGCACCTGATTGAACAAAAGATTTCAGACAGTAAATACCTTCCAGTCTTTGGGATCAAGTGTTTTCAGCATGGGGAACTCTTCTAATTGCAATTCTTCATCTTCGGATTCCTCTGATAATTCTTTCTTATCCTCCAGTTCCTGGAACGAGGCAGAAACATTTCTGTTTCTCCTCTTAATAAATGCTTCGAACCATCTTCCCACGGGTTCAACTTGATAGAGTGTAGAGGCTGTGATTGAAACGTTGAGAGGCGCAGAATAAATGTAATGCACAGAATAAATCTGCTCCAGGGCAGCGCTTTTGGTCAGGAAATACGATCAGAACAGTGAGATTTTCAGCATATACATTAAGGTCATCAACGAAGAAAATAAGTGCAACAATATAACATGAGGACTAGCATTACTCACTCTAGCACTCAAGCATCTTCCAGCCAGAGTAAAACAACCTGCAACGTCAGCAATAAACCAACTGTGTCCTGGGGAAAGGAGAAGGCGGTGGAAAAGAGGGGAAGACATTGGAAAACCACCTAACTTTTAAACCAACAATTGTAGTAAAGCAATAAATACGGGTAAAGTATCACCAGGAGCTAGTTTCTTTTTAAAACACACACACACAACAACAACAAAACACACACACACACACACACACCAAACAACAACAACAAAAAACACCTCAAAACATCTCAGATAATGATCTGTGAATTTAAACAGCTCTTAAACTTAAAATTCACTAGCAATGACTTAATTTGAGAGACAATTTCCCAAGCACCTAATGGGGATCAAGTGGAACATGCTTTCGGTGTGAACCCGAAGCTGTGGGCGTTAGTCCCGTTCCTGCAGTTCATGGCTATGCGTTCTGAAATGAGTGAGACGGCTTCAACTGTAAGAAGGGAAGACTACACACTTCACATATTTCCCAGGAAGATTGAATAAGAAACTCTGAAAGCAATTTGGAAATCACTAGCTGATGCCCAGAAGTGACACTTTACTCCTGGGATGTGGAGGTAAATCACTGCATAGTTCAAAAGGCCATTTGGAAAAAACACGAACTCCTTAGTTTTGATTTCCTACTTCGCAAAAAAGCAACAACAGAAATTTCTAGTAATGAATAACTATCATTAGTCTGGAATGAACAACTCACTGGGTGGTCACGGTTTGATCTTTTCCCTCCATGTTTTAATTGGTTTGGAAAATTAAGATTTTCTCCACAGGAGAGAATTCAAATGCTTTCTTTTCCTTGTATTTTCCCATTTGATTTTTTTTTGACGCCCCCTCGTATGTACGTGAAATCCTATTTGGTTCGTGTGGGAGTGGCTTTTTCCTCGAGAGTCCAGATGAACGATTATCAGACACTTTCCTAAGTACAAACCCAACAGGTCCCAGGAGACCCGTTCGGAATCCCAAAGCCGTGCCGAACGTTTATATGAATGAGAATTGGAATCAATGGATAACATTGAAGGGGAGTCTAAGTTTACACTATCCCAAGGCTGTCCTTGCCTGTGTATCTAAGAATCAACAACAGTAGGACAATTTCACGTGTAGTGACTACTTTTCGACATGTCTACACGAATCTTAACTAGCAGCACTGGGAAGGGTCTTTTAACGTGGACTACCAGAAGCGTGTTTGATGGCTGACATTTACAAAACAAAGTAGAGGCAAAGGTAAGGGGGTAAAAATGTGTTTAATAGAGAGCTGGTAGCAAGGCTCTGCACGACCCCAGGCATGTGGGGTGCTCGCTACGGGGCAACCTCTTCGCCGTAACCAGGAGATCCCGGTGGGGGCTTTTTGGAGTCTTGGGGTCTCGGTCCAGAACTACTCAGCCGAATCTATGAATGAGAAGGGAGGCGTGGAAGAACCCGGACGGGCAGCGGCTAGCCCGCTTCCAAGCTGGGGGAGGATTAGTGTACAGCAAGGAGCAATAAAGTCGCCGCTCTCCTTGCACGGGAGCGAGTCGCCGGGGTCTATGAGGGAGAGGCTCCGGGTCCGTCGGAGAGCGTCCAGAAGTCGGGGTGGCTGCGCGGTAAGGAGTCGGGGTGGGTGGGCACGTACCCGAGGTCAGAGCGTGGACGACAGCGGTGCCCTGACCGTCCGCGGCGCTCGGCAGCAGCAGCATGATGGCGCCGGGCCCAGGCCCGCCGGCGTGGCGTTTCGCGTCCCGGGCGGAGGGTACCGAGCGTTCCCTCAGGGTCTAGCTTCCCGTCCGAGCCTCGCGCCTTGGCTTTACGACGCCCAGGAACCGGCGCATGGAGACGGCCAATAACCACTTCCGGGATGACGTCTACGTGGTGCCGCTGAAAATCCCGTCCCCCTGCTGCCAGCGCGTGCAGGGGCTTGTTCTTCACTCGCTCGGATCCGGCTGGGGCGAGAACTCGCGAAAGAACAGTTCCTAGACCTAACAATACACGAGTGAAAAATGATTATTTTCCTCGTTTGAATGCAATACGTAAAAAAATAACTTTATAAAACAGAGCTTTCCATGTTCTGTTTAAGATTCTGTTAGTTTGTGTAAAGTTTGACTCTAACCACCGGTTTTACCAGTAGCTCTACTTGTAATTATACTTGTAACTATACTAATCATTCATTCACATCTTGATAATTCAAATGGGAAGAGAGGTGAATGAGTGACTTCTGTAGTATTCAATCTATACCCAAACTCACTTCCAGTTAGTCAATTCTGATTCATTTTTATCCTACCTTGGCTTTCCGAGAGACTAAATCTTTACCAAAGCAGGCCTGGTTCCACCTTGCCCTTAACACCTAATTACTGCCATCGAGTTGCTTCTCACACAGTGACCTTATATAGGGTTTCCCTATATATCTTTATGGGAGGAGATTCACTCACTATGACCTAGTCATTTTTGGCTGGCAGTGATTCTATAGGACTGAGCAGAACAGCCCCGCTAGCTTGGCAGGGCTGTAAGTCCTTAGGGAAAGCCTCACCATTCTCTCACCATCGGCTAGTTAGTAGTCACATACTTACCAGACAAGACCTCCACGGCTTCTTATAGAGAACGATAATCACACGCACATGTATTACACACAATATATAAACATGTTTATATTTATACTAAATATATATATATAATACATGTACCTGTGATGCATTTATGTTCACCTAGTAGAAGTGGATGTTTGTTTTCCTGTTACTAAGTCGTTTACCTTTATGATCTCATTTAATCCTAATATTTGTAGAAGAAACCCCCTCTCTAGTGGTAGAGGCTATCCAGGTCCAGCTGAATTTTTATGCTGCTTCTTGGGAGTCCTGGTTGCTGAGTGGGTCTGCCAACCACGGTCAGACTCTCCGACAGAAAGATGATGCTTCCTCCTCCAATGCAGAGTGAGAGTCCTGGAAACCCCTGGGGATAGTTCTATCCTGCCCTATCGGGTCACTATGAGTCAGAGTCAATTCGATGGCAGTGAGTTTGGTTTTTGGAGAGCAGGGTTGAGGAACGTCTGGCCCAAGGGCCTTAAACGGACTGGGAAATCATTAATACCAGCTAACACCACAAGCCTCATCAAGAGAAGCCGTTCTAGCAGTCACATTAGGGGTGAGTTAATGAAATGTTTGCCCAAATACAGAAGGCTCATTTTTTAAGTTGATAATTTTGTATGGCCTGTGAATGATGCTATAAATATCCAAATTTTTTGCTCTTCAAGTAAAAACTGCTCCTCACTCCTTCTCGAGTGTATTTTAGCCGTTTATCGTGTTGTATTGGTCTGTACATCTGCTGTACGTCAAAATGGTATTTGAAACTGGCATTTCAAAAGCTGAACTAATCATATCCTCACAAACCTTTTTCTTAAGCCTTTTTCTAGTAATGCGTTAAAACAAGGAGTAAGTAGTGGTCTCACTCCACTTTCACAATACTATTTGTTTTTATTTCTTCACTCCTGTGATGAAAGTGCCCTTCTTTAGTGTCAAGTTCAAATTTCGAAACCTTTTTGCCTCTATGTAATGAACGATTTACTTTCCCTTTCTGTAAATCTAGCCACTGCTTGCTGCACATTTAACATGCCAGGTATCTTAAAAGCTCATTTAATGCCTCCACCTCCTGGAAGGTGAAGGTCAAGTGTGCACGTAGTCAGGCTCGGATATGAAGGAAACTACCCAAGACTGACGCACAAAAGAGGAGCAGGAGCCCTAGTGGCGCAGTGATTGCAGGTGAGGCTGCTAAGCCCCGGCCAGGCGCTCCCGCCCGGAAGGAGTTGTCCAGTCCTGCGCGGCCCTGTGGTGGCTGGGGCTGGCCCAGACGCGCTGGCAGCGAGTTAGGCTTGGGTTTTGTGGCACAAAAACGACCGAATGAGGACCGAACTCTGTGGCCACCTGAGGCTCGTTGCTCTGGGAGCCGGAGGAAAGAACACGGACGCGCCCTCTCACAGGGAAGTCCCTTTCCATACGTCAGTGGTCACCGGAGACCTCCAGGAGAGCGGAGCCTCAGGCGCGGCCTGCAGCGCCGTCTTCCGGCGCGCGCCGGAACGCGGGCCGCGCCGCCGGGTTCTACTTCCGGTGGGGGAGGGGAAACCGAGGGCAGCGCCGGAAGCGAAGAAGGTGCTGTGTAATCCTGAGGAGTTGAGGCACCTGGCGTTTCCACCATGCCCGACTACCTCGGAGCGGATCAACGGAAAACCAAGGAAGAGGAGAAGGAAGACAAGCCCATCCGAGGTCAGTGGAGCGAGGCTGGAGCTCGGGCCGCGGCGGGGCGAGGCGGGAGTCCTGCTTCCGGCCCGGCTCTCGGGCCCCGTTGTGCTGCTGGTGCTTTTACACCGGCTGCCTCTTCAGCCTCGGTCAGCGCCCGCTCAGGATGCGTTTCCTGCCCCCCTGGTCGGAGAGCTCGTCCTCAGCGCCGGAGGAGGCCGGCGCTCCGCCGGCCGCGCCAGCCGCGGCTAACCCCCGCCTCGCAGCGTCCACTCACCCGGGCCTCGGTCCTGCCGCCCGTGCCCTCCCCGAAGGGTGCCGTGTGGACGCCCACCCGCGGAACATAGTGCTCTTTGAAAAGCAATTCCTTGCACTACATAGCACAGAAAAAGCGTTCAAAACTCGAAAGGCAGAAACGGAGACACAAGTTTTCCATCCTTGGCCCCAAGCACCCCCTTTTTCTCGGAGACAGCCAGTGCGGCCGTGGTGCTTTGCATGTATACTCGCCTTTCACGCCCGTGTGTCATACTGAGCTTACACCTCGCTAGTTCTTAGGGTTAATCTGTCGGAGAGATAGTAGTGTCATTAGATACAGAGCCCGTGTTCTCGGGGTGTCTCTGCATTTGCTTGGTACCCTATTATGTGGGTGGACGATAACATATTTAATTGTTATTATTGATAAGCACTAAGGTGTTTTTTTCAATCTGTTGTACTTACAAAACGCTGAGTATAAAACTTTTACCACACGTGTAAAACATAAGCTGTCGGGTACATCTTATAAATGGAATCGTAATTGTGATCGACCCTATCAAATGCTTCTTCCCTAGAGATGATACCGGTTGACAACCCCACCTGTAGGACATAAGCTCTGCCCACGGTTTTCAGACATTTCTTCGCAGATGTCTTCTTGCAGCCTCATCATAATGCCGGTTTCTCCTTTGGTTCTTTCTGTAAGCTAACCTTCCCCTCTTACTCTTTCTTTGCTAGACAGAGTTACAGATCTCCTGGCACCCGTTCTTCATCTCTACCTTCCACACACATTTCCTCTCTGCTTTATTCGTGCTCAACTAGAACTCCCTTTTTTAAAAAGTGTTTTATTGGGGGCTTGTACAGCTCTTATAACAATCCATACGTGCATCCATTGTGTCAAGCACATTTATACCTATGTTGCCATCATTTTCAAAACATTTTCTTTCTACTTGAGCCCTTGGTATCAGCTATTAATTTTTTCCCTCCCTCCCTCATGTACCCTTGGTAATTTATAAATCATTATTTGTTCATGTCTTGCACGTCTGATGTCTCCCTTCATCCACTTTTGTCCATCCCCCAGGGAGGGGGTTATATTGATCATTTTGGTCCATGTCCCCTTTCTTCCCCCACCTTCCCCTTCCCCTCCTGGTGCTACTCATTGGTCCTGAGGGCTTTATCTGCCCTGGATTCCCTCAACTCTCACTCTTGGAAGTGTTTTATGACACTGAAAAACTTCAAAGGCACTCATGTCACCTGTTAGAAGAGAAGGAGCCAGGCTGCTGTAGTGGTTATTCGTTGAGTTGCTGCATTCAGCACAGCCTGCACTGCAGGAGAAAGACTGCGCTTTCTACTCCCATAAACCCTGGACTTTCTACTCCCATAAACCATTACAGTCTTGGGAGCCCACAGGGGGTCTCAGTGAGTCAGCATTGTCTCAGGGCAGTGAGTGAATGAGAGAGGGAGAGAGGAGATTGATTAGGACTAATGCTGGGTCGCAGAGATTTAACTTCGGTTTGCAGTTTATTTCTCTGAGTCTGTTATCATTCTCCACGAATGTGTGCAATCATGACTAGCATCTGTATACAATTTTATGTGCCCCGTCATACTTATCATATTTAATTTGTACGATCATTGTGAGACAGAAATTATGTTATTTTTCAGATGAGAAACCGAAGTTCAAAAATATTAAGTCACATTTTCAAAGTTCCTTAACAAATCAGTGGCCCTGGTAGGACTAGCGTCAAGGTATTTTGATTCTCAGGTTTGTTCATGTTCTTCATGTGCTTTATGCATATTTCGTCATGTCATTGAAGGTCATTAGCAGCTCCGTTGAGAATCTGATCACCTCCGTTCTTATGATTTCCATCATGACTGCACTTCAGTCACCTAAAAAACTGATCAGTATTAGACTTCTTTATTCCACAAAGCCCCTTCCTTTCCCAGTTGTTAAACCTTTCTGTTTTTCCTTCCATTATGACCGTCGGCCCTTTCATCGTGGTTGCCAAGGCCCTTGATCTTGGCATTGACTCGATGGCAGAGAATTTGGTTTTTGGAACCTTCCTGTCTGTTCCAGACCCCTATCCCTTCCTCCTCTGGGACTTCAGTTCCAAGAGCACCGATCTCCACCTCTCCTGTTTGTTTCCCCATGAAGTCCCCCCAGCCCCCGCCCACTATCCTATAAATGTGTGAGTATGCATTGTGTCCTAAAAACACAGTGGATAAAAGCTTTCAATCCTTCTACTCCTCTCAATATACAACCGGATTTCTTGTCACTGCCTACAGGTTGTAACTCCTTGAGGTTTGATTTCTGTCCCTACAAATGTTGACATTGATCTGTGGTTCTTAATGACCAAACTTGATAGCCTTTTTCAGTTCTAATCTTTATGCTCGTAATCTTGTTGAGTCCTCTGACTCCCTTGACTTCTTTTATTGAAGCTTCTTGGGTTTTCTTCCCTCTTTGTTTCTTTTCCTCTGAAGTACAGAGTTTGGGAGCCATTTTTCTTCCACAGCTCCTCATCACAGTCACATTGAGTCACTTGCCAGGCTCTGTAGGTTCTTCCTCTACAAAGACTTTTCATCCACCCCTTTCTCTCTTATTCATTGTCACTATCCTAGATGAGCCACTTAAAATCTCTGGCCTCTAACCTTCCAAATCATCTTCTATAGCTTAGCTACTTCTTGCTAAGGCACAGGACTGTGATGTCAAGATCCACTTCACTAGGGGCCCAAACGACCATCAAAACCAGTTGCTGTAGAGTTGATTCCAACTTAGGGCAGCACCATATGTGTCAGAATAGAACTGTGCCCCGTAAAGTTTTCAATAGTTGGTTTTTCTGACTGAAAGTTCCAGGCCTTTTTCTGAGGCACTGTGGGTTGACATGGAACTCCAACCTTTTGAACAAGTCAACACCTTGGGCCCTCCCAAGGTCTTAGTACTCCCAAGGATGTATACTCTATTTGAGCTAAATGGACTTTCTCCTACCTCTACTCGTCTTTTGTTTTGTTCTTTAAGCCTTACCTGCCCTGTGAAAATCATTTTAGATTTTAAAAAACCAAAAACTTTTCTTTAAAAAAACAGACACATACACACATGCTGAGAAGAAAGTGAAACTCACTTAAAGACCTTCCATCACAAGATTATCACTGTTAACATAGATAAATAGCATCATACGCTGGTCTCCCTCCACATTTGTTTACAATAATTTTTTAGAAAAACAAATGCACATTGCATAGGATTTTAAAAAAACCTACCTATTTTACTCAGCAGTATTTCTTAAAAGCACTGTTCTGTGTTATTTTGATGGCTGTATAGTATATCTGTATTTGGCTATAGTATGGTCTATCTAGATATGTAGTATATAAAGTTTTTAAGATTTGTGATCATATTTATTAAATACTTTCTTACCTCTCACCCTCCTATTAGATGTATGAGTAAATTCCTTGAGTCCAGATCTGATGATATTTGTACCATCAGATCATTGCTCAGTTTTTGGCACTCAATTTGTAGTTTGAATTGAGCAGAAAACGATATTGATTGATTAGTGCTAATGTGCTTGGTTTGAATCTCATTTCTCTTTCTCCTTTTAGCTTTGGATGAGGGGGATATTGCCTTGCTGAAAACTTATGTAAGTCCTTTCAATATATACAAAATGTAAGTGTTGTATGTGGTACTGTCCCTCTAAAATTGTCAGAAGCGAATATCTAGTAACTTAGTCATCTTCACTGAAAAAAGCTACTCAGTTTCTTTGTAGAATAGTTCAGAGAGTATTACTTGTAATAGAAGTGTTATGAGTCAATTGACTTGATGGCACAAAACATCAACACTATATAAATTATACATGAAATATTTCACATAGGTATTTACTCTGTTGAAATTATACTTGACTGAGTTGAGCTGAAATGAGGAGTTTAAATGCACAGAAAATGGACCTATACAGATAATTTTAAGAAAAATTTTATTCTCTTCTTTAATATTGGGTTGTTGGTGGGCAGGGTCAGGCACTAGTTCAAAATGCTTCTTAAAATGATAGATTCATTTTCTCTACTTTTATTTCACATGCTTTGAGATATTGATAGTTTTAAGACTATAACCATCAAAAGTTGCTACCTGTGGTTTAATCGGTGATATCAGATGTTACAATTAAACGGTCTTCCTATCCTAGGGCCAGAGCACGTACTCTAGGCAGATCAAGCAGGTTGAAGATGACATCCAGCAGCTTCTCAAGAAAATTAATGAGCTCACTGGTAGGTGACTATTCTCTCTCTCTTCTCTAATGTAATGCCAGTTTTCCTCATTGGTGAACTTGTGTTGTAAGTATTAATTTTCCTGTCTGGTAAAAGTAGATCACCTTAATAAACAAGCTTATTAATAAACTGCCTTTCACACTCAGGAAATAGCATACCTTTTAGGCAAGTCATGTTTATTGCTTAAAAGCCATTAAACTAATTAGCAAGTCAGATTTTTTTAATGAATAAAATTGGATTTTACAAAGGCTTGCTTGATTTCAGTAGGTGTTTGCCTGGTGGTTGAAGTTTTTTGTTTTTGTTTTCCTGGAGACTCCAGTAGTGAAGGTTTACAGAGTTTGACTTGAACAAAAAAACGTCAAGTACAGCAAGTGCTGACTTGGTGATTACTTTCAGTTCTGAACTAGGGGTGATTTTGCGCACCAGGGACATTGGGCAGTCTGGACTTTGGTGGTGCTGGTAGGGTGGGCTGGAAGGTAGGGAAGGTGCTGTAGCATTAAGCGCCTAGAGACCAGGTTTGCGCTAAACACCTTGCAATGCCCAGAACAGCCCTCTACCAAAAAAAGGTTATCATTCCAAAATGTCAGAAATGCTAAGGCTGGAAAACTCTGCTTTAGGTTGAAGCATTCCATTTCAGTGAATTTATAATCTTCCTCTCTGTAGGTATTAAGGAGTCCGACACTGGCCTGGCCCCACCTGCTCTCTGGGATTTGGCTGCAGATAAGCAAACACTCCAGAGTGAGCAGCCGTTACAGGTTGCAAGGTATGCGCAGTGCTCTGGCATTTCGTGTTCATCTGTGCTTTCAGCCACTTCCTAGGGTCTCGGGATACTGCAATAGAGTTCATAAGGAATTTTTGTTCTAAATTCCAAGTAAATAATTTTTAAAAAACTGCTACAAAGTGTCTGGGGTTAAAACCCTATTCCTTAAATGTTTATTTACAAATACATGAAGGTTTAGTTGTGTAAAAGATTCAAATGAGAAAAATCCAGAGCCAGAACAGGGAAGTCTCCCATTCCATCCTCCCACTCAGTGCCCCTTTTGCAGCCATAGCTGGTGATAATTCTCCTCCTCCTCATGCTTGTCTTTATGTACATACAGGTCTACAGAGAGACATCTGGTTTTTAAAAAGAAATCCTAACTGCATGTTTTAGAAATCTTCCCATGGTTTTTAATATAGTTTTGCATTCTTTAGGGGTTGTTTTTCTTTGTTTTCTTTCTTTTTTTCTTTTTTTAAACAACTGTAATCCTTAGTTTGCATGAATGGTTGTTTCCAATTTCAGTGTTAAGTGAACACTCAAATTAGCTATTTCTCTGTTTATGTATGTGCATTTCTGTAGGGTTGTTTACTAGAATTGCAGTTGTGAAAATCTGAATAATACTGGTTTGACTTGCTTATACACTAAGAAATTGGGGCAAATGCCTACTTTCTAGTATCAGTGTAATATATGTGGTTATTAGTTTTTTAAAGTTTTCCCATTTGGGCAAAAATATCTCATTGTAATTTTCCCTGTCGCTGACGCTGAGTGATAGGTTTTTTCTTTTAAACCCTTAGTAAAACCGGACCCGTTGCTGTCAAGTCAATGCTGACTCATAGAGACCCTGACAGGCTTTCCAAGGCTGCCCTCTCTACTGTAACAGCACTCTTCTCCCGCCCCTGGGCTTCTTGTTTCATCGATCCTGCCCTGCCTCTTGGGCTTTATTTTTGGGGCAAATGCTGCTCATTTGTACTAAGGAGTACGTTCTTCTCTAGTAATGTTATTCGCTGTGTAGACCTGTATATTGTTTGAATGAAAGGTAATCCCCATGGATAGGATCAGATTGAAAAGTTGTCTGAGAGCCACTATCTGGGGTTCTACTTAGTAGTCTCTGTCAGACCAGTCAATCTGGTCTTTTTTACGACTTTCAGTTTTGTTGTATTTTTTCCCCTCCCACTCTATATAGGACCTTCTACTATGATCCTGTTAAGAGTGATTGGTAGCAGTAGCCAGGCACCGTCTAGTTCTTCTGGTCTCTGGGTAATGGAGGCTCTTACTCATGTGGTTGAGTAATCCTTTGGGCTAATTGCTTCCTTGAATCTTTGATTTTCTTTGCTCTTCTTTGCTCCAGACAGCAAGAGGCCAGTAATCACACCTCCTGACCAAAGTAGGGTATACAACATTGTCTTCATGGACTGTGTTGTGCCATTTGACGTTGATGCTCCCTGAGACTATTCATTTACTGGGTTTCTATGTATGTTACTAACTTAACCCTTGGCTTTTTTCTGATAATCTTAATTGCTTGTTGAATACCTAATCCTTCAGGTGTTCTCTCAGTTATACAGTTACATCCTTCTTGAGGAAGTCTTTCCCAGCATCTTCAGGCCTGCTTCAGTTTGAAGTGGTTAACCTATGTGCCTGTGAATTACAGTCATCTTGTGACCTCTCTAACCTGGAGATGCCTTTTGCCTTTCTTGTTGCTTTTGAACCATGATGTTCTCTTTCACGGTTGATTTACCTCATTTATATTGGATACTTTCCCTGGTAGGAACTTTCTGAAAAGAGTGAATTGGAAGTACCTTGGCTGGGTATAAAGTTGTTTCTTGCAGAATTTTTAAGACATCCTCCTTTGATTGTCCTTCTCCTCCCAGTGTTTTGTTAATCAGAAACCATTCTGATGCCCAACGTAGCATATTTGACTTGAGGGTTTTGCTATGTCTCTCTCTTGTCTCGTGGTTCTGAAACCCCTCGGTGCTGTACACTGGTGCTGGTCTTTTTAGGTCCATTGCACTGGGCACTCTTGTCATGGTCTTCTGTTTGGTTAAGTACCTTGAAACTATTTGTTAACCATTTTTTTCTAATATTTTCTTCTAGACTTCCAATTGATATTGGAGTTCTTGGATTCTTCCTCTAATAAGCTATCTTTTTCTAGTTTTCTTTTCTGTTTGCTGTTTTCTGGGAGATTTCCTTAAAATTTTCAAGCTTTCAAGGATTCTTGCTGGCATATGTATGGGTTTTTTGTTGATGTGTGGGGGGTTTTGTTTGTTTTTTAATGTTCTCCTTTGCTTAAGGAGGTGGTGTGTGGCTTCCGGAAGGAGGAGAGATGAGTCTGCTTGTGTCGGCTCTCCATGAGGTGGAATTGACTTGATGGAAGTGGCTGTGGTTCTGGTTGTTGTAAGGTGTTTTCTTCTCACTGAGGAAATTAAGTTTTGAAGACTTTTGTCTCTTCCAAGATCACCATTTTCTCTTTTCCCTCCATTTTTAATGCTTGTTTGGCAATTTTTGGTGGGAGACTAAAAAGTCAATCACACTGCTTAATAGTGAGGCATGCTGCTCTCATACTCTAAGCCCTAATTTTGGTTCTGTATACGCACACTACAGAAGTTTTATGTTTCTCTCTATTCCTACAACTTATGTAGGAAGTAGCCTTCTAACACGAGTTCGGTGTTTGTGTTTATTTCATACACAGACACTGCAGAAGAGGAAAGGGAGTTAGAGACTTTATATCATGAAGTATACAGTAATATAAATTCATCTTCTGCAGATTAAACAGTACATTTGAATTGAAAATGGCTTTGAAATATGAAGTCGGAAGGATGAAAGCATATTTATTATGAAACGACGTAAAACAAGATGATTGTCAGGGAAAAGGAAAAGACCCGCTTCCGATGTAGAGGGGTCTCACTAAAAAGAAAGGAATATAATTGTGAAAATCAAGAAATTGGAGAACTGATGACGTCCTTTAGGTCAGGGGATTGTGTCTTTTATTTTTATGGGTTGGTGGCAGTTGAGTGGCCTCTCTCGAGTGAGTGCATGTTATAGGAAGGGATCTTTAGCAGCAGCCTGCTGTCTGTGGCTCTCGCTGACACCTGCCGGTGAGTATTCAGTGGGTCTTAGTGAGAACTCAGTTCCCTGAATTCATTATCGGTGGTTTAGATTCCTCTCTTAATCAAACCTTTTGCTGTGTTAGGTGTACAAAGATAATCAATGCTGATTCAGAGGACCCAAAGTACATTATCAACGTGAAACAGTTTGCCAAGTTTGTGGTGGACCTGAGTGATCAGGTGGCCCCTACTGACATTGAAGAAGGAATGCGAGTTGGGTAAGATTTCTATTTACAGCAAATATTCTTTCTTTAAAGACACCAAGTCACATGACTGTTTTCATTGAATGAGTACACGGAACAAGTAATGTATATAGTTGAATATCTTTTCTTCTGCATCTATGCATGTGCCCATCTCCCCTAGTGATTTTTGTGAATAGCTTCAGAATGTATAAAGTTAGTGCAGAATTTGAGTGTTACCGATAAGTTGACTAGCCTGTGGAGTAGGTGGAAGAAGCACTTGTTTGGAATAGGCTTACTAATTTAGATAACTTTATAGTTTAGTTATGACTGCTGCATGAGTTAATGGTGTAGAGAACTTAATTCACTCAGTACATTGTTTTCTCTTTCCTGACTTCAAATCGAAGGTTTCCTCACTGGCGTGTAGATTGTTTCCCACTTTATACAGTGGCTTAATGTCCTGAGTTTTAGTGATGTTTTTATCTTGGTATAACCTCTGAGACTCTGTCTCTCTGGTGCTTTTTAAAAGTACGATTTTGAGGATAAAAGGTTAAAAATACATGGAAAACTTGAATGTGTCTGTGAATTTCTTGTTTGTTTTTTTATTTACCTTAGTGTGGACAGAAACAAGTATCAAATTCATATCCCACTGCCTCCTAAGATTGATCCAACAGTCACCATGATGCAGGTACCCAAATCTGGAAGGGAAAAAGAATGACATGCCTTTATCCCTGGATGCCTCTCAAGAAGTTTTGAAACCTTCAACTAACAAATTATTAACTTACATATAGGTTTACTGTATCAGTGTTGCTGAACGTTTGTTAACATTTTGTCAGTAAGAATGCCTGTTAGTCTTTGTTTTACTTGTTTGACCTTCACTTTTTAGTATTACTCACCATTTAACTCACCATTTAATTCCGCTGTAGTTGTATTTAAGTCCTGCTAGAAGTCTGCCTTTTCCTTTAAAGGCTCTAGGGCTCTTCTACTGCATAGTTCATTTGGACTAGTAGTTACAAACTATAACGACAATAAGCTGTGCATTTTCGTCCCCTTGTAGGTGGAAGAAAAACCTGATGTCACATACAGTGATGTTGGTGGCTGTAAGGAACAGATCGAGAAGCTTAGAGAAGTAGTTGAAACTCCGCTACTTCATGTAAGTGGCTTAATCTGTAATATTTTAAATATCTTTGCATAAAGACGTAACAATCTTTCATGTATTGAGCACTGATATTGCTTATTAGATTGGTCATAAAATTCAATATTTCCTTAATGAAATTTTTAAGTGGAGGGAATTACAGAAGAAATATCGAGCACTGGTAAGTTCCAGAGAGATCCAGAAGAGATGCTTTGAATGGTCAAGCATGTTTACCACAGCAACAAAGTAATCTGCTAGGTGGAGTGAGAGCGGAGGTTTAACCCTTTAGCAGGCTTTGAAATATGTTCTAAAGTATTTTCGATGAAACCATGTGCTCTAATTCATCAAGCGGATAGCTTGAGAAGATAGTGGAAAACTAGGGTATTAGATGCTACTCTTGCTCTTAAAACATGGATTTTAAAAAAAAATTTTGGGGGGAGGGAAATATTAAGCCTGAATAACAAATCTCTTTAAAAGCATTATGTGTTGATATAAGTCAAATTTAAACCTTACGTCTCAGAGTAAGATTTCATAGCTCGAGGAGGAGGAGCCCTGGTTGCACAGTGGGCTCTATGCTGAACTGCTGACCAAAAGTTTGAACCCATCTGCTGTGGAAGCAGGAGGAGACTCAGCCTCCATGGGACTCACGGCCTGAGGAACTGTTGAAGTGGTTCTACTCTGCCCTGTAGGTTGTTCTGAATTAGAACTGACAGCAATGGGTTTGGTTTTTGTTTTGGTACATAGATTATGGACCTAAAAAGTTTGTTTTAAATATAGTGACATAGAATCTCTTGTTTTTATTATACACAGAAGTAATATGTAAAAATTTTGTCTCCGTCACAGCCAGAGAGGTTTGTTAACCTTGGCATTGAGCCTCCAAAGGGCGTGCTGCTCTTTGGTCCACCAGGTACAGGCAAGACACTTTGTGCCCGAGCAGTGGCTAATAGGACTGATGCTTGCTTCATTCGAGTGATTGGATCCGAACTTGTACAGAAATACGTTGGTGAGGTAAAGTAAACTTAGCACAATCAAAGAATAGTAGCTCTAAACGAATTGGGAAGCATGAATGAAAGTAAAACGGCAACTCCACCTTGAATGACCGAGGCTTGACATTTCTTGAGTGAGTGAATGTAATTAGCAGTTTAGAAACCCAGACGCCACCAGTCACCCTTTCGTGTCATTTGGAAATAGAGGCATTCCCCAGGTTATAGATGTCTGACTTGTGGGCAGCTTACCACCTACTTTTTAATTTTAAGTAAATTTGCCTTCACTTAGAAATGATTGCACTAGCTAGCCCCTAATTCTTCATCACAGACAAATTCACTGCCTTATGTGCAGCTTTTAAATCATTGGAAAGGATTAAGGCCTTTCCTTGCACTAAAGTCAGCTACATCAGAACCATATGTGCCTGTTCTGAATTAGCTACAAATTCCCCTTGCAGACAAAGCTAAGAACAGATCTCCTTTGTGACCTGGGCTGCCTGTAGACAGACACACAGAAATCTTAATCAGTATGTTCCTACTCAGAAGAATGGCGTCTTTGACGGGTCTCTGCTCTATAAGACCTAGATATGTTGCACAAATTAATTCAAAAGTATATTTTCACTTTATATTATTGTTTAATGATCTAATTTGAAAGATTGGACAAAAATTGTGTGTGGGGTGTGTATATTCACATGTATGCATGCATATATCATCTTATTAGTAAGTCTAATAACTTGCTGTTTAGTAAGTAGATCCAGAAGGTTAGTAGTTTTTAAAAGGTTAGTAGTTTTTAAAAGGTTAAAGGTTATGGTTGAGACTTGTTAGGAATTTGAAAAGTTTGAAGCATAATTTGTATTGTATTTCACAAGATTTTAAGACTAATTCTAATTTTTTTTCTCATTAGGGTGCTCGAATGGTTCGGGAGCTTTTTGAAATGGCCAGAACCAAAAAGGCCTGCCTTATATTTTTTGATGAAATTGATGCTATTGGAGGTATGAATAATATTTTAGAAAACGACTTTGCACTTAATGGACATTCAAAAGAAACATTTTGACATCTCCTAAATTGGGATAGATCTTTAATCAATGTGACAAGAAAGCCCTGGGGTGTAATTTCATTAGCAGTGGTAGGTTTTTTCCCGTTTATTTGGGTGATGATAATATTTTACTGTTTGGGGTGAAGCTTCACCCAGCATTTTGAACACTTGGCACAGGTTGTTCGATGGCATTACTTACGTTCTTAATGCACCAACAGTCTGCATGGCTTTGTTCTGGTGGTTCTATTTCTAGTCATAAAGTTTCCCCGTCCCCTTATCATCATACCCTTGCGTCAAAGTGCTGCCTCTCATAAATGAGGTGGTGATTTTCTTAGTGTACATTTTGTAAAGTCATGTTACTGTTGACTTCCGATAGCTAATGAAATACAGTATTAACTCTGCGATCTAGGCATATTATTTTACTAATCTCTGAACCTTGGCTTATTCATCTTCAGGGAATCATAATTCCTGTTTTGCTTGTTTCTTGAATTTCTTAAAGGCTCAAGTTAAGTAATGTGATAGACTTGAAAATTCTAAACTGCCCTGTAGGCATTGACAGTTGTCGTCTGTACCAGGAAGTGAGAAGTACCCCTAGTAGTTGAGAAGGGCCCGTCTTGGAAAGCCGCAGAGGTATTCCTGATAGGGGCTCGAGGAGTCCGAATTGACTTGGTGACAGTAAGTTTGGTTTGGTTTGGGGCCAAGTTGGGTTTGGACATTCTTCAGATAATGTTCTCAAAGGCCATGATTTGATCCGAATGTCTTGAGTCGTGACTCTGAGGTACTTTAATTATAGTTACCTTGCACGAGGTGTGATGGATGTCTGGAAACTTTGAAGCAGTGCCTTCCAAAGTGCATTGTGCGTAAGATGGTTTAATAGGGAGAAGGAAGAAAGTAGAATTTCTCTCTGTTTTAATCTCATTTATAAATTTTTAACAAGTATAAAAATTGTACAATTAAAAGTAAAATTTGGGGGTTCTTAATTTGTTTTCATTTTTACTCTTTAGGTTGAAATGAGAGACTGACACGAGCCTAGCATTCTGTAGTGTGTCCAAAATAGTTTAATGGTAGACTTAGCTATATTTTAAAGGACTGCTTTAAGAAATTTGGAATAGCATAAATAATATTTTTGCAGAATGAGTTTCCTACATGCAATCAAATGCTGTTTACAGTGCTAAAATTTGTGTATTGTCCAGTTGCTCAAGCCAGGTGTATATTGTGTTAAAGAGGTGTTTTTGAGTGATTTGGAAAAACAAAGCAAAATTTCAAGAAAGATTCACTTTCGAATTTGTGCAAAACATTATTTTCTGAAGTAGGGTCTGCCCAGAAGCAGGATGTGCATGTGTCCTTGAAGGCGTGCTGTGAGCTGAGATTTACAGAGCTTGCAGGTTACATATAGTGCTGTGCCCAGCAGCCAGGCTTAGTTCACTTCTTGTGTTTCCAGGGGCTCGGTTTGACGATGGTGCTGGGGGTGACAATGAAGTGCAGAGAACAATGTTGGAACTGATCAATCAACTGGATGGCTTTGATCCTCGGGGCAATATTAAAGTGCTGATGGCCACGAACAGACCAGACACTTTGGACCCAGCACTGATGAGACCGGGAAGGTTGGATAGAAAGATTGAATTTAGCTTACCAGATCTGGAGGTGAGGGACCATTTCAGAGAAAAAAGTTCTTGAGTTGTCTCCTGTGATTTATTTTTCCATTTACTCTGTCAATTCTCTAATTTTTAGGGTCGGACTCACATCTTTAAGATTCATGCTCGTTCAATGAGTGTTGAAAGAGATATCCGATTTGAATTGTTAGCCCGACTGTGTCCAAATAGCACTGGTGGGTAGAATGTTTTCTTTAAATATATTTATTGGTCTGTCAGATGATTTTAGTTAAGCCTATGTATTTTCTCTTTTCTTTGAAAGGTGCTGAAATTAGAAGCGTCTGCACAGAAGCCGGCATGTTTGCAATCAGAGCACGGCGAAAAATTGCTACTGAGAAGGATTTCTTGGAAGCTGTTAATAAGGTCATTAAATCCTATGCTAAATTCAGTGCTACTCCCCGCTACATGACCTACAACTGAGCCCTGAAGGCTGTCAAATGGAAACACTTCTTTTATTGCAATCCTACCTTACATAGACGTGTTAACCATGCATGTAAAAATAAAGGTTTTCAAAATTGCATGTTGTATTCAGCTCGCTTTTCTCTGTATTACATTAGGATCAGAAAACCAGACTTGCCAGTGAGTCAGTTCAGACTCATAACCCTACTGGGCAGAATAAAACTGCCTGTAGGGTTACTAAGACTGTAATCTTTATACAAGCTGAATATTGCATCTTTCGCCCACAGAATAAAAGGTAATGCTTAAAGGCATTAGGCAGAAATTTTTATTATAATTTATGTGCATTTTTTTGATCCACTATTTGGGAGTTTCATATATGACTGTACTGGCTTAGACTGTATGTGTTGTTAGGCACATGGTAGGTGTTGTACATAGTCTTGTATCCTCATTTGTCCAGTGGGTTGAATCTAATGGATCTTGATGTAATGGATATAAAAACTTTGTAATTTACTCAGTGGCTGAGCTAGAATTCAAGTCCAAGACTGTCAGCTCCACCACCTACAGGAGAAATCTTTATTCTCATCCTGTCAATAAAATAACCCCTCTAGACAACATATTTTAACTGGCCCTTCACCCCCAGCCATACTGAAATAATAAAGCTCTGGCCGAACTTTTTCCAAGTGGAAGAAACAATGACATGTTTTACTTTGCTTGCGCCCTTCAAATCAATCAAGCAGAATTAGTTTTTAAAAAGGTTTTTAAATAGCACTTTGGGATAAGTGTTGAGCAGCTAACCAGTAAAGTTGGCAGTTCAAACCCACCAGCTGTGCCTCAGGAGGAAGATGAGGCAGTCTGTTCCAGTCAAGATTTACTTCCTGGGAAACATGTAGGGTTTCTATGGGTCAGAATCAACTTGATAACGGTTTGTTTGGGGGTAAAAGGAATCACATCAAAGTGGCAGTGATAACTTCTGGGGAGGAAAGTAGAAGACAACACTGGGCAATGGAAGGAGGGTCGTGTGTGTGTGTGTGTGTGTGTGTGTGTGTGTGTGTGTGTGTGTGTGTGTGTGTGTGTCTATATGCATACATATAGTTTTTGGATTCTGTAAAGTTTATTATAAAAATATGGGTTATGTAGAATTTCACAGTTTTCAAACGGCAAATATACTGAAAATGAATGATTCCAATGATCAGTGAAGTGGTTCAAATGATGCAGAAAGAAGTGTGTGCATTTATAGAATAGGCTTAATACAGAGATGGTGTTTTTTTTTCATTTTATAAATTAATGTATTATAAATTGGGTAAAACTGTTAAGACTTTTGGATTAAAACCAGGTATTTCTAAAATAAAGACGGTGTTGGAATCCTCAAAGGAACTGCTTAACGTTAATTCTGTACAACCACCAACAAACCTTTCCTGCTGTGCCACAGCATCATCCCACTGCGCCCCACGCACGATAAAGAGGATTTTTATTGTGGTTCAGTATTCATAAGTAAAGAATCAAACCAGCGAGAGCGGAATACATTTTTAATTCACGGAAGGAAAAGTTGACCACATAGAAAATGCTATAAGTGTTATGTAAAATTAGTCAGGAAATATTTGTGTTTTCTTACCCTGCCCTATTTCTTAAGGTATCAAACTGAACCATTTCCAAATTTAAGCTTCCAATAAAATAGACGCCAGTGAATTACTGAACAGTACATTTTGTAATGCTTTCATTAGGTAAATATAAGTATTTAGAAGACACTCTTTGAAATCTTCCTACTTGCCCATATAGCTATACGTGCATATACATACACACCATTTCATGATAACTTACACCGAACATGTTGAGCTAGCTCAGGCCTAAGATGCTATAGACTGACAGTTACATGATGAAAACCTAACTGGCCATCCATCAAATAATGAATTTGAAAAAATTGGGTATTTTGGCCCAAGTATATGCAAAAACAATACCTTTGTATTTAACAACATAAATTCACTGCTAACTTATATGTGTTTATAAATGGGTAGACATGGGAAGTTCATGATTTAAGAAAACTACACTGCTGGGTTCCTTTAGAAAGCATGTATGTGCCTTTGGTTCAAACATTTTAAAAATGACAAGACTAAAAATTCACTTCTCATGAAGCTTCTGAGGCTCCTCTAGTAAAGTTTTCTGAAGTGGGCCCCCCTGGAACAGTCCAGGGGGCTGCAAAAACCTCCACTTCATCCTGGAAAAGGGCTGAAAAGTGAAAATGGTTTTCACTGTCAGTGGGGTGGTGAGAAATATTTGTTGTGCTGAAAAGGGGAGGTTGGCCAAGAAAGTTGGGGAAGCTTTCGTTTAGCACATAGAGTGAGATGCTAAGCACCAGTGCAGTGACAAAGCTGTAAGCCTTTCTGAGGAGGTCTTGAGAAGTTCAACCATGGCTAAATCTAAGCAAACAGCTCATTTTCAACCCTTTCGTCGGCATTTCAGAGGGGTCAAACCATCGCGTGTGTTTTGGTTGAATTACTAGCTAAAGCTCTCAGACCATATGATCAACAATCTAAACATGGAATCATGAAAAGTCCCGGAACAGTACATTGAACAAAAACCAACAGCATTTCTGCACTCACTACAGGATACAGGCTCACATGAAAAAAAAAAAAAAAGCTTACTTAGAGAATTTAAGTTGGTTGACTATCTTAAAGGGCCAGATATAATACAGCCTTTCTTTCCCTCCCTCTCTCATCCCCACACAAACCCATCACCCCACTCCCCACCCCCACCCCATCACACAGAAAAACACACCCACCTGTCCAGGGCACATGCTCTCAATCAGTGGTTCTCAACCTTCCTAATGCCTCGACCCTTTAATACAGTTCCTCATGTTGTGGTGACACGACACCCCCGCCCTCCCCCCCATCAACCATAACATTGTTTTTGTTGCTACTTCGTAACTGTCATTTTGCAATAAAATTATTTTCGTTATTACTTCGTAACTAATTTTACTACTGTTATGAATCGGGCAACCCCTGTGAAAGGGCCGTTCCACCCCCAAAAGGGTAACCCACAGGTTGAGAACCACAGCTCTAGATGCACAACCCTCTATGCCCACAGGAGGGCAGACACAATTTCCCTAAAGCACCCTCAGAGGCAGCTGCCTCCTCTTGCAGCACAGGTAAGGGGACAGGATCAAACCATGTGAAATGGATGAAGCTGATGCTTTAGATGTTAGCGGAAAACCATGACGAGCTATTCCCAGGGCTTAAAGATGCATAGCCTTCACCGTCCAAGTTCTGCCACTGAGATTGGTAGTTGGATCCCACTACTGGCTGCCGCGTGAGTATACCAAGCTGATGTGTCTGACTTCAATTTGGGGATTCCTGGCCTCTAGTTCAAGATTACTTTCAAATATATCCCATTTATCCAGAGGGCAGACAGCAGCAGCTGTGCAGAATTTGAGAAAGAGGCTTTTCTGTGGGGCCTGCCTGAAAACGGCTTTCTCATCCTGCCAGCAAACCCGGCTAGTCAAGTTCCTGTATCAATGGGATTCCACCCAAAGCTGTGTCCGGGCTGGGAAATGTGAAAAGGCACACCAACAGCTTTCAGTGTTCAGAATAAGAGATGGGCTTGCACATGAATTCCTTTACAGAATAAAAATGTATAGGGAAAAAGGTCAGAAATTCTCTGCTGTTGAGATAAATTCCAAGTAAAACATCCCAACATCTTTACATGTAGATAAAATACTTTTGAAATGCACTCGCATGCTAAAACAAAAAATATATTTTCCCACCTTCTGTAAGACCTAAGTGCTTTTTATATACATGGTGGAATCCTGTTCAAAATCAAAAGTTAGAAGACAGAAAAGTCCAATATAAATTTATAAGTTAGAAGCACAAATACTTTTTCTGTACACTCACTATTTTAAATCTCCCAACAACTAGGGCTTGAGTATGTCCTGTGGGGCAAGCATGTGTGTAAAACGTGCTAAAGAATGTGCAATGAAGCAGCTACAATCTTTCAATTGTTTAAAATGTTTTAAATCCTTCAGTGCTATGGTGGCTGGTGGAAAAGATGGGCCTTTTACCAAAGTTCCTGGCTGAGCTTCTACAGCTGCGAGTTCTTTGAGAAGGTAGTCTGGGTCAGAATCACACGCACCTGGCCTTGTGTGTGGTGACTACAGATGAAACAACGGGACGCAAATCTCTGTTCACACTAGAGCTTGATAAAGTCGCTGAGAAAAACATGATCGGCATCACAACACAACACAACAAAACAAAAAACTGCACATAGCATGCGATTTGGTTTCCCAAGCAGACCCATGCGGATACATTTTGCCCTGGGGTCTGATCTCTCTTCTCCTGGCATTACTGTCTTCGTGAAGATGGAAACAAGGAAACAGTAGGAAAGCACAGGAAAGACAAACTCACTGTCACACAGAAATCTCTCCAGGTTGGCCAACGCCTGCACTTTGACGTACGGTGAGCTGACAAAGCCCGCCAAAACCCAACGCCACTCAGTGACTCCGAATCTCGACAGGAGCAGACAGCTTCACCTTTTCCTGCAGAGCAGCTGGTAGGTTTGAACTGTCAATCTTGTGATTAGCAGCCCAAAGACTACCCCAGTGCCACATGGTGAACTGGCAGATATAATTAGAAGTACGAATTTTTCAAGGACTAATTGGCTTAAAGGTTACCTCCCCATCCCTCTATTTTGAACTCTCCATAAGGCTTAAAACTGAGTTGTAAACAAACTGCTAAGGGTTGGGGCCTGCTAAGGAAGATACTAAATCAAGCCAGGGCGGAGTGACGGATGGGGGTGTGGTTAGCTCTATTTGAAAACATAGCCCATTATTAGCAACAACAGCAAAACTTCTAGGGGCCTCTGACCACAGCTTCGACAATTTGACCATCAAAAAGAATAGCTAAAATGGATTGGAACACATTAATGATGTAAGAATCTATATACTTAAGGAATAAACATTTTTAAAACACAACTATGCTGACATTTTAACGTAACTATTAAACCAGCTCCCTCGTCTGAAAGTTGTGAAATTAAATAAGTAATAAAACATCCAGCTTGCCTTTCCGGTAAGAACTAGTGCAAATAGCTACGTCAAAAAGAAAAGCTGCAGTTGAAACACTGACTGATAAATGCAAAAGAAATGAGAATGTGAGGGAAAATACCCATGCACATTATGAAAATGACTGACTTGGTCGAGGGTCAGCGGTTGCTGGAAAAATTCCTATATGAATGCCCACCGCATTCATCTGAATGGAACACCATATAAACGGCTCACTGGTCTCAATGAGTCGGCGCCCTCCCGATGGCAGGGAGTTTGCTCTGGAACGTCACAAAGAGACTACAATGGAGGACTAAGATGGTGCTGACCAGAGGCCTATCTTGGCATCGTCAATCGTAAGCCAACCATAGTCTGTGCTTTCTGATGAGACACAACATAAGGCCTACATTATCACTATGATGTATTCTAGCCAAAAAATATGTAACGTGATTCCACGGAGACTCTGGATGTAACTTCAAGATTGCAGGTAGCTCAGGGAATAAAGGTACAAGCTAAACACCACGAGAGGAATTAGACACATTCCCAAGATTCTGCAGGACAACTGCTCTGGTTTCTTTAGCCAGTCAATGTCTGACGAACGGGCCCAAGTTGGGTGAAAACAGATGTAAATAACGCTAAAGGACGCAACTAGTTGCAGCATATGATCACAGAATGACTCCATTTGGATGAGTCAACTGCAAATGTAGGATGACTTCAGTATCGGTATGAGTCAATTGAGGTACAAAATGTTTTGGAATGGGAACTTGATGATGTTGACTGACAAAAATAGACCATGAAACACGAGGTAGAGAATTATTTTTAGTCCACAAACATACAGAAATGCATAGAAAAAGACCTGAAAGCTATGCATTAAGGTGGTAATAGTGGTAGTTGCCCAGAGAAATATGACATTATTTTTGCTTGGTCTACTGTTTATAACTCTCTGCGCTGTACTTCTATTGCTTCTAAAGTAATACAAGATTATTTTAAAACAAGAACAGGTAGAAAATGATGGGTTTCCTTCCTGTGTTCGGTAACCCTGATGACAGAAGGTCTATAGACCAACAAGTACCTAAACCCATTCATCTGGTGACAGACAGCACATCGCTTTTGTAGGTAAAGCATTTAGAGGAAACACATTGTTATGTGCTTGGTTTGCAAAGAAAATACTAAAACGTAACAGAAACATCACTGCATCATCAATGCAGGCAAGAGGCCAATCTGAATTATCCTTGAAATAGTCAGTTTTAAAAACCACAGACACACACACACACATACACGTAAGGTGCATCTTGCCACGTGCCATTCACCCTCCAAATCAAGCCCTGACTACTAGTCTGGAAGCTTAGAAAAAGATCCTAGTGTCTAGTATTTAACATGTGGAAAATCGTGATTCGCAAGAGGTTCTTAACGGCGCTAGGCTGAATCTGTCCTCTAGGCCTCTGGAGTGGCGTTGGGCTCAGAGTCCTCCTGGGGCGGAAGGGCCGTGGCTTCTTGTTCAGCAAGGGCCTCTCGGGCTTGGCTGCCTAAGACTGCATCGTGAATGCTATAGAACAGCAGAGCCAGTAAAGCAGGATTTTCAAAAAAGTTATTTCGAGTGAGGTCGTTCACGACTTGAGCTGTGGAGAGAAAAGAACGTTAGGCCCCCTCTCTCGGGATGTCAGACTAGAGCACTCAAGAGAAAAGACAGGTAACCGCTGAGACTGTTGAAATACAACACACCGTAGGAAGGCAAACTAAAATAACTTTAATAATGAAAAGCCTCACTCTAATCCCTGTCCCTGCCATGCCATACCGGCCAGTCCCAGGGAGCTGCTTTTTATGCGCTTCACGAGTAGTCTTCCAGTTTCTCTCAATGCAACTATATGTGAACATAAGCACATTCCCCCTTTTCCCTACCCCAAAGATAGCACACTAGATGTACTCCATGGTATGCTTTCCTAAATCATTTCATTTTATGTTTTCACCACTGCACAGGAAGTCTGGAGGTGTAGTGGTCGTTACTCACTGGGCTGTGATCCGCAAAGTCCGCATTTGAAACCACCAGCCCTCTTCTACTCCTGTAAACGACTGCAGTCTCCGAAACTCTCGGGGCACTTCTACCCTGTGCTAGAGGGTCACTGTGAGTGGGTTTCCCCTTGAAGGCAGTGAGACCAGAGCACGGCATGCTACAGAATGGAGGTACCCTCCTTTACTTAACTGGTCCCCTAAGCTCTGGGCGTTATCAGTCTTTTGTTTTGATAGACAATGCTCTAATGATGCAGCCACGTGCATGTGCTATTTTGAAGAGGGGCAGCACATTGCTGGATTTACTGGGTTAACCGTGTGTTTGTCATTTTGAAAGACACTGCAGCCAGCCCTTTGCACCCCTACCTGTGAGCAGTGTGTGAGTCCACCCCCCGCCACAATCTGCCTTTGTTGTTAGACGCTTGACATTTCGGTCAATCTGGCAGGTGAAAAATGGTATCTTTCCATAGACTTCATTGTTAAACATGGTTTTAACCAAAATTTAGTGGCAACAAAAATCGCAAAGAAGCTATTCCAAAATCATTGGGTAGAAAAACAAGGTACCTGATAATTTTACATAATGATAATATATTGATGGTAGTCATTAAATGATAACCCAAATATCCTATTCCAGAACAATAATGTGGGTGCTCTCCTCCAGTTCCAATTCCGGGGCCCCCTGAAATGAACAGGGTAGGTGGCTGTGGTAGTTACATAAGCTAGTGTCAACTTGAGACTATTAAAAGTGAAGGGGTGGAGTTCAGTTTGTCAATCAGGTGCAGCTTGACGACCTCATTTGGAGGCACTCTGGAGGCCGGACACACTGATTTGTCTCCCAGTGAGACATTCCTGTTGACAAGTCATGTAGAGCTAAACTGATGGAGCCAGAGCCCTGGAGCTGGAGGAGCCACGTGGAGGCCCACGCCAGCACTGAGATGCTTCCACCAGCACTGGATCCACAAGACTTTCCACCCACTGACCAGCAATCTTCCTGCATTCAGTGCCATTGCATGTGTTGCGTGAGTCTGAAGAAGAACTTATAGACTGGTATCAGACACATGGGCTACTATTGGATTTATGGACTTGATCTGGACTGGGCTGGGATGTTTTCTCAGTATACAATTACTCTTTAATATGAAACTCTCTCTTACATACATATGAGTGTCTCCCTGGATTAGTTTCTCTAGTCAACCTGGACTAACACAGTAGCTAATTTCAAAGCTGGTTTTAGAGTGATGTTCAGTCATTTTATTTTTTCCCAAAAGCAAAAATGAAGGGAGTTATTTCCAAATGTAGTTCTTAACCTAGAGCAACAAAACCAAGATGCTAGAACTTCTCCCATCATCCAGAAGTCTACTCACCACTGCATCCTGCAAAGTACACATAAATACCGACATCGCCATATTCTTTGACAATCTGTAATAAGGTTGAAATAAAGTTTAGTTTCTCTTTCTTTCCATCAGATGAACATCTCTTCCTATCAATCAGTACTTCATAGATAAAGGAAACTGGTTCATTCATTTGGGTTACCTACATTCAGTGAGTGTTTTTGAGCTTATCTAAAAACAACTTTGTACTTCTTTAGATTTTTATACAGGCAGTGATAGCTAGAACTATTGGGAATTATTATTCACTTGACGGATACTAATCAAGGCATCATAGTGACATACACTTTCTTAGAATCAGGGACTCCTCGAGGGATACACTGGGCTATTACCAGGTGAAGGGAGACCTGGCTGTGCTGGAAGATGGATGAAAGAAGGTTGACCGGCAGTGCTAATGGTGGAGCCGCGTCATAGGCACAGGCAGATTCTTTAACACCAGACTCTTCACATTTTCATATTTTTGAAAATTTTCAAACATTTGGAAACCAACCAAACAAAAAAGAACGAAAAGCTGGAAAACCCAAACCACTCTAGTTTGACTGATGGGACTGAGCGCAGAGACACTCACTGCGGGGCTGGTTTAGGATGATGCTTACCCCTGCCAGGGTTTTCACTCCAACAGAGTCAACAAAATTGACCTGTGTGAAATCGAGAACGACCGTGTGGATGGTGTCCCCCGGAGGCATGAATCTCTGCATCTCTTCGGGAAATGTGCTTTTGATGACAATCGGGGGATATTTCATCTCGTCGGCCTCTTCCTCAGGCTTGGCACCATCTTCTCCATCAGCCTCTGCGTCCTGTAGCAAGCATGAAGTCAACCCTGCGCTCCACGAGCGACGCTTGATTTTACTTCTCAGCAAGACGGATAAGGGAAAGTCAGAGTCTGCCTTCATGTTCTCAGGCTCCAGGCGCCATGAGATGCCATCTAACACATTTGTCACCGCTCAGCCTTGGAAAGCATCAAAAAGGAGACAAGCCTAACATTCCGTGTGTGTCCAGTTTCTTTCCCCTCCACGTCTTTTAACCCTATGAGTCGCTCTCCTTTGTAGTCATATCTGTCTCTAATTTCTAAAATAGTTCCAGTAGCTTTAGCGTACCAGGTTACAAACTACCATAATCCTAAATAAAAAACGCTGCCTTTACGCTTTTAAAATGAAATCTTCAATAAAGTACAAATGGTAAACTTGACTGAGGTGCTGTGTGATTTGCATTCTGCTTTCCACCTGACTTGTTCTTGTGAATCGGATGGGGTTACTCTCAGATCCTCACGTTTGCACTCACTCACTTATTAACCCTTCTCCTGGCTTGCCTGAATCACGTTGCCACCACCAACCACCACCACCACCCTTCCTTTTCCCATCTCTCTGTTAGGGAACGTCTTCCTCTTCACCCAACTTAATACCTATGGTTCTATAGCCTGTTGCTTCCCCTGTGATTTTTATTCTTTAAAACAATGCTTTCTTGGACTGACATCACTACTTATGGTCAGAGCATTCTTGTAGCAGATTCTCCCCTGCACATGCAGCTTTAGTATAGAAAGGACGATTTCTACGCTTCCCTATGCGGTTGCACTGCAGATCAAGAGCGCTGAGAAAATTACAGCCAGGAGACCACTCACGGCTTTGACGACAGTTGCGTTGACCATGTTTGCATTTCCGACTTCCTTTGCGTACTTCTTCATGGCCTTTCTCCGGGCGCTCATTATGAGGGCTGGGTTCACGCCCGTCTGTACAGAGGAGCAATAGGTGCAGAATCACTTGGCGGATCTCAAACTCAAGACTGAACTCACTGCCATTGAGTCCATCCGGACTCATAGCGACCTGAGAGGACAAGGCAGAACTGCCCCAGTGAGTGTTCCAAATGGTAACTCCTTCCGCTGAGCCGCAGCTGGTTGCAAACTGCTGCCCTTGCAGCCTGCAGCTCAACACTTCACCACGGACGCTGCCTGGGCTCCAATGGCTCTCGAGACCCCACGAACTGCAATGTGACTTCTAATCTCTGTACATACGTGCTTTCTATGCCACGTTCTCCCCTCATCCTCGCAAGATCTTCCCTCAGCTTCTCTGATCTGTGTTATATAGTAGGAGGGAGTAACAAGTGTTTTATAAGAAATGCTTTAAACTATCATACATGTGTATATCGATCCTTCCTTACTACGGTAATAAGACCATACAATCTTAAGTTACAAACGTCCTATCCCATATGAAAACTGCGTGACAAAGCAGAGGATCCTAGTGTATCCGTGTGCTATGGTGACTGCCTCCTCAGGCTTCCACAGACGTTTCAGATGTTGTTGCACACAGGATGGGTCTGTTTGAGCAGAGGGCCAAACTACAACTGGACAATATTCACTTAAAGAATTTTTAAAAAATCATATTATTGGGGGCTCTTACAAATATTATAACAACTCACAAATCAATTATATCAAGCAGACTTGTACATGTGTTGCCATCATCATTTTCAAAACATTATCTTTCTACTTGAGCCCTTATTATCAGCTCCTCTTTCTTCCCTCCCTTTCCCACTCTCCCACTCTCATGAACCCCTGATAAATGATATATATATATATATATATATTTTTTTTTTTTTCATATCTTACACCACCCACTGTATCCTTTCACCATGTTTCTGTTATTTGTCCTCCTCAGGGGGGAGGGTTTATACATCCATCATTGCTATCAGTTCCCCCTTTCTCCGCCTTCCTCCTCCACCCACCTCCCACTTCCCTTCCCCTCATGGTATCAATATTCCCAACACTGTTTCTCAGGAGTTTTGCTCCCATGTGTTGAAAGCTCTTATCTGTACAGATGTACATAATCCAGTCTAGCAGAGTTTTGAGGGAAAATGGGGTCATGATTGTGGGTGGGTGGGTGAGGAAGCATTAAAGACCCAGAGGAATGTTGTGTTTCATCAATGCTATACTGCAACCCGGCTGAATTGTCCATTCTGTGTGACCCTTTGTGAGGGAATGTCCAATTGTCTGCAGATGGACATTGGGCCTCTACTCAAGCACTCACTCATTGCAAGAACACGTTGTTCTATAAAATTGGCATTCCAGAATGCGCACCTTCCCAACACAATTGCTGAAGAAAAATGTGTG
>NW_022103920.1:42487070-42521228 GCF_000313985.2 Echinops telfairi | reverse complement strand
CTTACTGAAGGGTTGTGGGGAGGAGATGAGCCAATCATGGTGCAGGGTAACAATGATGAAACATATAACTTTCTTCTAGTTTTTAAATGCTTCCTCCCCTCCACTATCATGATCCCAATTCTACCTTACAAGTCTGGCTAGACCAGAGGATGTACACTGGTACAGATAGCAACTGGAAACACAGGGAATCCAGGACAGATGACTCCTTCAGTACCAGTGATGAGAGTGGCGATGCCTGAGGGTGGAGGGAATGTGGGATAGAAAGGGGGAACCGATTACAAGAATCCATGTATAGCCTCCTCCCTGGGGGGGTGGACAGCAGAGGGCAGGCAGAGACATAGGACAGTGTAACATATGACAAAATAATAATAATTTATGAATTATGAAGGGTTCATGAGGGAGGAGGGAGTGAGGAGGGAGGGGGAAAATGAGCAGCCAATATTAAGGGCTCAAGTAGAAGGCAAATGTTTTGAGAATGATGATGGCAACAAATGTACATATGTGCTTGACACAATGGATGTATGTATGGATTGTGGTAAGAATTGTATGAGGCCCCTATAACATGATTTAAAAAATACATTAGTAACCTTTCTGATTTTAATGCAAGACAGAAACAAAATGCAAGTGTTAATGCAAGTCTTAATACAAGACAGTCAGAAACTAAAATACTGAAGAGAACGTTTAGAGTACAATTTTCAAACACAGCTTCTTATGTATAATCTTCGAGTTTCTTACATATAATTGACCCAGTGTGTTGAACTAGGGGTGTTTTCCTATACATTAGATAGTGTGGAGTCAAGTTCTAATCCTGACCAAAATAAACCATTTGATTCCAGGTAAGAAACCTAAAATTATTTTCCTTACTTTATTTTTAAAAAAATGTTTTAAACTATCAGAACACACACACACACACACACACACATCCCACATATGATAAAAGTGAATAAAATAGTATAACAGGATATACGGAGTCAATTATGTTGTTCTCACATCCCCACCTGCCAGCTCCTCAGGGCCCCTCCTCAGATATAAGCCCTCCTTAATTTCTTGTGACTCACCTTTCTTTTTAATGCACTGCTATACAAGTCACTATTTGCATAATAAATCGGGGCATTTATTTGGAATATTTTAATTCCAGGAATTTCTTTTACCTGAGGAATAGAATATCAATGAATTAACACAGAGAAACATTTCAGAATCAAAACTACAATTGTCTTCTTTCCCCAATTCAACAATTAATACCAATGTAAAATAACGTCACACTATCTCCCACCTAATCATGCTCTGGAAGAAAGAATACTGAGAAGTTGTTAAAATGCACATCTTACAAAGCCCACAGAGAAGAAGCACACAAGCCTGTGTGAACACAAAGTGTTGAAGGGATCAGGCAGCAGACACCAAAGAACAAAAAACATCATTGTGTGACCACCTTCCACACATAATGAATGTGTGCATAAGTAAGTGTGGTGAAGAAGGATGGTGGTGCCCGGCTATCGAGACCTATAGCGTCTGGGGACTTAAAGGCTTGAAAGTAAACAAGCGGCCATCTAGCCCAGAAGCAACAAAGCCCACATGGAAGCAGCACATCAACATGTGTGATCATGAAGGGCCGAAGGGACCAGGCTTCAAGCACCAAAGGCAGCGGGGTAAGGGGTGGGGTGGGGATCATATCATTGTGAATGAGGGTGGAGTGTGATGGGGACCCAATGTCCATCTGTAGACAACTGGACATACCTTGCAGAGGGGTAGTGGGGAAGAGATGAGTTACTTAGGGTTCAGTATAGCAATAATGAAACTCACAACCTTCCTCTAGTTCTTAAACGCTTCCTCCCCCCAACTACCAGGACCCCAATTCTGCCTTGCAAACCTGGTTAGACCAGAGGATGCACAGTGGTACAGGTGGGAACTGGAAACGCAGGGAATCTAGGGCAGACCAAACTCTCAGGACCAGCGGTGACAGTGGAGATACCAGGAGGGAAAGGGGGGTAGAAAGGGGGAATCGATCACAAGGATCTACATATAACTTCCTCTCTGGGGGATGGGCAACAGATGGGAGCGGGGAGGGAGGGGAAAGGGGAAAGGAAAATGAGGAGCTGATTCCAGGAACCCAGCGGAAAGCGAGTCTTGAGAATGACGAGGGCAACGAATGTATAAGTGTGCTTTACACAACTGATGTCTGTGTGGATTGTGATGAGTTGTATGAGCCCCAATAAAATGATTAAAAATAAATAAATAAGATGCACACCTTCCCATTTATTCCTTTAAACAGCCTGTCTTAGTCTCATTGTCACCATAAAACACAAGTAAGAGAGAAGCGGGAAACCGTGCAAGAGAGAAAAGACAGGGGTGGGGAGAGGCTGCCCCCCAGCCTGTGGGAAGCAGCTAAATAAAGGAGCACCGGCCAGATCATGTGATTTCCATCAGGAATGTGGGAAGACAGGAGGGGAACAGTGAGGTCTTATCAGGAGCCTGGCAGACGCCAGGTGCAGTTTAAAAGAAAAGGAATTCAGCAAATAACTTTGTAATGAGGACAGATAGCAATCCTAACATCATCCTCATTTCTCAATAGGTTACAGTGGGCCTAAGCATTTCAACACAAGTATAAAAGAAAACAAAGAGATGAAATTAGTCTAATAATATTTCATCAACATCGTTGTGGTCCTGCAAGAGAAAATCAAGGTCATTGTGAACTATAATCTAAAATATTAAAAATGAGCTGAGAGCCCCACCAACTATCTCTTAAACAGTTAGAAATTAATATTTTGTCTTTGGTTTACATTCATCAGTAGAAAATCATGTGCATACAAACTATCGTCTCCAACAGTTTAGTATTCTAGAAATGCATACTTTATTTCTAAGAATCTATATTTATCCTCAGAAAATAAATAGTAATAAGTAGAGTAATTAATATTATGATTGTATAAACTATACCACTGAATCAGGAAAAGAAATTGAAATTGAAGCCTTTCGATTAGGCCGCTACATTTCCATCTCTATCACCACTTCTGACCTGGATAAAAACAGTACCTAGCCGAGCACCTCAGATACGTACAGCCACGTAAAGATGTGAGAAGTGGGTCTTACCTCCTCATAGGCATCTATATCAATATACACATCTGTATCAGGAAGCTGTCCGAGGACTTTGTAGCTAGGGCTGGAGACAGAGAGTGAGTGCATTAAAGTATGACTTAAACACGACCTTACACATTAGCATGCCATCCATGGATTTGTTAATGAATGTAGGAATGCTCGATTGTTACATGTGCCTTTGCAGAAGGGCCCCACCCTTAGCACGTTCCCAGCACCACTTTCAGAGTACAACGTGACTCTCACACACAGCCTCATGCCACACTTCACATACACTCACACCCAACACAGTGTATATGCATCAGTCCACATCCACCAAAAGCACTCCACACACACCACGCCCACCCCCACACACGCAGTCCTCCACATCCAGGACAAACACTCCAGACACAGAGCACACCACGCTCACCCCCCACAAACATACCCTCACACGTCATATCCTCTCTTATTGGAGAAGGGATTTCTTCTTCTAACGCTAAGCATTGACTCCTGGAGGGGAAGTGGGGGTTCAAATGAGGAGGTGGGAATAAAACAAATTCTCATTTAAATTAACCTGTTTTCTTACATTTAGTTTGAATAGGTTTTTAAACAATCATTTCTGACAGGGTAAATTTTCTTCTAATACCAAGCACATCATGTAGTGTAGTGTACGTTCTCTGAATGCTGTCAAGGGAATCTACCCAGCAAACAGCTCTGCATTAAAACTGAAACTTAAAGCACTTTCACACCCATGCTATAGCGCACTCAGGCAGTCTGGGTCCAAGTGGTTTCTGCAGTGATGACAGGTCTACCTATTGAGCACTTGGTATTACCTATTATATCCTCTGAAACCCCCCCCCCCACCAACCCCCCCGGACTTACTACTGACATTATGTCTTTGACAAACTGAGAGTCAAAGGCGTACGATGAGTTGTTCAAGGCCAGAGAGCCTGGCAGAGTCAGAAGAAGGTTCAAGATCCTTGATTTGAAATTCCAGTCTTGTCACTATGCCCTGCTGCTTCCTAGCAAGAATGTGAATGCCTCGCCAGTTAGAATACACAGCAAGTCTAACACAAATGGTAGCCATTCTTCTGGGTAGATGTCCTCCACAGACTTCAGCGTTCACTCTGCGCTGGTGCCGGGCTCTAGGCTGATGGCCCTACCATCAAGGGGCTCTCAGTCTAGGAATGTCTGCACACAAACACAAGACCGGTGACTGACATTGTGGACACAAGGTCAAGGGGTGCTTAGCAGGAGGTTCACGTTCAGATTTGTGGGCATGGAGCACAGAGATGAGTGCTCGAGGAGGAGTCCTGGGCACTAATCTCCAAGCTGAGCCTTTCATGGGGGCAGCAGGATGGCTGATCAGTAGGATGGGACAAGGCCCAGAGGAACAGCTAAGACCAAGCACGGGCTTAGAGGACAGGAGAGGTTAGGGAGCTGAAGGTTCAGCAGATTCAAGGGGAAGAGTCATGTAGAACTTCAGATTTTATCCTTGCCTAAAAAGTTCCTTGACTCTCAGAGTCTAAAACCAAGGTTTAATCTGCCGATAGGCTAGTCTAGGTCATGCAGGATCTAGGCCCATCATCCTCTGCTGTGAACTTCTTTCCACACCGACCTCCTGGCCACTATTAAAGATCTCCCTGTGGCCCTCCTAAAGCATGCGTTGTAAGTCCAGTGGTTACTACGACTCATAGCAACCTGATAGGGCAGAGTAGAAGCGCCCCGGTGGGCTTACGGGACTATTAATCTGTATGGGAGGAGAAAGCTTCACTTTTCTCTTGCTCTGAGTCAGAACTGACTGGATGACAGTGAGTTTGGTTTTTATTTTTGGATGTCTGTTGTTTCTGGCGAGTAGAGAGCGGGAAGAGAGTGCATACGGATGAATCCTTTAGTCTCATGTATTAGGGAGTCTGGCAGGCTGGGTTTCTGGGGTGGAGGGAGGCCTTCCCCCTTCTGAGTTGGAGATGAGTCCCAATCACATTCTCATAATTAATATTGTTCCCCACTATATCCTCCCATAATAATGGTACGTTAAAGTTACCTCTTACAAGCACACGGCTCATTGCTATGTAGCCAGCAGCTTTAACTCTGGGTGCAGACCTGGGCTACTGCTCTCTAGGCTCTGAGGACAGCCCCTCCCTCTTGACCTTCCCGGGCACTGGTGTTAGGGTACTCCTCCAATAGACTCCGGGACCTGTAGGGTTAGGGTGCAGCCCACTTTGTTAGGTTTGTGGTTACCTGTAATTAGAGGGGCTTGCATGCCCCCCTTAAGGTATATAAGCCTTGTTGGAAATATATTCTCTCCCTGAAGTCATGGCGGTCCTGGAGGTGAGCACTCGCATGCTTTATCTTGTCCGATGTCTCTTTAATTATGCCCCTCAATTACACAACTGGCCCTTGGACCCATCCAATGTGGAGGCTGGTACCCCAGAGTTGTGATAATCCCATGTGCGAATACGTTTTCTTTAAACTAAGCATTGGGCTACTAATATCGGAGAGAGAGGTCAGTGGTTTGAACCCATCCGAGGTCGAGGAGAGAAAGATGAGGCAGTCTGCTTGGTGAAGATGTACAGCCTCTGAAACCCTATGGAAGAATTCGGCTCTGTCAAATAGGTCAGAATCAACCTGAGGGCAGTGGTTTGGGTTTTGATGGTCTTAATAAGACAATATTAGTGTAGGGCATGTTTAAAATCCATCTCTTTTAAGGTTTAAAAAAGAAAACTGAGCAAGTAGGCAGAGAAGGGGATGTACAAATGCCATGTTACATGAAAATAACCAAGGGTCCAAGAAACAGAAGTGGAAAGGGCATAAGGATTTTCCCCAGAGACAAGAGAATCTTCCTCTAGAGCAGGCCCTTTAAATGTGGTGAGAAAATACACTTCTGTGAAAGCGCCCTTCTGTCACAGCAGCACTAGGTAACTGAGACAGACACTCCAGTCTTGGCTTACTTCCAACTCCCGATCTCTGGCAGGCTGCTTCCCCAGCTGGAATCGTCTCCTCTCCTCTCTCACCATCTCCCTCTTACTTTCCCATAAGGCCAAATTCAAGGCTAATTCACCTACAGAAATGTCTTCCCTTCAGTTTGAAACTTCTACTTTTCTTAAGAGCAAAAACATCAACAAAGATCAAACCATGAAATGAAGTTTTATTATTTTAGTGAGTAATAGAAGTGTAACATTAAAAACTTGTCCAACTCTAAAATTCTAAGAAACCCTTAGAACTTTAAAGAAAACAAAAATAACAAGTATCTCAAATTCTTTGTTGTAGATTAACAAAAGGCATATAGAAAACCCTAAACTCTAACTAAACTCATTGCCGTTGAGTTGACACCAATTCATAGCAACATTACAGGACAGGGTAGACCTGCCTCTTTAAGTTCCAAGACTGTAATTCTTTATGGGAGCAGAAAGCTCAGTCTTTCTTCTGCAGAATGACTGGTGGTTTAGAACTGCTCACCTTGCAGTTAGCAGCCCCGCACTTAACCATTATGCCACGAGGGCTCCTTAGAAAACCCAAGTGCTCAAAAAAACTCTCCTGTTAAGGGACTCTCACCAGAACCAATACTGATTTTTATAAAAATGGGGGACTGGGTGGTGGTGGTGGAGGAGGATCTTTTAGATAAACATGGGCAGTAGTGTTAAAATTTGCTAGTAAAACTAACTCAGTTCTTCTCTTGAGCTTAGCATCCCACATGTTCTCAACCTTTTCCTCTGTCATTTCTGAAGAGAAAAATGCCCATTTTTTACGGAGAGTGAAGAGCAAAATGCTATTCGTCAGGTAAAGCTTCAGCGCCCTCATCCAGTGACCTTCCAACGCACCACACCCAAAGCTTTGAGAACCATAAGGTGTTCTGTAAAGCTCTGAAAATCATTATTGGTCGCAGGCAAAAATGGACTGATCCCGTTTTCATTTCCCCTTGTGTTAAAGAGGGAAGGGCATCCTCATCTGTGGGTGCACAGCACTCATCAACCCTTGCTTATGATCTCTGCATGCGTTCTTCCCAGTGCAACCTTACTGCGACCATGGGGCAACGCTGCTTAGTTCTACGCTATGCAGGACCGAAGTTCAGATGGGTTCTGTCAAACCACAGAGCGTATCAAGGACCCAGCTAGGACTTGAGCCCAGTTTACCTCACATTAGGATTTTATGTTTACATCTTTTTCTTTCTTTTCTTTATGGTGATTTCTTTATTTATCATAGACATTTTTTTAAAATTAAAGGTTACTGTATATCTTCCCAGTGGGCTCAGCTTACTACTAGGCAGGATAAATGACAGATGACAATAGTTCAGGATAAAGGAAAAGATAAGGAAGACCTACAAATGATAGCTCAGGGTCTGTGTCTGCTCTAGGCATACACAGCAGGGCACATGGCAAAATTACACTGAATTTTTTATTTGGAAGTTTTTTTTGATCCACAGATGCCACGAGTCTTACAGCTTCCTCTCACACGCAAGGGCTCAGCGTCCACAGATACACACTCCAGTCCATATTTAAAGTCAGGGCTCGTCTTATCACAGTTGGGACACTCACTCCCACCCCACTTCACTCACTCACCTCTGTGTTCTGTAAATGACAGTCATCAGAGCAATGATCACAGCAGTAATCAAACCATAGTCCAATCCCAGAAACAAAGAGGAAACAAAGGTGGTAAGCCAGATGGTCTAAACAAACAACAGAAAGCTTAACATCAAAAACACATTTACGATGTAGTAAGAGTTACACACACACACACACACACACGCACACACACACACTCAATGGTAATTAACCAAAACTATGAAATGAACTTTGCCTACTTGGAGACTGCAGATAAGGACAACTAATTTCCATTTCTCACCTTTTTATCAGGACTACTCCATTTGTTGCTAAGTCGCATTTACCTAACTCTCACCTTCTTTACTCACCAACTCTATTTTGCTGGTTCTCCAGAAGAAGGGGAGGTCTGAGAATTGCATAAACATCCCTTTCAGGTTGACGATCACGATGGCCGACAGCACAGCCTGAAACACAGCGCATGCACGTATGCCTCTCTTCTGAGCCCCAAGCCGGCCCTCTGCCGGCTCTTCCGTGTCCTCCTCTTGCTCATTCATGGCCTCCCCCCACGCCTTTGCTCTAATAGGATTCCCTTGCTACGTGGTCGGGATGCTACAATTGAGTCGCGAACCCCGGATTTTCAGGCCTTGGTCACCTAACCTGGGTCTTGGAAAACCACTAAGCTCGTATTCTAATAGCAAACGTACTGTGGCCAAGAAGTTCAGAATTCAACTCGGCACTCAGGAATTATTTCCTCCATGGTTCTTGTGATTCTTAATCTATCCTAGATTAACATATTAGCAAATAAGTGCTTTTGATTATAAGCCACCTCAGGTCATAGAAAGCCAAAGAGAGAAGGGATCTTGGTCAATCAGTCCAACCTTCCACTTTGTAAATAAGAAAAGCGAGGCCCTAAGAAGTTAGCATGACTTTCCCAAGGCCCTGTGGACGGTGGACAGTGCAGAGTGTGGAGCAAGGGTCACTTCTTCACTCCCCCTTGCTAGGGTTGCAGTATGAACGCATCAAGACAGCCACACAGAGAAGCAATACAATCATAGGATCTTGGCACACAGGAAAACCTCACACCGAGTCCACACTACACACCTGGGGTAATGACTCAAAGAGGAATCCCGTGGCTAATATCACCAGAAGAATCATTAACGAGGCCAGACAACCTGCGAGCTGAACGAGAGAAGACACAGGGAAGGGGCTTTTAGGAGACTTGAGTTAAGAGGCGGGACATACGTGGGTCTTCCTCTTTTGATCATCACGGTGGGAAGATCAAGAAAACAGGGATTCAAATAAACTATGGCATAAACCTATTACTCTGTCCCACCCTTCTTTGAAGGTTTTGCTCCTCTTCAAAAAGCTTTTAAGGAGAAGCTGTTTAAATACTTCGACTAAAATGCCATCGCTGGAAGTCGAAGCAAGCACATGTCTGGTGCAGATCAGAGATTCAAAGGCCAAAAGAGCTCAGACAAGTGTTGGCTGTCCAGTGTGGTTGTCGCTCCTCACATGTGACTGTGACTCTTGGACACTTGAAATGTGGCAAATCTGGCCAAAGAAATTGACTTTGTTTTAGAAATTAAGCCCCATGTGGTTGTGACTGCCAAATGAGACATCAGAAAGGACTGTTGGGAAATCCTGCCCACTCAGTCTCCGGGTCTCCAGGCAGCGTCCCAAGGTTGAACTCGGACACTGACTAGTAGCAGGGCACATTGCCAACTGTCTTTCACTGGAGAATAAACCTCTTTTCCACAGAATTAACTCATTACGATTGGCTTCATCCACTCAAGCCTTCCTCTGACTCACAACACCGCTCTGCGGAGTGTGGATCTGCCAGTAGAGTAGCTTTGTGTGGGTTCAGCATAGAATCAAGGGGTTCAAGTGTTAATTACCACTCGAATCACTGGTCCCTCGAGGCCAGCTGTATACATACCTGCGTCTTCCCACCAGTGCCCTCCTGAACCAGGCTGCGTGACAAGGAACATGAAATCGAGAAGGTCTGGAACAGTGAGCCGATGGAATTGCACAGTCCCAGCGCAATGAGCTCCTTGTCCAGGTGGAAGCAAAGCACAGAAGAGATTGGTCATTCTTCAGGAACTAAAGCAAGATGGCCCACTTAATACCCATTCTCGGGAGTTCAGGGTGCTTCTTCAATCGGTTCTCAGATTTGAGCATTTGTTTAGCACGAGTTAAAAAAGTAATTATTGCATATTCCGTGCTGGGGGGAAAGTTTGAATTTTTATTGTATTAGAGATAAATGCTATGTTCCCTAACCAGGCTCCTTCCCAAGCACACTTTCTACCCGACAAATGATGTTAACTTTTTTTAAAAACATGGCACCAAAAAGGACAAAATATTCTGGCTATTTAAGAGAAATTACTTGGTGTCTAGGACTACTGGCTTCTTTTAAGTGCCTGAGCTATTGCTCATCGATAAATGCATGGCAGTGTTTTCCTGGGACCAGTGAGTCTTACTCCCAGGGTTACCTCCTAGGGGCTGCCTAGCATGCTCACTGCATCTTGTATGAATGTGGGACATTTAATCTCTCCTATAGATGCACATAATGTTGCAGTCGGCATTTTCCTGCCAAGATGATAGCTCACACTGGCTGGGTTCTGTAACTGTAATAGGAAAGGTGGTGGCCCCGAGCGTCGGGGCAGTTCCGCAGTGAATCACATACTCAAAGGTAGGAACAACGAGAAGGCTTCCCAGTGGGGAAGAAAGAGTTCTGGAGACACATCTTATTCCCAGGCTATGAGCTTTACAATTAAGAACGGCATCGGTAGGCGTATGGTACACAGGAAGTGTCCGATCAGAGATTTCACTTTCCTGGCTGAGCCCCTATATCTGAGGACTCTGTGCCTTGGGGTCCTGATCCTCTAACCTACATCAATAACAAAAACTTGTAGGGTTGAATAAATCCATGCTCCAAATATGCCCATTAGCCAGGTTAAAGCTTGTCTACTAAGACTGGTAAGTCAAGTTCATTTGCCTTCCCTACACAGTACGATGCTTGTTCTGCTATGAAGCAACCGCAGGAAACGGACTTTACCTGATTGCCATCAACCTGGTAGCCATGCTTATTTGCCAACGTCTTTGCCATTGAGATGGTCACTGAGAATCCAACGATGGCTATGGCAATGGCATCCACGTACACCAGGTGGAAGAGGCTGGTGTCCGGATTGGCTGGAGGGAGGAGCCTGAAAGGCCAAGCTGAATTTAACTTAGCTGTTGGGACTATTGGGGGAGAAACGTGCAGCAAGAGGGGAACATGCTAGGGGACATTCTCAGCAAACGAGGTGATCAAAGCGTAGATACTTGTTAGCTTTTACTCTGCACAAAGGAAATCCTCCTGGAAACTGGTTCTGTCTAGGTCCAAATCCTGAAGCCTAGGGGGTTGAGGGGTTGTCAGCAGAGATCAGAGGCAGTTTATTTATAAAAGGAGCACCTTCATAACTCACGGCACAGTGTTCAGCAAGGGTAATCGCGAGACAGAACCAGGAAGACGAAAGGGTCAGCAAACTGCTGACGCCACAAGACATCCCGACCAGTCAGTGTGAGCAGAGAACTAGACGTCTTTCTTGGGTGACGCAAGCATCTACTACCGCTTCCCATATTAGGATCACTTTGTACGAGTTTTGAACAAGGATAAGGAACAGCAAAATCCTGAGGTCTCACCTTGGAATTTCTTGAATCTGGACGGGTCCAAAAGTGTGACTTCTGGAACCCCCAAATGGGAAATTGGGTTTTGTGGTCTTATTCTCAGTTTGGGACCTTATCCTCCAGGAATAAAATAAGGATTCCCTAGGATGTTATAAGTGGGGATCGACAATGGAAGTTTGCAAAGGCACCCTGTCCCAATTCAACTGAAATACTAATAATAACGAATTAACAAATAATAACAATACTATAACCAAAACATTTAGTAGGTGCTTCATATATTCCAGAAAGACTACACTTTCTATTCCAGTAAACAGTTACAGTCTCAGATACCCACAGGTCGCTGAGTCAGCACTGACTGGACGGCAGGGAGTTGGGTTGGTCATATATTCCAGGTTCCATGTACATTTAATTGTCTCTAATTAGCTCAGTGACATTAGAGGTAGCAACTATGATAATCCTCATTTTACAGAGGAGGAAAATGAGGTGGTGTGGGTTAAGCCACTTGTCCCAGGTCAAAGAGCTCATCTCCTGTGCTCTTTGTAAGTGCAACAAAAGCCACGAAGACCTCCACCTGCACGCACCTCCTCCTGTAAACTCTCAGAGCACAGGTGAGGATCGGGACACCTCAAATTCAACAGCGTGGGGAAGTGGGAAGAACCTACCATCTAGTAGGCCTCAAGTATGTGCAAGATGCTTTATGTATGTGTTCTTACTGATTTTCACAACAATCCCATCGAAGACATGACATATTCTCCACATTCACTGGTTAAGAAACGGGCTTGCAGATTCTAAGAAGCTTGCCCAAGTTGGACCACGGAGTTCAGTCCAGGCAACCAGACTATGCCATTCATTTCCTGTGCACTTTGCTGCCTCATAATTAACTGGAAGGGAAGGCCTAGCATCAGGTTTAGGCCCGAGGGATACGGGAAGGAGAAAGGATGTACTGTAGGAGTAAGAAAAGTAATGAAGAACAAGATCTATTGCCATGATTGGGACCCGTAGTAGTCAGTTTCTGGTTCTGCAGCTTTATGTATTTACTTGTGTGTGCAGATAGGTGGTAGTTTGCTGCAAATATGACTGCCCCCCCCCATCCTTGTGTGTGCACGCCATTCCTCTTATGTACAGATATGTGTATTGAAACCAGTCTGGCCTTGTGACTTACTTTGCCCAACAGAATGCGGCACAGGTGATGTTGCACAAGTGGCTTATGAGGCCTGGCCTGGTTGCTTTTGCTCTTTCTTATTGCTCTGAGCTCCCACGTACAGGTGTCTGGCTAACCTGACCTACTGGAGATGCCTGTGGAGACAAGGTGGCAGCTAGCCCTCAGTTTCAGACGTTCCCCTTGGGGAGTCAGGCCCACGAGGACAGTCCTCCAGCATCGGTAGTGCCCTCCGACGTCTGCAGCTGTGGAGAGACACAGGTGCCACCAGCAGAAGAGCCACCCAGCAGGCCTGGCCTCAGCCGAAGAATTGCGAACAAAGGAATCGCGGTGATGAGAAGCCACTGTTTGTTATGCAAATTCACAGATAACGAGGCAGTATGATTGTATGTGGAGAGGTAAGTAGGTTAACATTTAGTTTCCTGCTTTGTTTTGAGCCAAGTTTCCAAAAGATACTTTCTCTGTGACCAAGTTCCAGGATGATAAAATGTTGTTTAAAATTAGAAAATCTGTTTTCCCACATGTGGGAGAGCAACAGATTTGGATATAATATAAATGGCAAGTATAGGTGGAAATTCGATGGTCTATGGATTTAACCTATCAGCATGTTATTGTTGTTTTTTTTAAACATATATCTAAATATAAGAATTTTCTATTTAATCAAATGAGGTGTGACTAGTCACTGAACAGGATTATATTTTGGATCCAATCAAAGACTAATGTTCATCACATGACTTTCTGTTAGAGACCCCGTGTGAGGTCATGGAAAGACTGAGTTTGGAGTGCAGGCTGGGACTCACCAGGGAGTCGCCGACCCTCCTCCGCGGCTCTCAAATGTCGCCTTCCCTGATACTCTACCTGAAACTGCACCGCCAGGCTCTGCTCCCCTCCCCTGGCTTCACGCTGCTTCACAGCCCTTCTCAGGATTTGCTTACTGGATTATGATCTGTTTCCCTCAGTAGACCATAAGGACTTCTCTTTTTGTTTTTAATTGCTATGTCCCAGGCAAAGACTAGCCCTCAATACGCATATGCGGAACGAGTGGGAATCAATGAGCACTCTTACCAGTAAAGTGGGGCTAGTGATCTACATTGTTAATCGGGTTACAGTAAGCATCAATAAGATGGTGGGTATAAAGCATTTTATAAATTATAAACCCCAATAGGAAAGCAAGGTGCTCTTTAACTGTGCTGCGGCTTTACACGGAATTGTTCTAAATGACAGGTTCAGGATACCAACTGTCACGAAGAGCAGATGATTTGAACAGGCCGGACGCCGTCAATGTCCAACATCTGGGGAAATGTCCGGCTGTGCGCCATGGACATTCTTTTGGAGAAACTACAGAGGGTGAGGGGAGAAAGAGTCAGCGAGACAGAGACCATAAAGGAAAGAGAAAGAGACACAAATTCAGAGAGAGGCAACCAGTGTCAGAGACGGACAAGAAGACAAGGAGCTGCTAGTAACCACTTTCGTTCCTTCGAATATACAGCGAATCACACATTAAAAATATAAAGCCTTGGATAAACGAAAATAATGAAGGAAAATAAGTAAATCTTGATTTGAAACTAGCTGAGACAGCCAGTTACACGCGATGCACACATGTGAACTGCTCACCCTGTGCTGTGTGCCGGGACGAACTGTACCACACCATGCTTGACATGCATTTCCTGCACCTCACACCACCCACACATATTACCATATAGACTCGTCTATAAGCACATTGTTAATGCAGTTTTTGTGGTAAAATGTGCCTCGGCTGATATTTGAGTATATATGGTAATTATCATGTCCAGCTGCCAGATGAGGACACAGGCTTTGAGAAACTAAGACATTTGCTCAAGGGCATGCTGCTAGGGGTTAGGTCTTTCTGACAAGGAAGCTGAAGTTGTCAATTACCATGCCATGCTGTGAGTTTTTAATAGTCGTACCATGCCATGCTGTGAGTTTTTAATAGTCGTTGACTGCTAAACAATAAGAAAAAAACCACAAAATAAAATACAAAGTCACACACTCACATGCACACCGACTGTGAGTTCTTTGATGTGTGGGGGGGAAGAAAGATCTACTTTCGTTGCAATAGCCTATTGCAACAGTACTCTTTATTCTAGCCACACTGTGACCGAAAATGAACCCAATCGCCTACCCCAGAGGAAGTGTTCCAACAACATCCACGTTGTACGAGTCTTTCAAGTTAAACCCCGCTGAAATGCCGGTCCCCATGACCACCTGAAACAGACACAGCTCCCAATGCACCTTCGCACGCGGAAATGCAAGCACCACAAAATGAGCTTCCAAGAACTTCTTAGTCAAGCCCAAACCCATTCTTGTGTAAGGTTCCTTTGGAAAGACAATAATGACAGTTCATTCCAGCAAATCTACCATCCCACATAATTAAAACGACGATGACAGTTTCCTGTAGGCTGGCATTCTTTTGTTCTGTTTCCTCCTGTGGTATCTGGTTAGTTGAATGTCACTGAATGAGGTCATAAAGCAGTGGTTCTCAACCTTCCTCATGCCGCAACCCTTTCATACAGTTCATGTTGTGGTGACCCCCCAACCATAACATTATTTTCGTTGTTACTTCATAACTCTAATTTTGCTACTGTTATGAATCGGGCGACCCCTGTGAAAGGGTCGTTCAACCCCCAAAGGGGTTGCGACTCACAGGTTGAGAACCACTGCCATAAAACCTCTCAGGTCTTGACTTTCTTTTGACAAAGACACAAAGAGTCTCTGACCAAGATGTCATAAATAACCCCAAACCCAGCCCACTAATACACCTGATGACATAGTATTGTGTACAATGACGGTGTACCGTTATGAGATGCGTGTGTGCACTCAGACTCCCCCTGTGGCCCTGTTAGGAGGACAGCCGTGTAGTTAGAGGCCCCCATCAGTGACCCACAGTTGTCTTCTCTCATTTCAGGGTCAAAGTAGAACCACACGTCACCGGACGCAAGGCCATCCTGGACTGCCTGGGCATAGATTTAGTTGGGGAGAGAAGTACAACCCTTAGTGAGCTACAAGAAGGAAAGAATACCAGAAAGGTTGATAGTAATCTTCTTCATTCCCAGGAGCGACTGGCTACTCTATAAGGAGCCCCAGGGGTCATGGATAAGTGCTCTGCTACTAACTGTAAGGTGTGCAGTTCAAAACTACTCAGCGGCTCCATGAGGGAAAGACAGTCCTGGAGATTTGCATCCATAACTCTGTGGGGCAGTTCTAGTTTAGTATGGAGTTGCTGCTACGTGTTGAAATGACGTCCTTGGCACAGCATTGCTGTAGAACGTTCTCAGTGGGTTTGCCTGGAGAGAAGAAAGAAGGGCACTAGACCGTCACAAGTGGTGGCCACTGCTCTCTCTCTCTGACTGCCAAGAGTCGATGTCGACTCATAGTAACCCTGTAGGACAGGGTAGAACTGCCCCTGTGAGTTTCTGAGACTGTAACTCTTTATGGGAGTAGAAAGCCCTGTCTTTCTCTGTAGAAGTACCTGGTAGTTTTGAACTGCTGGCCGTGTGGATCACAGCCCAATGCCTAACCACTACACCACCAGGGAACCAATCATACAGTAAAGTTATTGTTCAAATCAGCAGCTGCAAAGACCAGAAACACAAGTGCTTTGGGCCCCTTTTCTGTTGTGTATCATCTCTAATTACACTTATTGAGAAATTGAGAGTGTGTGTAGGATAGTCAAGTCCACAGGAGATACAGGCCCAAGTTCCTGGTCCATCAGTTTCATTCTATGGTAAGTAATTTGAACTGTTGTTTTCCTACTAACAAGTAGATGCTTTATGAAATAGGGTGTAAAACTTGCAGAAATTTTTATTACAAAAAACAAGTCTTGTGCTTCAGGGAGTCATGAAGCGTCTCCTCAAACTCTCCAGTATGGCTTCTCTTACCTCTTGCTCTGGAGAATGCTCTGGGCTTGAGGTATGATTACCAGACCATAATTACAATGATAGGAGCGATGGCAGAGCGATGGCTAAGTGCTCTACTGCTAACCAAAAGATGGGCAGTTTGAACCCACACAGAAGCTCCAAAGGAGAAAGACCTGACTGTTGGCTCCCATACAGATTACAGTCTACAAACCCTATGTTGTTGCTGCTGTTGTTAGGGTCCATTGTCATTCCGACCCACAGAGAACCTATGCACAACAGAACAAAACCCCGCCCAAGTCCTGCATTATCTTCACAACTGCTCCCATGCCTGAGCCCACAGTTGCGGTCGCTGCATCACTCCATCTCGTCAAGAGCCTTCCTCTTTTCTGCTGGCCCTCCACTTTACCAAGCATGATGTCCTTATCTTGACAACTGCTCCCATGCCTGAGCCCACAGTTGCCGTCACTGCATCACTCCATCTCGTCAAGAGCCTTCCTCTTTTCTGCTGGCCCTCCACTTTACCAAGCATGATGTCCTTATCTGGGGACCAGTCTCTTCTAACACGTCCAAAGTATATAAGACGAAGTCTTGATAGCCTTGCCTCTAAGGACCACTCTTGCCATACTTCTTCCAAGGATGGTTGGTCCTTTTAGCAGTCCATGGTACTTTCAATATTTTTCATCACCACCACAATTCAAATGCATCTACCTATGTTGATGGTTCTATTCTATCACAGAGTCTCTATGAGTGAAAATGGATTCAGTTGCATTGAACAGCAACGATGACAACTGTTGCTGTTGCCCTAGGAAACTATGAGGAATCTGCAATGACCCAAGCCAGGCAATTAAAACCACTGCTGTTCTGGCTTGGCTGTTAAAGGAAACGCTGGTGGTTCAAACCCACTGGGAACTCCATGGGAGAAAGACGAGGCTTTCTGCTCCTGTAAAGATTTATCGCCTTGGAAATCCACAAGGATGGTTCTACCTGGTCTCATAGGGCCGTTATGAGTTAAGAATCAACTTGATGGTGGGGAGCTGTCTTCTTTCTAACATAAGGGAGCTCAGAACCAGCTTTTAGACTCCAAGAGGAAACAGGAATAGCATGCAGCTCCAAGAGAAAGAGATAATCTTGCTCTTGGGACAAAACCAAATGGTCAAAAGACGTCAAAGGAAAGGCTGCTTTGTCACTTACACCAGCCCTTATTTCTGTGGCTGGAACGTTTAGCTAAATGTGCATCAGACACCTGGGCTTTTTACTTAGTCTTGTTCCTGAACTCTGTCTCCAGGCACTCCAGGGCACCTGAGAGCATGCAAAGGGCACCACGGGACAGTATAAGCTTCAAGAGAAATAGTGGCATCTGTCAGAAAAAACTGACATCAGATATTGTACAAACTTTCCAGGAAACTTTTTATTATCATTTGGATGAAAGTTTGTAGAGCAAACTGGATTTCCATTCAACAATGCACACAGATTTGTAATATTGGTTGCATCCCCATAATGTGATAGCATTCAAACTTCTTGTTTGAGGGAGTTCACACTTTCGATCTGCATGCCCATTCCTTGGGAAAGTGATGGGCTTGGGCATAGGTGGGTTTTCAGTGGCTGGATGGTCGTTGTATGTTGTTGAGTTGATTACAACTCACAGTGACCCTACAGCACACAGTAGCTCTGTCCCACAGGGTTTCCATTTGGAATATTTATGGAAGTAGAACTCTGGATTTTTCTGCCTGTGGAGCAGCTGGTGGATTCAAACTGTGGTTTTTTTGGTCCCCCACAAAAAAATCAATGTGGAGGGTCCAAAACACAGCACCATTGAGTGGATTCCTACTCACAGTGATCCCTGGAAATATTCCCAGGAGCAAATAGCCTCATCTTTCTTGCAGAGAGTAGCTGGTGGGTTCAAACTGCTGACCTTTTGGTTAGGAAGCCCAGGGTGTACCCACGGTGTCATGTCGAGGGTCGATGGGACAAATCTGATTCTCAGATCTGAGAAGCTGTGCAGTGCTCACACGCATACCCATCCCATTAAAAATAGTGACAGTTATTTAGAAAGACAGTGCAATATTTGTCCTTTCAATTTATGGGTATCATTCTTTAAAAAGATGCACTAAGTTGTTACACTTGAAAATGACTGACAGCCATGGGTTTGGGTTTTTTTGGGGGGGATAGTGTCGGGGGGCGGTTAAGTAATACCTATCCATTAAAAAAATCAGATTCTGCAAAATGAGAAACACAAATCTTCCAAAATCCCACCACTCAGAGATAATGTCAAAATGTGCGTGTGTGGCTTTCCCACGTGTCTTTAAAATCTTGTCTGCACTTGGAAGCTTTTTGTCAGTGTATTTTTCTCAAGTTCACTTCCACAGATTCTGACCTTCCCTTAGCAGAACTGAGTGGTGGGGGGGAGTCTCTACCTCCTTGTTCTTCCCCATCCGCTTTGAAAGTCCTGACAGGAAGAGTGAGCTGTTATAGAAACAGCCATTGGGTTGAGTTGACTTACCGCAAAAAACTCTAAAGGAATCGGTGCTGGCAATTTCTCTTTAAATCTCTCATTAAACTCCTTGCCGCCCAACAGCAAACCAAAAACCATCAGCCCGACGCCTAGGGAACACACGTTGAGGTTTTTAACATTCTGCAACACAGCAACTGTACTCTGTAACACAGCGAACACTGGGTGTTTAGATCAAGAAATGGCCCCGAGCAGAGTCTCTAGTGCACACTTCACACCAGCCATCCCCCTCCTGATGCTTCCAGCCCAAGCTCGCCCGCTGAACGAGAACTCCTGGTGCTTCCACCAAGAAGGAGGCACTTCCACTCACCCTCATAATTCGTAGCCAACAACCTTGTAACCTTTTTGTCCCCACCTTTCTTTTCATTCTACTGACAGCATAATGTAGTATTAGAGCAGTGGTTCTCAACCTTCCTAATGCCGTGACCCTTTCATACAGTTTCTCATGTTGTGGGGGCCCCCCAACCATAAAATTATTTTCACTGCTATTTCATCACTGTAATTTTGCTACTGTTATGAATTGCAATGTAAATATCTGATGTGCAGGATATATTTTCATTGTTAAAAACTGAACATAAAGCATAGTGATTAATCACAAAACAATATGTAATTATATTCATGAAGTGTCGTTTTACCTCCAATACTACTGCTTTCAACACAGTAGCTGCTTTTAACAGAGCAGCTGCTTTCAACACAGTAGCTGCTCTCTACACAGCAGCTGCTCTCTACATGTGTGACTGGTCCGCATAAGTACATTATGGCGCCAACCCTGTCACATACACCTGTATTTGTTCAGGGTGTTATGTGATGGGGTTGGAGCAATGATGTCTTCACACCACGTACTCATATATGGGCGTTATCTGTATTGTGGGCGGACCTGCCTGGAGATGGATAGAGGAGTGGTGTCTCGGTTTCTAAGACCATCTAAACACATATTTATGTGTTTTCCGGTGGTCTTAGGCAACCCCTGTGAAAGGGTCCTTCGACACCCCCCCCAAATGGGTCATGACCCACAGGTTGAGAACCACTGTATTAGAGCATCCAGAAAAGTAAAGCTGAACCTGAGTCCTGAGCGTCAGGAAATAATTAAGCAGTGGTGGCAGCAAATCAATCCAAAAGCAAACACATGCAGGAGTGGCAGCGGGCAGAAATCATTTGACAGTAGGTGGGAGAGAGATTGAAATCAAAGGAGGGTTGAAGAAAATGTGCTAAAATTGATTTGGCAATGACTGTACAACTCTTCTTGATATGATTGAATTACTGAATTGTATGATGTGTGGAAGAAGTGTAAGAAGTGCTGAAGTTTGGAACGGAACCAGGAGAACTAGAGAAAAAACCAGGGAATTATTAGGGATCTTTCTAACATGCCAATTCTGATTCAGAATATCTGGGGTGAGAAGGCAAATTCTCAGGAAGGGAATAGTATAAGTTTGAAGAAAGCCACTTCATGATAGTCCCAGGTTACCATCTGGGAACCCCAGAAGTAGTGCATATTGGAAACTTGGGAGCCCAGGCACACACCCTCCTTTCTCAGGCCTGGAGCATAAGCAGGTGTAATTGTGGGGTATAGTTCTCTTGTGACAAAGCACGTAGGGAAATCTCGGAGTAAGAAGTATGCTGTCAATGATTAAGGTTTAATAGCTGTCTTCTCACAAAACTGAAAGCTAGAGAGAGCCAGAGCCATGACTTCTTCACTCACTGCCGTACGCCAGCACCTACCAGTGCCAAGGTCAAGAGTAGGCTTTTATTTACCTACAGAAGCTATTTGCCTTTCTTCGCAAGGACAGCTTTAGTAACACCTCACAAGTGTTAATATGTAGTACTTTCACTGTTATTTGGTCCTAACTATGTTATAATGTCCATTTTTATTTAGAAGTATGTCTCCCACCCCCGCCTAATGTGTGGGATTCTAAAGCTATAATTAGTTATTGACATCTAATTAGATTGTACCACGTGAAAAAAAATAGACTTTTTAGATTTCATGGCTTACTCCATGATAACTTGCTGCCCTTGGTTCCATATGTGCTTGCAAATAATTTATATTTTCTGAGCGGAGTACAAGAGTCTGTATATATTTGATTAGACAAAGCTGGTTAACTGTGTCCATTAAATCTTTATTTTATAGCCTTGCTTGCTTGCTGTCTGCTTGGTTAGCAGTTTTTGAGAGCGAGACCTTCTCCCACTGCCTTTTAATTATTCGTGTCCTTCCCATCGAAGACATAATTGGGTATTGAGGAAAGCTGGTTTCTTCAGCTAATTAGGTTGGAATATAATCACCAGATAAGGACCCCCACTGAAAGACTATTGTGAAGTAGACAGAATCACATAGCCATAAAAATAGCTTTCGGCTTGAATGTTCTGAGAAGCAAAGTCCAGAGGCACTTTGTTTTTACAGGGATTCTGGGAGGGAATTGGGGGAGTGGTGGTAATGAGACTTGAGGTGAAGAATAGGGGAAGGAAATGAAAGAAAAACCAGGGCTGGCAAACCAGGAAGCTGCTTACTTACATATACCACGGAAAAGATGCCACTGTACCGCTTGGTTTTAACGCCAAACAGGTACTTCAGCATGGAGGTGAAGACGTGCACAGCGGCGGCGGTGGTAAACCCCCGGACCAGCGGTTCTGTGAGGTATATGGCTACAAATCCGAACCTGCAGACACCTAGGCAAAACTATTTTTTTAATGACAAAGAAACAGATAAATCACATGGGAGATCAGGAAGTTGAAACCCACAGAAAACACACTACGGCTTTTCTTTGGACCGTTTGCTCTTGCTCAGCAGCAGTGAAGCAACCAGTCAGTCACTGGTTTCACTGCAAAGAATGAAGGCGTGGAGCCCTGCAAAGCATTGCCCAGCACTGCCACCTCCACAGCGGACCTGTGGACTTGCCTAGTGCCCCTGCGACACCTTATCACTTGCTGTTCCTCCCAAGCAGACAAGACCAGCCCTGTTCCCAGCGTGTCCCCATCCTGCCAGCTCAGCTTGCCTCACTTTGGGGATCTTTCGTGGACCCAGTGAAAGCTTGTTGCTGTTGCTGGGTGCTCTTGGGTCAATTTCAACTCACCCTGGTCCCGTGGGATCGGGTAGAGCTTCTCCACGGGGTTTCCTAGTCTGGGACAGCTACAGGACCCATCCCCAGGTCGTCCCCTGTGGAGTGGCTGCAAGGTTCAAATGCAGACCTTTTCCGGGGGGTTCATCGAGGCTTTCAGTTGGCTCTTCCTAACCCCACTGCCACTGAGCTTCTGCTGCCCTACACTAAGGAGCCCTGGGGGACAGCGTAGACTCGTCCTGTCCTGGAGGTTTCCTAGACCTTCAGCTTACTAGAAGCAGATCGCATCTCTTCTCCTGTGGAGTGGCTTGTGGCTTTGGGCCACCAGCTTTCTGGTTACAGCCAAACACGTAACCAGCGGAGCTTTCAAAGCTCGCCAGCTGCTCCTCAGTGCCAGCGGTGGAGAGGAGGGCGCACAGGGGCAGCGGGGCTCCCACGATACTATGACCCCGGTCTACAGATGCTTCCTGACGGACCCAGAGTGCTCTTTAGAGATCATGTGAGCAAGCCAGGGCCCATTTCCCCATCTCTGATCTTTACCTGAATGATTCCTGAAAGTAAGGTCACCGACATGGCGACTTTCACTCGCAAGGCATCTCTGGCTTCTGTGCCGTTGGTTGCATTGACGCCTCCGGGAATCACGATGTCATCCGGTACCAAGCGAACGGCCACGCCACCGATCATCAGGCTAATCACCGCAAAGGGCCCTGAAATAACGACGCACGATGAGCACCGCGCAGGAGTCCAAGGAAACTTTTTTTTTTTAAATCATTTTATTGAGGGCTCTTACAATTCTTATCACAATCCACACATACATCAATTGTGTCAAGCATATTTGCACATTCGTTGTCCTCATCATTCTCAAAACACCTGCTCTCCACTTAAGCCCTTGGGATCAGCTCCTCATTTCTGCCCACTCCCTCCCCAAGGAAACTCTTTGAATGTGTCAAATGCAGTTATTGTCATTATACCAAAGACACAGGTCTGCACAAAGGGCTAGCCTTGAAGTAAAACTCCACTGCTCTCCTCTGGCAGTCTGCTTCTGTTGTGTAAGGTGGGGTTTTTTGGTGATCGATTGTATTTTCCAGAAATGACCACTATAGTCTGTCCCATTGACATACTCTCCACCCCCACCCCATTCACATGCTCTTTGGAATGGTGCCCCTTTGTCATCCAAAGGACAGAGGAATCCTCCTCTCCTTGTGGTGTCCGAGTGGGCTTGTGGCTTGCTAGCAGCAGCAACAACATCACAAATACAGTCAAAGCGATAGCAAGGGACTTCTGAGGCTAGGTCACAGAAGTGATGCAGCGGCTGTCTGGAGCGTTTCAATGTTTGTGTTGGTGCCCTGAGCCACTATGTGTAAGAACGGTCAAGTCTGGGACCACAAGGTGGAAGGGAGGGAAACAGGGAGGGGAGAGAATGAGAGGAAGAGAGAAGGGGAAGAAGATAAAGAGGGAGAGGGTGAGAGAGAAAGACAGATTCAGTCCACCTCTCCAACTATCATTTCATTCCCAACTACGAAAGACCCTGAATCTGAACCCCTCAGACAAGCGCTTCCCACTTCCTGACTCACAGGAACCATGACAGATAAATGTAAAATGCGTTAAGCTGCTAAATTTGTGGGTATTTATTACTTAGCAATAGATAATATTGTGTGTGTGTGTGTGTGTGTGTAAGCTGGATGGAGTCTCATGCAGTGCTAACATTCTTATGAAATTCATATGCATCTGATCCTAAATATGCTAAAGATATGCACAATATGTATAATTCAGGACCTAAAATATGATAAAAATTTTAAAAGAACAGGCACAGTAACCAGAAACTTGAAGTACCATTATTGGAATAAATAAAAAGAAATACTAGATGCATCCAAACTGTGTTATGAAATGAAGCATTTCATCTCATTTCACAGATTTCAACACCTGTTCTTGGCATATAAGAAAATTGTGTCTCTTGGTCATCCCGATGATCAGATCATCTTATGGGATGGGGAGGAGGGGCATTAAAAAAACACCTATTATGTATGCAGCAACACTGTTCTTAAGCAGGTGCTCTAATAATGACCATGCGGTTTCTTTGGGAAACTACCAAACTTGGGAATCCAGGAAGCCGGGCACTGAAACACCCAGGGCAGGCTTTTACCGATGGAGATGTGTCTGGAGGTTCCAAAGAAGCAGTACATGATGACAGGGTAAAATGAGGAGTACAGGCCGAACACCGGCGGCACGGCTGCCAACATTGCAAAGGCTAAACCTGTGGGATGAAAAGCAAACCGAGATGAATTCAGATAGAAATCCCAAAGGGCATCTGCATAGACCTGCTCCTGAATCAATGAGTGAAAATGTCCCCCTTAATGCGTCAAGGAATCTCACAGACCTGGAGAGGTCTTCCATTTATCTTAGTCAAAACAACAACAAAACGGACAAACCAAAGGCTATCAAGTTGCCACAGGACATCCCGTCTCATCTTTCCCCCACAGAGTTACCAGTGGATTCTATCCACGGACCTTTCCATTGGCAGCTGAATGAGTAGCCCCCACACCACCAGGGCTCCTCGGTACATCATAGTTCTTTATTGTTAGAACATGGGCTTAGGAGCCAAGAAGTTTAACAACTACTATAACACAATATTGAAGTAAAGCAATTCCAGGTAGTCTCAACAAGTATTGATTTGATGAATGAGTTCACCATATTTTATTATGAATATTCCTGGGACCTTTTAAGAGTAAAATGTTTCAATAATTTCTTTAGATAGTCAAAGGTTACTCGAATGCTATATAAAAATTATTTTTACAAACATAAAAACTGCAAGTTTAGTATCATGATGAAAGAGAGAGAGAAAAAAAACCAAGCAAATTGGGGAAACAACAATGAGGGGGAAAGAGGAAATAAATAAACAACTAACCTTGCGGAAGCTGAAGCACTCCTGTGCTTATGCCTGAGACCAAGTCACCCAACACATACTCCTTGAACTTATACGCAGGCAACCACTTAGTTATGGGCAGAAACATGTAAATGATATTCCTTATCTTCTTAGGAGTACATCTGGGAGGACAAAGAAAGAAATGAAACCGTACATGAGGAATATTCCCATGGGATTCATTCACAGCAAAGTATTTTTCCTGCAAGAGAGAGCAGTTCTTCCAAAAGGGCATCCTAGATGGTAAAGTTGAGGATAGGTGACAATGAAGAAGACACTCGATGAGATGGATTCACACCGTGGCTGCAACACTGAGCGCAAACATGACGCTGATTGCGGGGCTGGTCCAGGACCGGGCAGGGCTGCCTCCTGTTGACCTGGGGTCGCTGTCAATCAGAACAGACTCAATGGCACCACCCCAGCCAACAGCCACAAGCTCTGGAATGATAGGAATGCAGACCTAGTGCCAAGGAGGGACTTTGACTGCAGAAATCAGGGGCAAGAAGGGGGCTTTTTTAATATATATATATATATATATATATATATATATATATGTTGTAGAGCATTATCATGGAACCAATTATATAAATATGATGCTCTACAACTGATTATGACAAATAAGAAAATTTTTAATTTGAAGTCAGTGAGATTTTATTACGGAAATACTTAGCGTATTCTTTATGTTGGCAGAAAAGAGAATTATTTACTGATGAGGTCAATTTTTGATATGGAATCAATGACCAGCCTCTGCCCATTTAGGCTTTCCCCTTTTTCACAAGATCAAGGGCATTTACGCAAGTATTACTGAACCTTATTAACATGTGTTCAATGTGCAGTCTTCGTTACGGCAAGCTCAGGGACCATGTCTAGCTGATTTGGTTGGTAGAACACCATGTTGATAACACCAAGGCCCTGAACTAGGCAGAGGAGGCTTAGGATCCCAGTTCCAGGCACAGCTAAGTCAACTGGTATACCAGAGTTCACAAAGACAGCCCTACTGTGGTGTGTAGTGACTGGGATCTTCGAAGCGAGTGAGCAGCCCTCTAAGGTGCAATGATTGGTCTCTCCGCCTCTGAAGCACCAAGAAGCGTGAAGAAAATCAAAGACACATGGAAACAATTTGTCCAAAGAACTAAGAGATCACATGAAACTCAGCCTCTATCACCCTGAGACCGGAAGAACTAGATAGTGCTCGGCTACCACTACCAACTATTCTGAAAGGGATCACAGTAGAAAGTCCTTGATAGAGTGGGAGAATCATACACAAAGACCAGTTTTAGAATTAACTTGGGTGAAGGAGAAGGCAAAACAAAAACAACAAGCCAACCAGGTTACCGGGTCTGATGGAGCAGAATCCCTGAGGAACCTGTGGTAGAATACCTGAGGCCATGGCATGGCACTAAACTACCCCTGTGGCTCCTTTTTCACCCAAACCACAGACAGGTGTAGGAGGTGAACAATAATACCAAGGAGGTATGCACTCCTTAGAACAATCAACCAGGCAGGACAAAAAGATAAAGATCAGGATACTTGAAGGGAGATGAAAGATGGGCAAATGGAGACAGAATACACAGGGGGGAAGTAGGGAGAATGCTGCTGCACCGCTGGGACTGCAATCTATGTCATGAAGCAAAATGTATTTATGAGTTGCTGCATGGAAAACAGAGTTGCTTTGACAAAAGTTCAAACCAACCAACAAACAAAAGACCTCAAGGCCTTGCACTGAATCCCCAAATGGTCCAATTCACTTTGATACACAGACCATGTCTCAGCTGGTAATCAAAGAAGTCACTGAATCAGAATAGGGACAGCTGAGTGCAGCTCTGCTACTAACTACCACGACAGCCGTGGTCGTCTGGGTAACAGATACACACTTTATTCCTTACAGAAGACAGTATTTTATTACAGTGTACATGCTGTTTACACGGTGTCTGAGAGCTGAAGAGTACCTAGTAATATGATAAAGGACGGTCTTGTTAGCAAAGCATAGGCATCTATGGCAAAAGCACTAAGGTAGGATGAAAAAATTGGATTTGATACCAGTCTCTTTTTGGAAAATTGAGGTATCAACAGTAGCTATCACTTACATAGCCTACTTAGCACTTAACATACACGAATGTATTGAACACCCCACTGCCCCCAGTAACCTATGAAGTGGGCACTATGATTAGTACCCAGTTACAGGACTGTGCAGAGTCTGCTTCTGCTGTGCACACGGCAGCTATGGGTCAGAACCCACTCAATGGTGCCTAGCAACAACCACACCAAGAACACAGTGGGTCATGGTGAGACCAGAATTAAAACTCAGACAGTCTGGCAATGGTGCTGACATTTTTAACTCCTCCTGAGAGTAACATTTAGAGTACAGGGTAGCTCTGAAGAATCAGTGAGCACAGTGTGCAGATGCATGGTCTCGAGGGTTCAGGAGACATCGTTCAATGGTTTGGTTTGGAGTTTGGGGACAATCATGGGATAGCATGAGTCCCCCATGCACTAACATTCCTAATCTGTAATCTAGCAGTGTAACGTAGGCTCCAAAATGCGGAGAATAGCACACGGAGGGTCCTTGACACTTTATGTCGGGGACTTGGATTCCCGGTGCTAACCAATGGCGTAGATGCCTGCGGTGGACAAATGACAGAGTGTTCCAACCCCTCTGAGGGAAGAGCTTGACATGGCTCTTCTCGGTATCCTTGGACCCAGGGTCCGAGCGGACAACCTCCTAGACCCAGGGGAAGATGGAGACCAGGACCTTCCTCGAGAGCCAGCAGAGACAAGAGAAGCCTTCTCCTGGAGCTAGGCCCTGAATTCGGGTGCTCGTCTCCTGAATGGCGAGAGCAACATTTTCTGTGGGCAGAAGCCACCACTTGTGGTGTTTCTGTTTAGCAACCGAGGTGACACACACCATGAAGCCCGTGACCACTCAGACACCTACCACCACTGGACAGTGTGGACAGTGCTGAGTGCCCACCATCACTCTTTTATCTACTTCATTGGAGAGCTTTCTCGACTTATAAGTCGACCACCGTACAAAGGAAACAGGCGAAAACACAACATACGTGAACGCTTGTTTCAGCTTATCCCCAATGGAGTCGGAAATCTTCTCCTTTGTGTGTAGCCGTTCCTGGAGGACGGGATGACTGAAGATAGGCCTGTCCACACAGTACTTCTGGGCTGCCGCAAGGATGTCATTTTCTTCAGCATGATCCATCGTCCTCGGAGATGATTCATCAACAGCAGGAGACACGCATTGCCCGGGTGACACTAAAGGAGAAAATAAAAATTCCATTTCATGACGAAGTCCGGGGATGGGTGTTTCTGAGCAGCTCCTCCTTGGGCTACTCCACGCTCTTCCGAGGGTTCTTTTGTCATCTCTGGATACTCCAGAGCAGCGTTCTCCGCTGTCCTCAGGCCGCGACCCTGAATACAGCTCCTCATGTTGGGGTGACCCCCCTCCCCAACCATAACATTATTTCCAGGGCTACTTCACAACTGTAATTTTGCTACTGTTATGAATCGGGTGACCCCTGTGAAAGGGTCGTTCGACCCCCAAAGGGGTCATGACGCCCAGGTGGAGAACGGCTGGTTTAGAGTATCTAACTGCGCCCAGTCCTTAAGAGCACCAATAACTGAAATAAAAATCAATAAAACCATGTTATGTATTCCCTTCCAGGGAAATAAATGGGCTACTTGTATACTTCTAATAAAAATCATATTAAATTCATGGCAAGATTGTAGTCACTTGGGTTTGGGTCCATGGAAAGGGAACTGTGACTCACCAGACTCCAACCAACTTTATGCTCGAGACCACGGGAAAGGACCACGGGAAAGGCGCAAGATCAGTGAGATGAGGAGACGAGAAGTCCCTCAATGGACCCTCAGGCAGGGGTCTTTGAGGTGCAGCAGTGACGTGCTTAGTTAGAACCGACCAGAAGAGCGGGCCCTCGCTCCCATAAAGATCAGTCTGGAAAATCCTAGGGAGGGAGTTCGACAGGCCTCTATAAATTGGAATGGACACAACAACCACAAATTGGCCCTAAATCTCTGATCGTATGCTAACCCTTTGTGACTTGCTGTATTAGTCTAGGTACTTTGGAGAAACAAATCCACGGCGACTCACGTATAAGAGAGAGTTTTATGTAAAGAAAAGGTGCATCATGAAAACATCCCAACCCAATGCTGCCCAAGCCCACAAGTCCAACATTAACCCATTAACCCAACACCAGTCCACAAAGTCCTCCACCTCACAAAACAGAGGCAATGATGCCGACTGCAGGAGGAAAGCTGAGTCCATGAACGTGTAAGCATCTCAGCACTGGCAAGGGTCTCCACACGGCTGCTCCAGCACCCAGGGCTGCATCGGGATAGATCCATGCGGCTTCTCCTTGGGGATGTCTTGGAGGAAGTCAGTCTTGCAAGCTGAAGCAGGGAACTGCTAAGGCAGCTGCACCCGATACAACCATCACAAAACAAGAGACCCAAGAACTGGAAAGGCGAGGCTTCACCACCCATTTATCCCTCCGCCTTTCAACCAGCACCACATGTGATTATCGGCCAGGCTGGCACAATTAACTAACTCACTTGCTATTCTACCTTAAACTATTCTACGGCTTAGAACTAAGCTTTAGCATGCCCACAAAGAGTATCCCTGGTGACTTATGTGAGAGGACACAGGTTAAACTATCATCACAATATTATTTTAAAATCTTTGGTATTTTCATGTGTGAGAGCATTAGAATGGTTGATCGCTTCCCCCGCCCCCTTGGGCTATGTAGAGAATACTTCTTACCTGAGTAGAAGAAACAATTAGGGAAGGCTTCATTTTTATGCAAACGATGAGTGTCTTAGAGGCTTTTTTTGCCAACCGCACCCTCCCCGCCCCATGGTATTTATCATAAACACATTACAATACTTTTTAACATGTTGCTGTAAAAAATTATATTTTCATAAAAATGCCCACCCTGTTTGTGCTTATGGAGATGTGTACGAGTGTTCACTACAGCTTTATGACAGTGAAAAATTGACAAGACCCCCCACAAATGTCTACCTATATGCAATACAAATAAATTGAGTTATATTCATAAATTCAGCAAATGCAACCACTTATCAACAAAGATGATATGGGAAGTCTGGAGAAAGAGGTTTTGCGGCAGAATCTGACAAAACTTGCACGACCTTACGGAACCTCAGCTGATGTGTGTGAGCGGATCACTGACACAGAACCCATGGAAGGACCTCTGGCTTCCGCCCACCCCCTAACCCACCCAACCGCTGCTGTTGAGTCCCTGCGATGCCCAGCAGCCTCATGGGCACAGTGAGCAGCACTGACCCGCAGGGCGTCCGAGGGGTCAGTCGTGACGGAAGCTGACCACCACGTTTTTCTTCTGAAGCTGCTAGTGGGCTTACACTGCCAACCTTGGCCTTTTTTGATTCACTGTCATGATGGGCTTGACCCCTGAGCCAAGGCTCCTGCAGGCAGTCTAACACCCCCAAAATCGTCGTGCCACACCACTATAGAGCCGCTTGGAATTCAAAACACATGTTGTTTGAAGGATTCACACAGTGCTCACTTACTAGCCAGAAGGTTGGTGGCCACTTGCCGTATCCCTCAGTACACTTCCCCCTCAGACCTCAGTATTATTTCCATTTTATCAAGCAATTATCCATGTGTTTTAAACTACCCCCGAGAGAGTCAGATGGTCGGCTAGGTAGTACTTGACATACTTAAAATACCGTTTTTTCAACACTTGCCGAACCAGGAATCTTCTCAGGTGATTTGAAAACAATGGAATGATACCACAATCAGGCTCAGGCCACTTTCCCCTCAGACTCATTGTTATTAGCTCCCATTTGCCCCCATCGTCCTCTGCCATAACCTTATGCAGTTACTGTCTACAGACCTACCTATCCGGATTCTTACACAGAAAACCATGCAACACAAAACACAACCATACGAAGCTGAAGGAGCCGGGAGAGGAGCACTGTGTCTCGTGGCATGTATCTGTCTAGGACAGGACGCACACGTCTGACCTAGCTGGTTCTCATAAACAGCATCCGTACTGCAAACAGCGGGAGGATTTGTGGAAACAGCTGCACACAGTATTTCCCTAGTAGAAATGTTAACATCAGGATGGGCCGAGATACGGAACTCACTCTCAAGGTTATGAGAAATTCAAGTGTGGGAAGAGCAAACTTGTCTGGGAACACTGCCGGTAGTTAGTAGATAAATAATAAAGCACTGCGGGCTGTCGAGGCTGCTGCAGTTTTGTACCGTCTCTGTCGGTGTCTAATTTGTGCTGCAGCCCTGTACTGTCTCTGAGTCTGTGTGTCTGTCTCTGTGTATGTGTGTCTATTTGCGTTCCATGTTCTTTCTCCCTGCTCGAGAAACCGCCCCCATCCAAAGCAAGCAAACACACAAACAAACAAAACCCAGTAAGAATGACTAGACAAAATTCAGATAACCTTCAGTCAAAGAGAAAGCAGAAAACATTGAAAATGGAAACAACTTTAGAATGAGTCTAAAGGGAGATCAAATCACAGGGTATTGTATTTTAACCTGACTACATCTGCCATACCTGCCTTCACAATGCTCGGTCTGCTAGCAGGACTATTCATATCCTTGACTCTGGTCAGAGGGGATTCACGACAGACTTAATGACGTGGGGACACAGCAAATGGATTTGGGGGCTTCTACTATCATTCATAGTCTTCTACAAAATGGGTGTTCGTAATTTAAATGCTGATACCATTCCCTCCTTCAGATTGGGGTTTTATTATGACAGTCCTTGCATGACACAGGCTGGTGTGCTTTTTCCAGGTGGACTTTCATGTGGACAAACCTTCTTAATATTATTGAACAATTAAATCGTATGATTTGTGAAAAAAACTACTATGAGCTATCACTTCATTACTACTAATAAAGAACACAACCGTTGGCAAAGAAGTTGTGACATTGGAACCCCTTTCCATTGATGGTGTGTATGTAAATTTATATAAAACTGCTTAAAGAAACGGTTGGTAACCCCTCAGAAAATTAGATACATATTTGTCAACTGGGGTTTTTCTAAGTATTATTTTGTTACTGTTACTGAGTTTTTGTTTTTTGCTTTTTATTCTTGCATGTTTTTCTTTATATGAAATCCAGGTAAGTGAATCTATATAGAGAATAACTGGATTAATAGTTTTGGGGGGCTGGGGGAAATGTGGAGCTAATAATGAGTACACAAACGAAGAAAATGTTCTAAAACTGTTGTAGTGACAGTACACAGCTCTCTTCAATATGTTTAGACTATTGCATGATGTGTGAACAGAGTAGAAAGCCCAGTCTTTCTCCTGCTAAGCAGCTGGTGTTTTCAAACTGTTAACCTTGCAGCTAGCAGCCCAAAGCTTCAAAATTAAGAAAATTTTAAAAAAAGGGGTGGGTGGTTGGGTGTAATTGGTTTAATTGAGCAAACTCCCGAATTTGACTGCTCTGCTAAGAGGTTGTTGGTTCGAACTGTATTAGAACTTAAGTGCAGAGGTTGTTGAAGGCTGCGGTTTACAGTGAGAGCCTTTATTTCCCTGAGTTTCCACATAAATCCAGCCTACATTGAATTACTCCTGACCACTAGGCGGCAATGTGAATAGCTTTGTCTTCAGGCAAAGTGTGTTGGATTGCTGTCAGTACAGGTGTGGGAGTGGGGTGCAGCCTAGCTCTTAGGGCAGGGGTGCTCAATAAGTCAATCATGATCTACTCGTCGATCATAAATGTAGTGTGGGCAGATCACATGGCATTAAAAAATAGACGTACGTCTATCATCAATCCCGTCACTTAACTGATACACAGTGTAGCCAATCAGATGCAATCTTAGGTGTCAAATGCATGTGCAAACAACTTCCCTTAAAGTGCAGCAAAATGGACAAGCTCAAGTCCTCCCTCAATGCAAGAACACTTTTTTCTGATAACCTGGCATTCTGTGATGGTCACCTTCCCCACACGAGCGCTGAAGACAAAATGGGTACATAAGCAAATGTGGTGAAGAAAGCTGATGGTGCCCGGCTATCAAAAGATATAGCATCTGGGGTCTTAAAGGCTTGGAGATAAACAAGTGGCCATCTAGCTCAGAAGCAACAAAGCCCACATGGAAGAAGCACACCAGCCTACGTGACCACGAGCTGTCGAAGGGATCAGGTATCAAGCATCAAAGAACAAAAAATCGTATCATTGTAAATGTGGGTGAGTGCAGAGTGGAAACTCAAAGCCCATTTGTAGGCAATTGGACACCCCCTTACTGAAGGGTTTTGGGGAGGAGTGCAGGGTAGCAAGGATGAATCATATAACTTTCCTCTAGCTCTTAAATGCTTCCTCCCCCCGACTATCATGATACCAATTCTACCTTACAAATCTGGCTAGACCAGAGGATGTACATTGGTACAGATAGCAACTGGAAACACAGGAAATCCAGGACAGATGACTCCTTCAGGACCAGTGGTGACAGTGGCGATGCCTGGAGGGTGGAGGGAAGGTGGGGTAGAAAGGGGTAACTGATTACAAGAATGTGCGTATAACCTCCTTCCTGGGGGATGGACAGCAGAGAAGAGGGCGAGGGGGGGGGGGCGGACGTCAGATAGTGTAACATATGACCAAAAAAATAATAATTTATGAATTATGAAGGGTTCATCAAGGAGTGGGAGTGGGGAAGGAGAGGGGAAAATGAGCAGCCAATATTAAGGGCTCAAGTAGAAGGCAAATGTTCTGAGAATGATGATGGCAACAAATGTACGTATGTGCTTGACACAATGGATGGATGTATGGATTGTGATAAGAATTGTACGAACCCCTAATAAAATGATTACAAAGAACTGACAAGCTAAGTTATTGCCAATTTTTAGACCTTGGTTTTTTTCTCTTAAACGTAAGAAAGGGTATTAAAGTGAGTGGGGGAGCTGGACGAAGTAAGAAGACAAAAACGTATCACTTTCATACGGAATGGGAGATTTTGACACTACAAGCCGACATTCAGCTGAAGTCCAGAGCGCATGAATAGTTCTGGAACTTACTCGCAGAGGAAAGTACTTAAACATGAGAAAATGTGCTACGTCCTTGACTGCATTACCAGGCTCTACTTATTTATGTGAGCCAGCCTTTTCCCACATAAAGATCATTAAGTCCAAGTACCATTCCACCATGACTGATGATCATTTGGAAGTGTGCTTGAGGCTGGCTGTCAGCAGCTGCCTGGACCAGGCGTCCTCAAACTATGGCCCACAGGCCACATGCAGCCCGCCAAGGACATTTATCCAGCTTGCCAGGTGTTTTGGCCCTGTTTGTTTTTTTACTTCAAAATAAGATATGTGCAGTGTGCATAGGAATTTGTTCATTGTTTTTTT
>NW_022103920.1:42475957-42485019 GCF_000313985.2 Echinops telfairi | reverse complement strand
CTCTATAAATGCCCTTTGCCTCCCAGCTCTTTCCTCTATTTCCCTTGATTCTCCTCCTGTGAGTTTGGGTTTTTCTAAATCGTGTCTCTAGTCACCATTTGCTTGTCACAGGTGGTGACTTGCATGTTGCTATGATGCTGGAAGCTATGATACAATATTTCAAATACTAGCAGGGTCACCCACGGTGAACAGGTTTCAATGGCACCTACAGGCTATGAAAGATTAGGAAGAAGGCACTGGCTGTCCACGTCTGAGGGATGAGCCACTGAAAACATCATGAATAACAGCAGAAGACTGTCCGATACAATTCTGGAAAATGAGCCCCTTAAGTAGGCAGGTGTTCAAAATATGATTAAGAAAGAGCGGCTTCCTCAAGGTAGAGTTGACCTTTCTGAATTGGATGGAGGAAAGCTTTCAGGGCCTTCATTTACCAATGAAGACTGAGCAGAGTGACAAGAAAGAGCTTCAAACATTCATTAATAATTGTACCATGGAATACATGAAGTATGACTCTAGGAATTGAAGTCTTTATAAATGAAATGGACTATCAGGAGAGACCAATTCCTGGGCAAGGATACGATGCCTGGTGTCAACAAGATGGGCTGACACAGCGGCTGCAACCAAGGGCTCAAACACCGCGACCCGGTGAGCACAGCTCCTGAGGGTGCGCGCTCCCTTCTGTGGCACACCGGGTCCCTGAGCCAGGGCCCCCTTGGCAACATCGTGATTCTAAGAAATAGAAAACCACTGGTTTATAACCTACGAGGCAGAGAAAGACGCAGGAAGACAACAAAGAAACATAAGAAAACAAAAGCCCGTTATGGACCTTTCGAAAAGAAATGATGAATCAGTGGCATGATTAGTCAAATGAGATCATTTTTCTTGTAAGCTTTATAAAATATGATTTGATAATATAATACAACACAACACAAAATACTACAGGAGCCCTGGAAATGCAATAGCAGGAGCCCTGGTGGCACGGTGGCTACACATTGGCCTGCTAACCACAAAGTCAACAGTTCTAAAACACCAGCACTCCTCTGGAGAAAGGTGAGGCTTTCTACTCTCATGAAGAGTGACTGTCTTGGAAGCCCACAGGAGCAGCGCTACCCTGCCCTCTAGTCGCTGTGAGTCAGAATTAACTCAATGGCAGTGAGTCTTTGGTTTGGAGGCGCAGCGAATGAAGGTCGGCAGTTCAAGCCTGCCAGTTACTCTGAGGAGATCTACTTCAGTAGAGATTCAACCCTGGAAATCCTATAGGGGAATTCTACTTTGTCCTGTAGAGTGGTTATGAGTTGGCATCCAGGTGGCGGCAGTGAGTGATATGATATAATATACTGATTGAAAAATATGAGATCAATTTCAAAGAGGCATTCTAAACACGTACACATGATTTAGCAGTAAAGTGCCCCCTTTGAATTTGCCATTTTCATTTTGGGAAATGGTTGGTTACCAGCTTTGGCTGCACATTGGAATCGCCCAGCAGCTTTAAATCCTGCAGCTGCCTGACTCTCTCGCCAAGGATTCTGATTTCACTGGTTCGGGAGGTGGGCAGCATCGAGAGTGGGGAAAGCAACGTGCTGTGCTGCCAGGTTTCACAGCCATGACTTAGGGGATGGCACACACACAGCCACAAATGGGGCGGGGGAGACAGACTGTGCAAAGAATGATGTCTGTACCCACGTACATCTTTGAAATATTTAGTAGAAGCTCATAAAAAACGGCAAGAGTTGGCTTAGTTTCTCAGGCAAAACCTTGTTTCTGCGCGTAGGGCCTCACATTCGAATGGAGCTGTGTGTAGGCGGGAAGGGCAATGACTGCCACCTTTCGGTAAATTCCGTTGCAGGCCCCACAACCACGGAATGCCAGGTTTACTGGGAGCAAATCTCAAAGAAGCCTAGGTCTCAGACCTTAGATGGACTTGGACAAACATCCAACCATGCCCTCTTTGTTGGGTCTCCTCTAAAAAACACAGGATACTCGGTTAATTTTGACTTTCAGACAATCTCTCTCTCAATCTCTCTTTCAGCATAAGTATCTTCCAAACCAAATTTTACATGGGACATACTATACTAAAAAATATATATCGTTTTCTATTTATCTGAAATTCAAATTCAACAAGGCATTCTATATTTTTCTGTACTAAATTTGGCACCCTAACTCTCTATGGGTTAGAAAGAGACCGAAAAAGAGAAGGTTTGCAAATCTTTCTGAGGTGGTCGGGCCCTGCGACAGTCCACGTCTTCCTTGAGAAACGTTGGCAATTCAGGCAGGGCTGCCTCGCCTGTTGAGAAGGGGAGGGCCTGGAGAGAAGAAGAGGGTGCTGAAAGGAAAGCTGGTCCTCTGGGGGACCTTTTATGCTCTTCAACAGGGATTAAATCACGAAAGTCCCAGAGGCCATCAGTAACCCCTCATCACAGGCAGAGGCAGGGTGACCAAGGCCATAACTTAAAAGACCAAGTGACCAAGCTCTTATCTGACACCTAATGAGCTTCGAGTGTGCTGATTGAAATTATCAATCATCCAGGTGTGAAACTAATGACAGGAACTCTCACAAGAGAACAGCCGTGTCCAAGAAGGTCAACGGGACAAAGCTCCCGGCAGTCTCGTCACAAACAGCATTAAGGACAGAAAAGCAAATTGACCTCGAGGCTCACGTCCCATTTCTCACTGCTGTGAAAGAAATGGGCCTTAAGCCAGTGAGAACATCCTTCATCACGGAGTCTAGATCTAAAAGTGCACTTGGATACCAGCCAATTTAACCTACTCCCTTTGAAGTGGTGGGGTGGGAGGACACATCTACACTCATGCAAGGTGCCTGGGTGCCATAGTGGGTTATGTGTTGGGCTGCTAACCACAAGGTCAGCAGTTCGAAACCATTGACTGTTTCTTGGGAGAAGCATGAAGCTTTCTACTCCCGTTACGATTTATATCCTCAGAAGCCCACAGGGGCAGTTCTGCTCTGTGCTAACGGACCAGTACGAGTTGGATGGTCTCGATGGCAAGGGGTTTTTGAGACACTCTCACAGGAATTCCCTGGTGGTACAAACAGTTAATGTGCTCGGCTGCCAAGTGAATGGGTCCAAGTTCAAATCCACCCGAGGCATCATAAAAGAAAAGTCTGGTGCTCTACTTCTGCAATGTCAGTGGATGAAAACCTGATGGAGCCCAGTTCTACTCTGATCCACCTGGGGGCCCTATGAGTCAGTCAGCTTGATGGGTTATGTCACACACCCCAACGTATTCTCGACACAACCCTCATTTCTTATTGAAAGTCACCATAACATATAACAGGCAGAGCTCTTGATAAATAAGAATTCTCCTAACACAGTGGTAAATTTCAAACTTCAAGCTAAGAGTGAGAAGTAGTTGTCTGTCAACAGTGGGGATGTACTCTGGTTTGGCAGCAGATGTTCTCAATCGAAATCCAGGGCTGTGGGTAGCCAGGGTCCTGTATCACAAGTGTCTCAGGTGTTCTGTGCTTTTACGACAGGGTCATCCAGACCAGGTGTGTCCATACCTGGACGCGCATCAGAATCACCTGGGAAGCTTACAGCACAGATTTGCAAACCTTCTAGAGTCTGATGTCATAACTTTGGTATCTAGAGTGATTGAATCCGATGGACATACATTGTATGGAAAAACAAGACTGAGCTCTATCAGAGCAAAATCCTAATACTGTTCATTTCTGTACAATGATAATTAAACCCAACCCAGCCCCCTGCCAACTCATAGAAACCCTTCAGTTTTCAGAGTGAAACTGCCCCTTCAGGTTTCCACTCCCAGGTCATGTAAAAGGTGTTTCTTTTTCTTTACACTTCTTTGATTCTTAGCATAACCAGGACACATTAACTGGTCGCTTATTAACAATCACTGATTAATTGTAGTGGTCCCATATGCAGCAAGAGCAAAAGGTCCAGTTCGTCCTGAATTGAGATGAGAAGTTCTGTGACAGCAGGGACCACTGTGTCTGAGCACCCAGCCTCCCGGGCAGCGGGTGGAGTGCTATGTGAGTGTACCAGAATGCTGCAGGCCAAGGTTGCTGGAGTATTTCATTTGGTGCGTTCTCTACTCTTTCCTTCTTCTTATTTATACATATCCTCCTCCCTTTAAGTTCCTCTGCCAAAGCACTTTTGGCTTTAGGACAAGGAGCCCTGGTGGTGCAGCAGGTTTAGCACAGGGAGGATGAGGCAGCCTGGCCATAAAGATTTTTAGCCTTGGAAACTGCGCTGTGAGTAGGGATGGGTTTGATGTGAGTGGGTGGTTAAGCAAGGCAAGCATAAATTGTATATGCCGATTGACTTGGTATATTTATTACACCCAAAAGATACTAGATTTGGGGTAATAAATTATGTTTTCTTCAGCTGTAACACTGAGATGATAATAGAACCTCATAATAGTTTTGAGAAATAAACTGAGGGAGAATATTTCTAAAATACTTATCATGGGGCCTGGCATATAGTCAGTGCTAAATAAGTGTAACGATGATTACTACTAGGGAGCTCTGGTGATGGAGTGGGTTACGCACTGAGCTGCCAATTGCACGATCGGCAGCTGGAAACTGTCAGTTACTCTAAGGGAGAACGCTGGGCTTTTCACCTGTACAGAGTTACGGTCTCAGAAAGCCACAGGGGAAGTTCTACTCCACCCTGCAGAGTTGCTATTGGTCCTGAGGCGACTTGATGGCAGTGAGTTTGGTTTTGCTGTTACTACTACTGGGCTAGGGCAATTCATTTCATTCACGCTCAGCTGGCTCGTGTGTAAACGTGAACATTAATTTTCCTTTATTGATAAGACTGAACTACTGAATTGTATGACATGTAGAATATGTACCAACAAAGCAGTCTTAAAGATAAACACTTATAAGGAGCCTTCAAGGTACAGTGGGTTAAGCATTGGTCTTCTTAACTCATTCAAGGTCAGCAGTTCAAAACCACTAACCACTCCGAGAGAGAAAAACAGGCTTTCTATTCCTGTAAAGAGTTAGAGTCTTGGGACCTCAAAGAAGCAGGTAGATCTACCTTACCCTACAGGATCGCTGAGTCGGCCTCAATGAGATGCCAGAGTCTGGATGTTAAGAATGGCTAGATGGCTGGAGCTGCACATCCTGGGTGAGGCTGTGAGGTTTGCTGTGGGCCTTAGTCATCCTGCGAGCCAGACAGTCCCCGCCCCTGCTAGATAGAATCACTAGGAGGGGTTTGGTTTTAGTTTCTATTAGGGAACACAGGAAATTTTGGAACTAGGAAGAAGACACTGTTGGCAAGGAAATGCCAAAATGTAGGAAATAAGATCAAAGACCTCCATATGTGTAACACGTTACTTTTTTCTTGTAAAAGTAATTAATATATGACCACTGTGGAAATTTTCCTCCATGTATAAGTGATACATATTAAATGTACATTATAGATGCATATGCTATGTATACACATTAACAGCTTCACATTTTAATTTCTTTACTTTTATTTAACATTGTGATATAAACATTCTACCTTCTTAAAAACTTCATAAACATACTTTTTAATGATTATCAAAGTACTTTTCTATGTACCCCTGCCATCTCGTTGATTCCAGAGTTTTCAAGGCTGCAAATCTCTGAAGGAGCTGACAGCATCATCTGTAAAACCACTGCTGAGTGGAGACCCAATGCCCATCTGTAGACAGTTGGACATCCCCCTACAGAGGGTCACGGAGGAAATGAGCCAGTCGGGGTGCAGTATAGCGCCGAGGAAACACAAACTTTCCCTAGTTCTTCGGTGCTTCCTTCCCCCCACTATCATGACCTCACTTCTACCTTACAAATCGGATTAGACCAGAGCACGCACACTGCTACAGGTAAGAGCCCACAACACAGGAAATCCAGGATAGATAAACCCTCCAGGGCCAACAGGAGAGTAGAGATACCAGGAGAATTAGGGGAGGGTGGGGGGAGAAAGGGGCATGTGATCACAAGGATCAACCTATAGCCCCCTCTCAGGAGGAGAAATAACAGAAAAGTGGGTGAGGGGCAACGGAGGACAATGTAAGATATGAAAATAATAATCTATAACTTAGCAAGGGTTCGTGAGGGAGGGAGAGTGGGGGAGGGAAGGGAAAGAAATGGGGAGCTGTTATCAGGGGCTCAAGTGGGAAGAGAATGCTTTGAAAATGATGATGGTGGCATAAGTGCAAATGTGCTTGACACACTGGATGAATGTATGGATTGTGATGAGATGTAAGGGCCTCCAATAAAAGTATTTAATAATAAAAAGTAACCATTGCCATTGAGTTGATTCTGACTCAAAGAAATCCTATATATAGTTTACGGGGCTTGGTAAAACTTTATTGGAACAGACAGCCTCGTCTTTCTTCTGCGGAGGGCCGGGTGAGTTTGAACCACTGTCCTTGTGGTTAGCAGCACGAAGCTTATCCAATAGCACCAAGAGGGCTCCCTTTCCTCCATATGTCCCATGATTGAGTTCACCATCCCTCTTGTAATTAGACACTTAGATTACCTCTAGGTTTGTGCTACTATAAATAGAATTTTGTGTTTTGACCTGTGTGAGTTATGTGTGCAATAATGAAAAAATAACAAATCTTTGAGGCTGGTGATAAGTACTTGATCAATTATAAAGTGAGCACAAACAAACAACTGATGGGTTAAAATGGTACGAGGAGAAGCACAGCATGCCGGAACACAGAGAAGTTAACATTGCTTGAGGCGGTGCTATTAAAGAATCACAGCATCCGTGGAAGGACAGGATTCTCCTCACTTCTCAGATGAGGTATCTGAGGGTGCAGTGGAGGAGTAGCTAGGCTGGGATTGGAATTGAGACCTCTCTCTCTCTCTCTTTTAAATTAAATCCTTTTATTTGGGGCTCTTACATCTCTTATCACAATCCATACATTCATCCATTGTGTCAAGTACATCTGTACATATGCTGCCACCATCATTTTCTTTTAAAAACTTTTATTATTTTAAGCTTAATTTATTCCCGAGCCATGAGTTTTGCTTCTTCAGTTTCTTCTGGGAAATCTTTTTCTTCTGTGCAACCTCCTCTTCTGGTTTGGGAACGATCTGCTCCTTCTCAGTCAGGATCACTTCAGTGTGGCAGGGGGAGCTCATGTGTGGGTTGATCCGACCATGAGCTCTGCAAGTCTGGCGGCGCATCTTGGGGGCTTTGTTCACCTGGATGTGCTCAATGACCAGAGAATCCACAACTAAACCCTTAAGTTCAGCATCACTTTCTGCATTTTAAGCATGTGAAGCAAAAATTCAGCACTCTTTTTGGGCCACCGACCCTGGGTTCATCCCCACTGTTTGGCCTGGGCACACCGACCAACACCCACATTGTAGCGTCGGAAAGGCAGACCCTGCTTCTGCAGAGTGACGTCTTTCAAGTATTTGCCACCATCATTTTCAAAGCATTTTCTTTCTCCTTGAGCCCTTGATATCAACTCCTCATTTTTCCCCTTCCCTGGAATTGAGGTATCTCACTTCTGAGATCGCTCTTCTCGTTCAATGCTGCCTCATTATCCACGTATCAGATTAGTTCTGCCCAAGTGTTTGTGTGATTTTTTTGAAATTCCAGTAATTATGAGCATGTAGTACCATGAACCATGACGTGTTGCTTTGATTTTAACAAAATAGAAGCAAGGCTGAAGCGAGAGAAGGAAAAAGCTTCAGAGAGGACACTGGATTTGAACTGGTCTTGAAGAATGGACAGAGGGCAAAAGAGATGGCGTGTGATTCTGTACTGTGAAGGGAACAGGCAAAAGTTAATAGGATAAGTCCCAAACACGAAAAATTGTGTTTTGGAGGCAACATGAACAGCATTACAGAAATCAAGGAGGGTCATGACTTGAACCATCATGAAAGGCAGATTCCAATCACCAGTGATTTGAAGCTATCCCAAGCCTCCTTTGTCCTACATGGGACTTCTGATCAAAATCACTCTGCTGGAAAAAAATTCATATTTCATTCCATTAAAGAAATTGAATTCCTCCCAGCACTAATTTGCTGTACCTCTATAAAACAGAAATGACAAGATTTATTTTCCCAACTAGGAACACTTGAAGGATCATTAAAATCATAAGAAATGTCTCCAGTATCTGATCGGAGCACACGGGAGCAGATGAAGGGGGAGGAGGAGAGAGTGGAGCACATCCTGGCCCACCAGGCCTTGAGGACGATGTTCCCGCTCAGAGCAGCCAGTCCACAGAGAGGACCACATGGTCGGTCCTACTATGAGACACGACATCCCTCACTGACCCATAGCCCTACAGGGGACAACACTGGAGACACAGTGTGGGAATTGCACCTGATCTGATCCCGCCACACCAAGGCAAAACACTAAGGGGGCGCAACAGAACAGCAAGGGAACGGAGCAGTGAGGTCCCCAGGGAATGAAGAAGGTAGACTTTGGGGCCAGGGCTTGGTGCCCCAACAGACTGGACTGGAAAACACTCCCAAAGGCCAACAAACAGTCCTTGAACTAACTACAAGTTTTTCGTTCTAGTTGTATTTTGGGGTTTTTTTGTCATTGTTTTGTTGCTGTTGTTGTTTTGTTGTACATTATTGCTTGGTTTTGCTCTGTCTTGTTTTTGTGCATGTTATTATCTCCGCAGGTATGTCTAAATAAGAGGCTGCATGAACAATCTGGAGGAGAAAACAATGGGACTGACAGTTCCGGGGAGACATGAGAGGGGGGGAGGGGGAGGTAAAGGAAGTGGTGTTAACAAACCCAGGGACAAGGGAACAACAAGTGATCCAAATCAGTGGTGAGGAGGGTGTGGGAGGCCTGGTAGGGCTTGATTAAGGGTAATGTAACCAAGAGCAATTACTGAAACCCAAATGAAGACAGCATGATAGTGGGACAGGAGGAAAGTCAAAGGAAATAGAGGAAAGAGCTAGGAGGTAAAGGGCATTTATAGAGGTCTAAACAAAGGCATGTACATATTGTAAATATATTTATATATGAGGATGGGGAAATAGATCTATGTGCATATATTTATAGGTTTAGTATTATGGTGGCAGATGGACACTGGGCCTCCACTCAAGTACTCCCTCAATGCAAGAATACTTT
>NW_022103920.1:42463879-42475029 GCF_000313985.2 Echinops telfairi | reverse complement strand
GGGGAGGGAGGGGAAAAAATGAGGAGCTGATGCCACGGGCTTGGGTGGAGAGCAACTGTTTTGAGAATGATGAGGGCAATGAATATACAAATGTGCTTTACACAATTGATATATGTATGGATTGTGATGAGTTGTATGAGCCCCTATTAAAATTATTTTTTTAAAAAAAGAAAAGAGGAGCTAGCTTTGAGGTTAGGACACACCCCTTCTTACACTGAGCTAGGAGTTGCCCTTAAGTGTCAACACTTATATTTGAAGCCTCAGCTATCCCCTCACTCAAACACGCGAGGCCATCACACTGATTCTGACTCACAGAGACCCGGTGAGACACAGTAGAACTGCCCCCGTGGGTCTCCAAGGCTGTCTGTCAGTCTGTATGGGAGCCGAAAGTCTGGCTAAACCCTAAAGACTTTCCATCTGCACTTGTTCTCTGTACACCTTGATTCCACACACACAGCTTTCCTGGGATCCTTTTCTCAGCCAACCCTACTCCCAACATCCCACAATGCCTCTGTACTGATTGCACGATCCGTTTCACCCATCAGCTGGCCCCCACACATTTGCCTACCCCATTCTCTTCAGAATGTTCCCACTCAGTGTAATTTTACAAAAGAACCACACCCATTGTCGTTGAGCCAATTCAGCACAGTACATTTTACAGCCATTTAGAGGGAGCTCCAGAACAGAAAGAGGGCGACTGGTAAATTGGGTGGGTGCTTAACCTAAGATATCCAGTCGTATGTTCAAGGATATTAAAGCATTTACCATAGAATAATGAAGAGAGGTTACATTTCGGTGGTGAAATGAAGGCTAATTTTATTTTCTTCTTTGGATTTACCAGCATTTTCTACGTTTTCCACAGTAAAAAGTAGCATAATAAAAGTAAGTGTTCAATGCTGACAACAGGAGTAGAAGGTACTTTCGATAGCCCATCTGGGAGAAGTCTGCAAATACCTTCGCAGAAGCCCTTGGCATTTGAGTGGAAAAGTGAGTTCTGCCCAGACGTCGCTGAGAATCCCTAAATTTTAGCACACCGCGCATTGGGAGCAGATGTAGGGAAGCTGCCTGACTGTTCAAAGTCATCATGCTTGTTTCTGTGACATGCTTGGCACACACTCCTGGGAGGGAGAGATATTGCCAATTAAGTAGATCAGGCCCCTTTAGACTTGCTCTCCAAGAACAGCTGACACCGAAACTGGGAAGAGTCTGTTGAAGGAATCACCAACCTGTGCCATCTGAAAGGGGGTCAGGTAGGCAACGACAATGACTGATGTGGACCAGGCGTGTCTGTGTCAGTCTGGCAAGCATATGCAAAGCCCACAGTGGTCATCTGTTTTTAGCTCTAGCTGAATGTCAGGTCAGATGTCCACTTAAATTTTTCCTTGACATTAAGGCTCAATTGATATAGAGAGGACTACACATTAAGTGAAGTTAGTTTTACTGGGCTATCGAGAGAACATTTTCATTATCCAAGAACGTTCCCTTGTTCTCTACCCATCTTCCACACAACAATCCCTGCCACAGCCCTGCCTGAGGCACCCTCCGTCCTGAGCTCTACCACGTAGTTTCTATCTGTTCTGAACCCTCACATTAGTACGACCTCTACTAGTGCCTAATTGCAGTAGAGTATTTCTATCAGAACCATGTCAGAAGTAACTTCACAATGCTTCTCATTTCCCCCAGTTTTATATACAGGCACGAGGCAATGATGGTAATTAAGCACGCCATGTTGTACAACCTGACCAATAACCATTTCCACATTGTTTTCACCACTCTTAACAAAATTCAGTAACACCCCACCCCCACCCCCGCAAAGCAGTAACTCCTCATTTTGCCCCCGAGACATCCCTGGCAAATATTAACCTCATTCATAAACACTGGTCTCAAGGCATCTGCCTAGTCTAGATATTTTATATAAATAGGATCATACAATATCTGATCTTCAGTGTCTAACTGGTTTCACTCAACATAAAATTTCTAAGTTCATTTATGTCATAGCATAATTTCCATCCTCTACAGGAGTTGAAATTACATTTTTATAAATATGCTTTTAATTTTTAAATGTTGAAAACCAAAACAAATTTTAATAAAACAATGCATAAACCAGTTAAAAAAAAACACCTGCCCCTTTTCTTTGCTGTCATTTCCTCCTGCTTCCTCCATCCTTCCTCTGCTCTAGCTGTTCTGTCAACTCGCCAAGTGCACACTGGTGTCAGGGTCTTGGTACTCGCTAGAATGCTGTACTCCCAGATAGTCTCATAACTTTTCTCACCTTCAGGTCTACATTCAATGTCACTTCCTTAGGGCAAGCCTTTTCTGACACTATTTTTAAACTCCACTGTCTTCTTGGATTCTTCCCCCCATAGCGTTTATTACCATCTCACATACTGTTTGAGGAATGCAGGTGCCATAGTGGGTTAAGCATTTGGCTGCTAAGGGCACGGGTGGCAGTTCAAACCCACCAGCTACTCCATGGGAGAAAGATGAGGCTTTCTTTTCCTGTAAAGATTTACAATCTCAGAAACTCACAGGGGCAGTTCTACTCTGTCTTACAGGGTCTCTCTGAGTTGGAATCTACTCAATGGTAAGGAGTTGGTGCTTGTTTGTTTTTAAGTTTGCATACAATAGCCTGCTAAAGTCTGAGGTGACCTGGGAAGAGAAAGAATCTCAAGGTGATGGATTGGTACAGTGGCTGCAGCAGTGAGCTCAAACAACATCACAACGGTGGTGATACCCAGCCGTGCTTTCTTCTGCTGTAAGTAGAGTGAGTACCGTTGCATTAGAGCCACCTTGATGGCTCCCAACAATGACATCCGACAGATTGTACTTCCTTGTTTACTTCCCTCCTCCTCTTCACTTAGAATGCAAGCTACAGGAAAAGAAAGCCTCATCTTTCTCCCTTGGAGTAGCTGGTGGGTTTGAACTGCCACCCTTGCCCTTAGCAGCCAAATGCTTAACCCGCTATGGCACCTGCATTCCTCAAACAGTATGTGAGATGGTAATAAACGCTATGGGGGGAAGAATCCAAGAAGGGTAGGGACATAGTACGAACTCATTATCTATGTGCTGAATAAATAATGCACTGAAGACAAAGCAGGGAGGAAGAAAATCCCTGCTAGCTCTGGAGATTGTTATTGAAAGTATAGAAATTTTTATCATTTTTAGTTACTTTATAATGGTTCATTTTTGGGGAGAAATAGAGATGAAAACTAATGATAATACCAAGGACGGCACAACTCTAGTTTTACTACCGCAAACATTAGAAGCGAGGGTGGGCGAGGGGAGTTGGTAGCACTGATGATTGTATAATCTCACCTGATGGGATTGAACAGCAGAACTGTATGTGAATGGATATATTGGAATGAGTATGACATGTCAATAAAAATATTATAAAAATTAGATTTGTGGGGATAAATGCTTACACAGAAACACATAGATGAGCATTTAGGTTTAGTAACACGTTTTCCTCCCATTAGAAGTAAAGTTATAGAGACAAAGCCCACTATTTCCTAGGATACTAATGCTACACTGATTCCTTTTGAGAGGGAGGTAAAGCATAACCTCCTTTTCCTCCTTAGGGCCTTTCCATCTTGGGCCAGTACATGTCTCTCTCTTTTAATCATCTGACTGACAGCCATACTATACAAATTCGGGTGTTTTTCTCTGCCTATCAGTGCTTTGGGTTCTGGAGAATTAAGGGGATAAAAGAGTTGGATGCATTGAAATAACTTGTATGGACTACATCTTGATATGTTATAGCCCACATCTAAGAATTATTTTCAAAGTGTAAGAGCATCTACAGAATTTGCAATGTAATGACAACAAAGTTAGGTCCCAGCAAATGATTAAGTAAACAATGTGCTCGTTTTTTCCTACCCCAGTTCAGGTAACTCAATAGTCCACAACTACCTGAGAAGGTGTGAGGATCATTTTTTTATCTCTGTTTGGACACAGATGCTCACATTTCAGCAAGGATCAAGGTGATCATCCTTATCCCTTGCTGACACCTTGCTCCCCCACCCTAACAAGTCACAGATGACTTCGAGGAGAAAATTTCAATAGGCTACTGAAGCCTGGCACGGACACCGAGAGAGGAGATAGAATCTTCTCTGGGGGCCTTTAGGAACAGCTGATAACTGGGGACGGGCAGGGTTACACCTAGTTCAGTCCTTCAGAATATACTGAGTGCTGACAACTCTGCAAGGGATTGTGGGAAAACTAATGCTGGGAAGGCACAACACCTTCCTCGAATTAAGCTGAATAAATGGAAATGCTGGACAGGCACAGCTCCTTAGAATGGCAGATTTAGGCTTTGATGCCACTGAGTGTATCCAGGTTGGGTTTGACCAGAAATGAACAAGGATTCTAGTCTGTGATGACACAATCCCAGAATCAGTTCTCAGTGAAACTTAGCTCAGTGACTTGTATATATATTTGTATATATATATACACACACACACATATTGGTATAAACTTTACATGTCACTGGTATAACTTTATATCAGTTGATTGGTATAAACTTCACATGTCATGCAATTTTATTGTGCACTCATATTAAGAAGGTGTGCACAGTCATCATCACAACCATTTCAGAACATTCTCTTTTCCTTTTCACAGCTGTTGGCCCCCCATGTCCCCCTAGCCTTTTCTCCCAGGCCCCTATCCAGTTACTGTCTCTCTAGATCTCCCTGTCCTGGATTTCATACACAATCATGCAACACACAAACAAGAAACAAGCAAACAATAAAAACAATGATCACAACATTGTTATGATCTAGACAAAACAATTTTAAAAAGCTGAAAATACTAGAAGCGGAAACAACTTTAAAATGGGCCAAAAGGGGGATCAAATGATAAAGTATTGCATTTCGACCTAACTGGATCTGCCATCATCGACTTCATAATGCGCTGATTAGCTCAGTGACCCCTAACCTTGGCTCTGTATCAGGATTTTCTGGACCTCCCTTAGACCAGTCCAGAATCTCTGCACCAGCATTTTTGAAGACAAACACGAAAACTTACCAATTTTTTAAATGGAACTATACATCTTATATGAGAGTAGGCCAAAAAGCATTGTAGGAAAAAAAAATAGCAACCTCCACTAAACCAAAATTTCAAAAGGAGAAGTGACTGTCTCTTGAAATGCCCCTCATCTAGGCGTATACACGTCTGAAGGCAGTGTCTCCATCTCTCGGCTCTGAAGAATTCTGTGCGCCTTGATTCCCACCATGCCCACACTGCAGGCGGGGCATCCCCAAGGGACTCAAATGAGTTTCTCCTGAGTCTTCCTTGAGGTTTGGGGAACAACAAGAGGTCTAAAGAGCAAGATCAGACTTCTGGGTGGGTATGGTAACGTTTCCCAAGGGAATTCTCCAAGGCAGTTGCCTTGTCAGGATGGGAACGTCTCTGTGTTTTGTTTTGTTTTTCCCTCTTCAATTTTCTTAAAACTTCTTCCCAAGAAGCCTTCATGATCTACCTGTGTCCTTCAAGTAAATCTATCAAGTCTATCCCTTTGGTATCTCCCCAAAGGAGTCACTATAAACTTCTGAGCTGACCTTTGTGCCTGGAATTTAACTAGCCCAGAAGATTCCCTGCCAAAGCCACTGCTTTGACTGGCGTTATTTATTTATTCATAAGGCAGCTTAATAGGACTAAAGCAGCCCAGGTGGCATAGTGCTTACATATTGTACTTCTAAGTACAAGGTCAGCAGTTCCAGACCACTAGCTGCTCCTTGGGAGAAAGTTGAGTTACAGTCTCATAAAGCCACAGGGGCAGTTCTAACCTGTCTTATAGGATGGCTATGGGCAGCATCAACTTGATGGCGGTGATGTTTTTTTATTTTTAGCGGGACTAAGGCATGCATTACTGAAAGAACTTGTCTGCAGCCCTCCACCGATTGCAGAGACGTTTATTCCAAACATCCTTTGTTTGGAATAAACCTGTGTCTGCATTAACAGAAATACTAATAGCAGTACTTTTCGACTTATCTGTATTTGTAGAAAAATTGAGGCTCAATGAAGTTAATTGATTTGCAACTTGCTAAGATCACACAGACCTAGTCAGTGGCAGAGCTTGCAGTCAAAGCGTGATTTTCATGAATTTATTCATCAAATACATGTCTACCAATGACACTATCGTTGCCAATATCTAGGGATCAGTTCAGTTGTGCTAGTTGCGGCACATTCACTCTGATTCTTTTCTTCCAAATCAGTGGTGGGAGTGTGATTCAGAAATCTTTGATCCAGGTAAAATCCGGCACACACTCCCCCATTCTGCTAGTGCTCAGGCGCCCTCTACTTACCCAGAACTAACGCGCAGCCCGCGAGGCAGGCAGGGGAGGCTCCCGGCCCAGGAGCGCCGATGCAGGTCAGCAAACCGTGGGTCAGTGGGCTCAGAGCTGAAGACGGAGACCTCACGCCCCTGCCCTAAGCATGGAAGAGGAAAGGAGCGGTAATCTAGCAGCTGTTGGTGGATTCTTCGAACAAATTCAGGTCCAAAATATCTCTGAATGCTGTCCTAACGCCCTTACATTCCTAATACCAAGCACTTTCTCCCAAGACACAGTCATTGCTATCACAGAGGGTGGGAGTGAAGCATGAACAAGATTTACGTAATGAAATATGCATGTGTGTGTATGAGTGAGTGTGGCTACGAAAGGTGGTATTTGAGACGCTGTGTCCGGAATCGGTCATCAGTACTGCCAGCAAGCCTTCTCAGAAGTACTTTTGTCGAGTAGAGCAAAACAACCAGGGAAAAATAAGACGTCTTTTTAAAGTTCAAAACAGAAGCGGATCTTGATCACTTCAAAAGTGAATAATAATCCAATCATCCCTCATTTGTCCACAGACAGCTTATGGATTCAAAAGGCCAGCTCTTTATTAAACTTGAAAGTACATGAAATCGAAGTCATCCGGTTAAAGAGCGACTTACCGTGACACGTTTGTGGATCTCCCCACCTCCACGCTTCCCTGCATTTCCCGTCAGTCACCTGGAACCAGTACCAGTTGCCCCAGCGAGGCCCTTGCTTACCTTGAACAAGCTCACTGTTCTCACGCAAGGCCGCATAACCTGGAGGCGTGGGATGTCTGAAGCGATGCAGTATTTTGAATGTGTGTGTGTGTGTGTTTATTCTGGGAATAAAGTCCCTAACATTCTCCAGGTTTGTTTGTTTGTTTGTTTACAAGCCTTGTTCCCTCTGCCCAGATTGTTCTCCCAAATGCAACTTCTTTCAAAGGTGAAGCTGAGGGATAAAACGATGATTTAAAAAAAAATCATTTTATTAGGGGCTCATACACCTCTTATCACAATTCATACATACATCAATTGTGTAAAGCGTATTTGGACATTCGTTGCCCTCATCATTCTCAAAACATTTCCTCTCCACTTAAGCCCCCGGCATTAGGTCCTCATTTTTCCCCTCCCTCCCCGCTCCCCGCTCCCTCATGAGCCCTTGATAGTTTATAAATTGGTATTTTGTCATATCTTGCCCTGCCTGACGTCTCCCTTCACCGACTTTTCGGTTGTCCGTCCCCCAGGGAGGAGGTCACATATAGTTCCTTGTAATCGGTTCCCTCTTTCCTACCAACTCTCCCTCTACCCTCCCAGTATCGCCACTCACACCACTGGTCCTGTAGGGATCATCCGCCCTGGATTCCCTGTATTTCCAGTTCCTATCTGTACCAGTGTACATCCTCTGGTCTAGTCAGACTTGCAAGGTAGAATTCGTGTCATGATAGTGGGAGCGGGGAGGAAACATTTAGGAACTAGAGGAAAGTTGTATTTTTCATCGTTGCTACATCGCACCCTGATTGGCTCATCTCCTCCCCGAGACCCGTCTGCAAGGGGATCTCCAGTGGCCTACTCATGGGCTTTGGGTCTCCACTCTGCATTCCCCCCATCATTCACTATGGTAAGATTTTTTTGTTCTGATGATGGAAGATGATGATTTTATCAAAAGAATCACTGGAATTCTTCTCCAAATGAAGGAATTGCAAGATTTTATGAACTTGGAACTGGTCAAGTTCAGCTGGTTCACACCAGCTGGGCAGAAGAGATACCTACTTTTTGTCGATTTTCCGCAAACCAGTTGTTAAAATGGCAAGTGTGATCAAGGTTCTTTAAGGTGGGGGGCTGGGCAGTGGCCCAGTATGGAAATCACAAATTGACATTCTTTACTCTTTTTAAAAATGTACCTCCTTTAAAACTGTTCTTAGTTAAGTTTGAACTGTATGAAATAATCAACTATCTTTTGACATATCATTAAAAAAACACTTAAAATGGTCATTAGGGCAGCAAACTCGTTAAAGAATTTGAATCCCACCACTGGCCCTATCCCCAACAAGAAATCACGCATATAAAACATATACATGGGGTCCATTTCCCCATGCTGACTCAGTCTACGCTTGTACAGGGTTTTACTGGCTTGACACCAGAGGAAAGGACAATCCATGTCTTCCTCGTTTTGTTGCTATTCCGGTTCATTATCAACAACGATGCACACAGCAGGGGAAACGGGCGTCGTATCTTCTGAGCTCAGACACAGTAGTTCTTAGAAAACCATTTACTTTGGAATTTCTCTAATGTGGAAAACCCAAAGTAGTTGATGAAATGGTTGGGATACAAACAAACAAACAAATGAAAAAACCAAACCAAAATAGCTGATAAAAATGGTTGGGAGGCCAGGAGAAACACATGGTTTTTAGAATCAGATGAAAACTCTGCTGATTTTGCTATCCCCTCGGCAGGGCAAGCCGGCATGAACACAGCAACAACACTGTTGGCTTGACTTGGAAAACCCCTCTTCTCTCATTCATTCTCGCAGTTCTCTGAGAAGAGCCTGGTCCTCGGACAGCACTCCAAGACGTGCTGGATTGGGTCAATTCTTTTGGTATCGCTCATAAATTAATGAGGAACGTGTAACTCTGTATAGTTTCGGAGTAGTTAGAGAGAGAGAGAGAAAAAGAAATGCTACGTAACAGAATTGGGGCTTCAGGTGTTACTTAATAGACCAGAGTGCTTTCCAGCAATGCACTTAAGGTATCAGCCATAGCAACCTTACCTTGGGATTCTTCACCCCAAGTTTCTTTCTCATGCAAATTAGTTCGACTTTGCTCTTCTACTCCAGTCCTGGGCCTGCACGTCCACAGATGGAAAGCAACCCACTTCAGGGCACCGAAGGACAGCTACAGTTAACTAGCAAGAGGCAGGCCCTGGCTAGAAGCAGAGGAGCGATTGGAGTGTCAAAAAAGCTTCTCTCTCCCAGTGCATACTACGAGGATGCTAACCTTGGTGGCTGCTAACCACAGCAGCTCAAAACCCCCGAGGGAGAAAGAAGAGGCTTTCTACCCCGGTGAAGAGTGAGTCTCTGAGAGCTGCAGGGACAGTTCTACCCTGTCCTACAGGGTCACCAGGAGTCAGCATGGACCGGATGACAGTGACTTGGGCCTTTAGAGTGAGTGTTTCTCTCAGTTTACACTGGACTAAGCCCTAAACTGTCAGAAATAACATTTTTATAGCTAGTAAGGTTTTCCAAGGAGAAAAAGCAAACTCTCAGCCCTGAGAAAATGTTGCCCAATTGTGTCACTGCAAGAGCCTGGATCATTACTGCTGTTAGGTGCACGGAGACCGTTTTGACTTGCAGTTACCCCGAGTGATGGAGTAGCACTGGCTTGTAGCTCTGCATAAGCAGGTCACTGGGTTTTTCTGTGGCAGAACGAGGATGGTTTGAACCGCCAACCTTTAAGCGACTGCCATCCAGTTGATTCTGACTCACCGTAACCCCTAGAATCCCCACTAGTGCTTTTAAAAATCTCCACTTCAGAGTGATACCACATCATTCAGAAGGCTAAAGAAGACAATCTTCCCGGAGTCAGGAAGTATTGGAAAGCGTCCTTCATAGGTAGCAGAAACTTGCTGCTTGTTTTTAAAATCTTCCGGGTTTTCCAAAACCAAGCTTACTGTTACGGAATCCATTCCGACGGGCTCATAGAGACCCTTTAGGACAGGGTAGAAGGGCCTCTGTGGGTTTCCAAGACTGTAAATCTTTACTGGAACAGAAAGCCTCATATTTCTCCTACAGAGCGAAAGTGGTTTCAAACTGCTGACTGGGTGACTGGTCACCAACCCACTACCACTGAAGTCCACTCCTAGTTAGTCCCAGCACACCTGGACCAGACTCTACACCGCGTGAGGTTTCGTCAGTCAGATAAAGTGATTTTTTTTGACCAGCTGTCAAAGTAGAAATACAGACAGGATCTGTCTGAATCCAGAATACTTGCTACTTCCTTTTATAAAGAGGCTTATAAAAAAAGCCCCCCCCCCATCTTTCCATTTCATTTTTCCATGTGCTATTTGAAGACTCCTCCCATGGGAGAGATTCGCCTTACTCTCCAGGTGAGAAAGGGATTACTAGATAGGAAGCCACCAGGTGCAAACTTTAGAGCTGGAAGACCCTTACCTTAGCACCCACTTCCTTTGCAGAGGGGCCTATGGAACCCAAACCGGTATAACTGGCCTGTTCTCCAGAGAAAGCATCATCCTTGTCGGTTTTAAATAGATGCATTTAAAGTGATATATTCAAAGTGATACATACATAGCACATATCTATATACTCATGATATATATGTGTACATCATGATTCATGTATATATACACGCGAACACAAAGATGTAGCACTAAGGCGGCCTCTGGCCAGAACAGGGTGGGGTTGAAAGTGTCCGGGAAGCCACCTCAGGGAGCTGGAGAAGTTAGCAGAGAGATGCAGGCACAGCCAGGGCTGATTTAGACCACGAGAAGGAAAGGGGTGTCGCTGCTGGTAAAACAGTCTCCGCTGTCGCTGCAGATGGTGCAGAAGCCATGTACATTGAGCTGGCAAAGGGGCAAAGGCAGGCACTTCCGGAGAATTGCCTCCTGCTCAGGTGCAGGGACGGGGTGAGGTGGGCACGGCCAGTGGGGGCCCTAGGTTCCAGGAAAGGCTGATAGAGACCGCGAGGTCGTGCCTAGCAGAGGTGGCGACAGCGAGAGACCCCGAGGCGCGGGGGAGCCCAGGGGACAGCCCTTCCCCGCCGCGCCCCAGCCCGGCAGCTCGCGGGCGTCTCCGGGGGTCCCGGCTCCAAGGTCCCCTTCCCGGCGCCGCGCGCACTCACCGGCC
>NW_022103920.1:42451369-42463339 GCF_000313985.2 Echinops telfairi | reverse complement strand
CCCGCCGTTCTGAGCTGGGAAGGAGGCCCTCGCGTGGCGTCTGGAGGGTGAAGACGGGACACGCTCCCATTGGAGTCCTATTTGAAAGCTAAGGCCCGCGTAGCGTCGGAGGGCGCAGGAAGCTTAGCAGAGGCCGAGTAACAGCGATGGATGCATTTTTCAAACGCGTGCAAGAAGTTTCCATTAAGTGCATTTCTCCCCTAACCTTTCGAAGCCCCCTCCTGTATGTGTATATTTTCAAAACCGATGTCTAGATCTACATATTATCAGTTACTTAGAGCTGCCTTCAATTTCCTTGCCAATCTTAACTGTTAATTTGTGCATCAAAGTCATGCAGGTGAGGGAATTATTCCATTTCCAGGCATTCTCGTGTAAGACAGGCTCAGTGGGCTACACACTGAGCTGCAAAGGTCAGGGGTTCGAACCCACCCGCTGCTCCACGAGAGAACCGGCAGGCTGTGTACTCTCCTAAAACATTGCCTGTTTAGTAAAGGAACATAACAAACTGCTTCTTTTTTCTTCTTAATTACATACCTTTATTGGGGGCTCTCACAGCTCTTATCACAATCCATACATTCATCCATTGTGGCAAGCACATTTGCACATATGTTGCCATATCATTTCCAAAGCATTTTTTTCTACGTGAGCCCTTGATATCATCAGCTCCTCATTTTCCCCTCCCTCATGAACCCTTGATAAATGATAAATTATTTCCATATCTTACATCAGCCGCTGTCTCCCTTCACCCACTTTTCTGTTGTTCGTCTCCCTGGGAGGGGGCTATACGTCAATCCTTGTGAATGATTCCCCCTTTCTCCCCCCACCTTCCTCTAATCCTCCTGTTACCTCCATTCTCATTGTTGGCCCTGAGGGGTTTATCTATCCTGGATTCCCTGTGTTGTGGGGCTCTTATCTGTAGCAGTGTGCGCATGTTCTGGTCAAGCTGGATTTGTAAGGTAGAACTGAGGTCATGCTAGTGGGGGAGGGGGAGGGGGGAAGCATTAAAGAACTAGAGGAAAGTTGTATGTTTCAATGGTGCTATACCTGCACCCTGACTGGCTCATCTCTGCCTTGTGACCCTTCTGCACCCTGACTGGCTCATCTCTGCCTTGTGACCTTCTGTAAAGGGATGTCCAATTGTCTACATTTGGGCTTTGGGTCGCCACTCCTGCCATTCACCTTGGAACAAGCTGCTTCTATGAAAGGAATCACGAAGGACGGATGATGGGAGGAAAGGAAAAAAAGAATGAGCCCATTTGCAACCATTAACATGCAATGGGGCAGGGTGACCACAGGCCTGCACCCAACAAGTTGAGGGTAGAAACCTGTCAGTATCTTAGTTCCCTTTTTTATGACTTAGCAATCGTTACAGTTGATTCATCGGGGTCACACCCACCCCCAACCCTGCTCTCCCTGCACACTGTAGTCATACAGGTGATGAGCTTGCTATTTCACCGCTGGTCTTCTAGCCAACGGCACCCTGGTGGGGTAGTGGGTACACATTGGGCTGCGATCTGCATGGACAGCAGTTCAAAACCACCACCAGCTTGGGAGAAAGATTGGGCTTTCTACTCCTATAAACAGGTACAGTCTTGGAAACCCACAGGGGGCCTTTATGAGTTAGCATTGACTTGTTGGCAGTGAGTTTAGTTTAGTTTTGATTCTCGCAGCCGAAAAGCTCTGCTTAGAGTAAGACCACCTCCACACCACACACTGCCACTGAATTCCAACCGTATAGACAGAGTAGAACTTCGTTAGGGTTTCTGAGGCTGTGATAGCTAGTGAGTTTGAGACTTCGATCTTGTGGTTAGCATTCCAATTCATCGGACCCATTCATTAATCTAGTTCTGGGGCGGTTCCTGCACTGGCGCCGTCCATCAGGGAGGGAGTGCTATAAACTCAATTCCCTCCTCCACACCTGGGCATGCTCTTCCAAAGTTCCAGAACCTTCTGGGTTTCCCCCAGCCCCGTGCAGAGGAGCTACAGCTATCTGGGCCTGGTGTGCAAAATCAGTTTCCCCCCTTTTTTTTCAAGCTTCTGAACATTTATGAACAAATGCTAGCAGAATGTTACTGGAGATGAATTGGGTCTCCTGTGGAATGAATTTCTGATGTCTTTCTTTGGACACTTGACGTGTCCTGTAGCCCAGTACTTCTTAATCTATAATGTATATCTCAATTACCTGGGATCTTGTAAAACATGCAGCTATTGAGTCAGGTCTGGAGGTGAAATAAGCATTTCTAACCAGGCCCCAAATGACACCAGTTTAGGGATCACACTTGGAGTTCCAATAGATTAGACAGATGGATTGTAAATTACAGGGTCCACACGAGATCCCTTTCTAAGTGTGTCTTTCAAAAGACTTTATTGGTAAAGTCGGGACAGGGGCATATGATTCTTATAGGTGGAGCAGAGGTTGAAGCATTTGGCAGCTAACCCAAAGGCTGGTGGTTTGAACCACCAAGGACTTCAAGGGAGAAAGATGAGGCAATTTGCTTTTTAAAAGATTGTAAGTCTCAGAAGCCCTATGAAGCAGTTCTACAGTGTCCTCCAAGGTCACTCTGACTCAGCAGCAGTGGGTTATTGCAAACGCCTGGGTAGTGCAGAAAAGATGTGAAGCCTGCGCAGGGATTTCAGAGCTGCGGGTGCAGCAAGTGAAGATGGCCGGGATGAAGAGTTTGCTCCCAGTCAGGGTGAGTTCAGTTGTTTCGAAGTGAGGATATAGTCACATAACATTAAAAGGCAAGTATCAGTCGTCCATAAATTGGACTTTCATAACTTGGAGATTTACTGGACTTTTTGATGCAGGATCCAGGTAGATAAGACAACCGCAGCCATTGTTTTAAATTCTTTATATGCTTTAAATTCTATCACTACTGCAATCCTGTGTTAGGTACTCTACGTGAGAATTTAAGAACAATATCTAGTTAATACATGGAAACAGTGAACCAATGTTAGCCACCAGGATTGCTATTGTCATGGGTGTGTTATTTACCTGGGTTCTGCACCCAAACGCAAATAGCCTCATCTTTTAGTTTAAGGATTTCCACCATTTTCCATCCTTGTTGGCTGGATTTTAGTTTTTAAAATATTCATGTTAGTTGTTAGAATATTAATAAGATTCCAAAAGTGAAAACTGCACAAAAGATACACTCAGAGAAGCATTGCTGCCTGTAACTGATACTGTGATTTTTTTTTTCATTGATCTTTCCTGTGGAAATCTAAATGGATATATGTATCCATTTCCTGATGGTTGGACCAAACACTAGTTCAGTTGCTGTCCCATAAAGCAATCTAATTACCTTCTATAATATAATGTATCTTTCATTCACTTGGAAAGGGATTTCTTCCAGGTGTCTTGTGCCTCTGACTAAAGTTTTTGCCAGGACTTTCTGTTGTCTGATCTAAGGACTCTATGATCCGAGTCTGCAGGACTCTCCAGGATGCTGCCTGTCTATGGGTTTTGTACTTTTGAGCCCCTGTACCTGCAGGAGCCAATTCCTTAAGGTAAATCAATCTCTTGTTGCCTCTCCCTCTCTTTCTTACTCAGTTTCTCTAGAGAACCCCAAGACAAATCTTATTTCCTCTTTTTCCTGTAGAAAAGGTGGCATGTTCTGTATGCTATTTTGAATTTAGTTCCAGATCACCTTACACAAATCTTCCATATATACATATATAGTACTACACAGTACTATATAAAGAGAGCTACAACATAGTACAATGTGTGTATATATATATGTTATTCCAACAATTATGTATCTTTGAACATTTACTTTCCAGTATTTTTCAGTAAAAATTCATGTTGCAACGAATAACCTGCACATACATAATTTTGTAATTTTGGAGGCTGTCACAGTTACATAATTTCCTGTCAACTTGCAGAGGGCTGGGGTCTAGCCTGTCAATCAGGTCAAAGCCAATGAGGCCTCTGTGTGGGCATGACCTTCTCCTGAGGTTTCCAGGGAACTCCTAATTTCCTCCCAGGGACACACATACTCTCTGCTTCATCTTCCGGTTGACAAGCCACATGGAGCTATGCTGAGGGCAGCCAGAGCCTTGGAATGACAAGCCACATGGAGCTATGCTGAGGGCAGCCAGAGCCTTGGAGCTGGAAGAGCCATGTGGAGACCCAACGCCAGCACTCAGATGCTTCCACTGCTACTGGATCCACAAGACTTTCCACCCACTGGCCTGTGATCATCTTGCACTCAGGGTCATTGCCTGTATTGCATGAGTCGGAAGAAGAATTTATAGACTGGTATTGGACATATGGGCTAATGTTGGACTTATGAACTTGGACTTGACTGCGCTGGGATGTTTTCTTAATATACAATTGCTCTTTGATAAAAAGCTCTATCTTACACATATGAGTGTCTATGAATTTGTTTCTCTAGTCTACCCGGACTAACAGAGGCATATATACAACATCTACAATAGGGAAGTGTGTAGAAACCAGAGTCTATTAGTGCTACTAGGGGCGGGTTTAGGGGACACTGAGCTCCTAAAGCTGATGGAGAAATCTGTTCATTGTTAATTCTGATGATTGAACAACCTAATTGATGTCATGGAATTTTACATGTAAAGAAGGTACAAATGGCAAATGTTTCAGTACATATGTACCTTCAATAAGAAATGTTATTAAAATATAAATATAAATCCCATAGGAAAAAGTTATAATTTATTCTTTTTAGCTATTTTTGTGAGCTGAACTTATAATTATTCACCACAGTGTTTGGCATTGCAGTCAATCAATCTGTGCTATCTATTTTTTTCTTTCACAAGAAAATTGATGGAGATCTGTAGAACTTAACCCAGCCTGCTTTGCTGTGATCTGGGAACTCGTACAGGGTTCTGGTGGTGTGGAACTGTGTTTTGGGGAGAGGGGCCCTGACTTTTCTTTGTTGTTTCACTGACCTACGGCAGGGAAAACTTCCCTGTGAGTTTCCAAGACTGTCACTCTCTATGGGAGACCTTTCTCCCATGGAGCAGCTAGTGGTTTTGAACTGCTGACCTTTGGGAATGCAGCCAACTCGTAACCACTATACCACCAGGGCTCTTGGTACACCCAAAGATATAAGTATTTCATTACAATCAGAAAATTGAGAGACAAACCAAAGAATTCAACTTTAGATCACCCTTATTATTACTGCAAAGCTTCCAAAAAAAGATTTTCCACCTTGGAAAACCTATGGGGCAGTTCTACTCTGTCCTGAAGGATCACTATGAGTTGGAATTGAGTTGATTTTGTTGTTGTTAATGCAAAAATGGTTACTTTAGAATTAAAGCAATTGGTTTCTTCGTTAGTCCTTAAGGGTGTTGTTCCGTTTCTGTTACGGTAAGTACAAAGATATTTAAGTGTCTTAACACATCACAAGCCTGTTTTCTTCTGTGAACAGGAATATTAAGGAATTACTATAATAATAACTTTCGTGTGAGTTAGTGTACTGGCACATGGTTCACCGAGGCGCTATTTCTTACACGTCTTTGGGCCCTTTCATGATTCACATATGTATCCCTGTATTTATTATTCTACCAGCACTCGCTTTATAAAACGTATGGTTTCCCAAGTGAACTTCTCTTTCTCTGCTGCATTGATGTGACTGCTGGATGGCTGAGCCCACATCCTGCTGTAAGGTAATAAGGCCACTGTAGGACGGCGAACCTTCCCAATGTCACTGCATGGTCTCCCGGGTCTATAAAGACATGCTCAATTTCCATTCATGTTGAGTCTAAAAGAGAAAAGAACAACCTGTGAAAATTCACTTATAATAAGCACCCAGAGGACCGAATGGGAGATGGAATAGTAATGACTAGACCTTCTCACCTGTGAACTGGAAACCTTTTAATGAGAGTGGACATGTTCTCTAGACAGTAAGTCAATGCACGCTGACTTTTCCCTACTCTGGTGGGTAAAGGAGTGCGGACTTTGAATGCTGTGAAATTGCTGGCAGACTGTTTGAAGTCCCGCCTGTGACTGCTGCTCAGCTGTGGTCTCAGACCCCTCCGCCTCCCGCTTCTTTCCTTCCCCTTCTCCAACCTCGCTTGACCTCAGCCAGAGCAGATGGAGCAAAAGTCGCCTGTGGGGAACTCGCCCATGTTTGCCGGACGTCTCCTGACCAGAGCAGAATTTTGTTAAGATGAGGAACGGGTCCCCACACATGCCGGCTCCTGTCTCCCCGGCAAAACCGGCCCCTGCCCATTCCTTCAGGTGCCTCATTGACCTTCCCCACATTTGACTGATGTGTGGGACCCCCAGCGGCCAAGTGGGTGCCTGCCTGGTGACCTTGCATAGGTCGCACTGTTTCTGGACTGCGTTCTTGCCCCCACTGGGTCTACTGGCTGCTTAGTCATCCTTTCATTTTTATTAGTACAATGCTTTAGATTTTGTTTGTTTCTGTTTTAGATTTTTCACATGGGATGGGGAACAAAACCAACCCTGTGCATACAATTTATCCAAACCTTAAGATTTTGTTTACAAAATTTTGTTTTACTTTATATATATTTGAATATATTTTAAAAAAATATTCATGCCCCTCCCCTCTTATTCCCTCGTCTGAGGTAACCACTCTCGTGAATTTGTGTGTACGGGTCCATAACATGCATCTCTGTGTCTTTGCTGTGTGTGCACAGATGAATGAACATCGGCTTTGTTTGCAGACACTCTGGCGGTGTAATGGCACGACCTGCGTGCTTCCCTGGAGAGCATGCAGCCCAGAGAGCCCACGGGACGGTCTGCTCTGTCCTAGAGGGTCTCTCCGAGGCAGGACGGACGGATGGCACTGAGAAAGCGTTGTTAGCAAGTCCGTTTCCTGAAAAATGAGGCAGGGGCCCGTTTTGCTCAGGAGGCAGAAGCTGGGTAATGTGCCTCTGAACTAGGCTTTCTTCTTTATTGGACTGGTTAGGTCTCTACCCTTCCTAGGTAAAGAGTTTCTTCATTTACCCTTTCTCTCTTTACTTCCATTTCCACAAAGAACTATGCTTCTTCTTTTTAATGTTCATTCGATCTTGTACACACTTGTACTGCTGCATTTTTTCTTGGATTGTGTTTATGTGTTGATAATTGTTTCCGAGTAGACTACACTGAGGACGGGAACCACATCGGTCCCATTATTCTTGTTGGTGGGTGTCGTTCAGTCCATTCCAGGCGACCAGCGTCCCCGCTGGCCTTCTAGGCTGTCCTCTCCCCAGGGTTCTGAGCACAAGGAGTGCTGGGCGGGGCTTGGTGATTCAGGCCCATCCAGCAGCTCCCCCAGAGCGACACAGGACTTTCTGTTTCTATAATGATCACAGCCAACTGTGGGGCAGCTCTACCCTGTCACGTGGGGTCCCTGTGCATTGGAATCCACTTGAGAGTTCCCAATCACCGCCACCCCCACGAGTCTTTATTGAAGCAGATTACCGGGTCCTCCTCCTTCAGAGTTTTGGGTGGTTTTGGATCAGCCAATCTTTGGGTTAGCAGCCAAGCACTGGATGGTTGTATCCCCAGGGCTCCTTATTATGAGGTGAAATAAATAAATATCATTCCTGGGGTTCCAGATCATGCATGCACAGGTTTGTTCCGAGCACAACATGCTTAAACACATCTCTGTGGTCAGTGGGTGGCTGCAGGTAAGTACTGTCAGTAAGACATTCCTCTTCGTCTCAGCTGGGTGCCTTCAAGGACACAGGTCCCAAGAACCAGCCACATCTGAGAGGGTCTGCTGGGCTAGGTCAATTCAGGACAGAAAGGCCAGTCAAAAGGTTGTGGTGACTGCTTTTCGGAATCCCAAAGGAGTAATCCACCCATTTATCTCCCGGTTTGTCTAAGGTGCTGGCTTGCATGTTGTGATGCTGGGAGCTATGCCCAATGTTTTAAATCGCCAGCAGGGTCACCCAAGGTGAACAGCTTCTGCAGAGCTTCCAGACTAAAAACAGACTATGAAGAAGTCTAGGTTGTCCTCTTCTGAGGAATTAGCTGCTGAACAGCTTTATGACTAGCAGCAAAATATTGTCAGCTGCAGCGCCAGCATGAGTTTCTTCAGGTTGGAGAGCACTCAAAATGCACCTGGGGAAGAGCTGCCTCCTCAAGTTGATATGCATGGAATAAAGCTTTTGGGACCTTCAATTACTGATGGGGCCTGACTCAAAATGAGAATAAACAGCTGCACACATCCATTAACAATGAGACCATGGAATGTACCAAGTGTGAGTCTAAGAAATTCAAAGTTGTAAAAAGACGACAGGGACACATAAAGGTCTGTCTCAGGCATTGGGAGCTGGAATGGTCTGCACTGACCATTTGAAATTAGCCAATCATTACTTTACTATGCGGGGAATGACAGATTCAAGAGGAATGCCGTTGCATTCATCATCAAAAAGAATTATTTTAAGATCTATTTTGAAGCACAACACTGCCTGTGATCGACCAATATGTCTGCCTCTACCAGGGAGTTCAGTTAATACCGCTGCTATTCAAATCTATGCAGTGACCACTAAAGAGAGTGATGAAGAAATTGAAGAATTCTACCAACCTCTTCAATTTGAAATTGATTAAACATGCAATCAAGATGCATTGATAATTACTGATGATTATAATGTGAAAATTGGAAACAAAGAAGAAGGGACAGGAGTTGGAAAATAGGACTTTGGTGATAGAAATGATGCTGAAGCGTGCATGATAGAATTTTGCAAGATAACAAATTATTTACCGCAAATACCTTTTCCAGTAACATAAAGTGAACATATACATGGACCTCACAAGACAGAATACATGGGAATCAAATTGACTACATCTGTGGGAAGAGATGATGGAGAAGCTCAACATTAGCAGCTCCAACGAGACCAGGGGCGGACTGTGGAACAAACAATCGCTCATATGTAAGCTCAAGTTGAAGTACAGCAGGATACTCCTGAGAAGCAAGGATGCAAGACTTCTTGTCCTTTACTCTGCACACGTTGTCAGACGAGACCAGAGTCTGAGAAGGACATCATGCTTGGAAAAGCAGAGAGGGGACAGTAAAAAGGAGGAAGGCCTTCAACAAGGTGGGCCGACGATGGCTGCAGCAATGGCCCCAGCGTAGATCGGTTGTGGGGATGGCACAGGACAGGCAGCATTTCACTCTGTGGTAAAGCAGGATCCTATGAGTTGGCGCGAACTCGACAGCCTCAAACCACCACCACCGAGCAAGTTGAAGTTGAAGAAAATGAAAACGAGTCCATGAGACCTCAACTATGACCTGAGTATGCCCCACCCGAGTTCCCGGAATATCTCAAGAACAGCTCTGACACATGGAACACGAATGGCAGAGGACCTGAAAGCTGTGGGATGACTGCATCACACATGAAGAAAGCAAATGTCATTACAAAGACAAGAAAGGAAAGAACACAGTGCACATTAGAAGAGACTCTCCAACTTGCTCTTGAACATAGAGTATTAGCTAAAGCAAATGGAAGAAATGAAGAAGTCAAAGAGCTGACTAGAAAATACCACAGGGCAGCTCAAGAAAACACAGTAAGGTGTTAGATTGAAATGTGTGAAGACATGGAGTTGGATAGCCCAAAGGGAAGAACTGCTCCGCATGTCTCAAACGGAAAGAATTGAAGAACACATTCAGACTGGAGTTCCAATACTGAATGATGCAGGAAGCATCAAGAGAAGATGGAAGGAGTACACAGTCACTGTACGGAAAGAAGTCGTTGACATCCAACTATTTCTAGAGTTGGCATATGATCAAGGACTGATGTTACCGAAGGAAGAAGTCCAAGTTAAAGCAATGGACAGAATACCGGTTGAAACGTTTCAACAAGCTTGCGAAGTACTGGAAGTACTAACTTATGTATGCCAAGAAATCTGGAAGACAGCTAGCTACCTAAAGAAAGGTGACCACAGAAAGTGTGAGAATTATCATTATCTTTGGTATCACATGCCAATAAACTTTTGCTGAAAAACATTCAACAGTAGTTCCAGCTGATAGGGATCTACCAGAAATTCAACCGGGATTCAGAAGGGGACATAGAATAAGGGATTTCACTCTGATGACAGGTGGGTCTTGGCTGAAAGCAGGGAATACCAGGAAAAAAAATGTTTACGTGACTACCAACACATTCGACTATGTTGATCATTACAACATCCGGAACCTGTACACAGAGCAAGGAGGCAAGCATCGCATGATTTAAAATCTGGAAAAGTATGCATCAGGATTGTACATTTATTTATTTCACTGTATTTATTCAATCTACATGCTGAGTAGATCATCCAAGACACTGGACTACATGAAGAACTAGCATCAGGATTGGAGGAAGGTTCATTAATCATCTTCCATATGCAAATGACACAACCTTCCCACAGCCTTGGCTTGCTAAAAGTAATGAAGACTTGAAGTACTTGCTAATGAAGGTCAAGGACTGCAGCCTTCAATATGGATTACAATGGAAAGTAAATCCAAATCCTCACAACTGGACAATTAGATAACACCATGGAGCAGCAGTAATCAAACTACATATTGCATTGGGTAAATCTGCTGCAGAAGACCTCTTTAACATGTGGAAAAGCAAGGGTGTTACTTTGAGGACTAAGGTGCACTTGTTCCAAGTCATGGTGTTTTCAATCGCTTCATCTGCGTGTCAAAGTTGGATGTTAAAGAAACCAAAGGAGGACAGTTGCATCTGAATTATCGTGCTGGTGAAGAATATTGAAACTAGCAATGGACTGTCAAAAGCACCAATAATTCTGTCTTGGAGGACTAAGGCGTGACTGGCTGATCCAAACCATTGCATCTTCAATCACCTCATAGGCATGTGGAAGTTGGACAATGAACAGACTGGGTAAGAATGGACTTACTTGAATTATGATGCCGAAGAACTCAGAATGCTCCTTACAAGTGAGCAATGGTGAGCCCTCATCTCATGGTGTTTGGACATGGCACCAGGAGGAACTAGACCATCCAGGAGGTGGATGGACTCAGTGGCTGCAACAATGGTTCAAGCATAACAAGGGTGGGGAGGGTGCAGTGCGTGGTGTAGAACTGGGCCGTGCTTCCTTCCCTGTGTTTGGCGCTGCTACGAGTCAGAGTTGGGTCATGGCATTTAGCAGCGACAAAGACATCATCTTCACAGATGTTCTTTAATGACCCAGGGGCTTCCTAGGGAGACGTTTTAAGAAAAATTGAAAGCTGCCTTGGTAAGAAAAAGAGCCGGACAGTTGTCCTGAGGATGCTTTTCCGTGTAGACAGTGCAGCTGCTCACTCTTCGAGGGTAGTCGAGGCGCTCCTTTGAGAATCCCCGGGGAAAACCTTACCCTGTCCATCCTACAGCCCTGATATTGCCCCTTGGGGTTTCTGTTTGTGCCCCAAAGTCAAGGAGTATTTCAAAGGAACACATTTTGATCATTTTTAGTATTTTATGACTTTATAGCCATCCTTTTTGACTTACCCCCATATATCCTAACTAAAGTCTCTCAGCATAGAGGTAGATACTAAATAGATGTTTGTCAAGGCATGTTGATTGCTGGGTGAGACATATCCCACACTTGAAATTGTAAGTTTATGTGTGTACTTACTTGGTGAACATCTTTTACCACGAAATTGTGTCAGTGCCCCTTGGGTCGAGGTGCTGTGTCCTTTTGCACCATGACCATGCTCCAGGTCCCCTTCCCAAGTGGCCTCCCAAAGTAGATGTTTGCCGAACTCACGTGTAAGGGGAGGGGCTGAAGGAGGAACCATCGTGGGAAAGAAAAGGGACTTCTTTCACACCGAAGGGAGTCAACGGGCTCTGCCTCGAAGGCTGGTATTTTTCAAAAGATCATTGTTTCATCTTTGTAGGTACATTTAGGCTCAGAATTAGTCATGCCATTTCTTAAAATGTTTTTCTTAAATAAAAAAAACACACCACCTCTGGCAAGTCACCAAATTCAACAATGTCAATTTGTTGTTTATGTAGCTGGTAATGGAAGTAAGGGCAAAGTGTCAGTCACCTCTAGTCTTAACAGTGCCC
>NW_022103920.1:42418854-42451269 GCF_000313985.2 Echinops telfairi | reverse complement strand
CCCCCAGTGCCGGCATATGGGAAACACTCAGGAAATACTTGTGGACGAACAGCCGGGTGTTTCTGTGGAGTCATCCACTGTGTCAAACTGTGTCCTTGTCGGAATTCCTTACTGATTTTGCTTAGTGTGATGACAGAGCGCACACGTAGAAACACCCCGTTGAGAAACCAGTATGAAGTTCCGGAAAGATACACCGAGGCCAGGCCAGAGGAAGAACAGGGAAAGTTTATTCTGCGGATTCACAGACTCTAGGGAGTCCGGGAACCCGGGCTGCCTGGGAGGAGAGGAGAGAAGGGAAAGGGGAGAGATGGAGCCCTGGATTCCCGGCCCCCATCGGGGGGACCCGAGAAGTCGTGCCTATCTGTAGTGGAGAGCGAGTTGGAAGCTGATCAGGAGGGAAGGAGGTTAAAGTAATAAAGGGAGTGGGTAGAAACCACAGGTGGGCAAATAGGGAGGGAGGGGGTTGGGGGGGGCCCTCTAATGGGTCTCTGTCCATAAAAATTCCAAGACAGGGTGGTGCTTTGATTGACTCCTTGATCGTGCCCTGGAATTTTCTGCCTCGGTCCGATAGAGGCAGGCAGGCTTTTCCTAATGTCCTCCGACCGGTACCTGAGCCGACATTACAACAAAGACGACTAAATAAAAAACGTGTGGCTTCCTAAGTGCTAAATCAAGGATGAGGTGAAAAATAGGTGTGTTTGACCTCTTCCTTTCCAAACCCGAGCAGGGTTACAAACTACCTAAACTTCAATCCGAAAGGAATAAAGACAAAGCAACTTCAAATGGCTTTTGGAGATACTTTTTAATTACTGTAAGCATGGGCTTGTAGCTTGGTCCACCCTAGAGTGCACCTTTTCACGATGTTAATGGTCGGGTTAGGGCTGCAGGGCCACTGTCATGTTGCTGGTGTTGGTACAACTTCATCAGAAGGTATGGAGAGATGACCCGCAGGAAAAGACAGTCCCCGAAGAAGAAGAACACGACGAGAGAACATCCACTGTTTTACAAACCACTCTTGTTACCACAGACACAACATGGCAGCTACTGTTAGGGAACCAGCCAGGGAACACTTGAGAAACAAGGATCTTTCCACAAGGAAATGGGAACTCCTTTTGGGAATAAGGGGCTTTATCCACAACTTTTAAGTAGAAAATATTTCAAGGTCAAGCATTTTTTTCTTATGCACAAAACAACGCTAAACCAACATACATCTTTAGGAGTCTATTAAGGGAATACAGTGTCTTCACACCTATCTTGTTGAGTAAGGACTTCAGTTAACTTTCGGCAGAGTTTAAGTTGCCCAAAATTCAGCAGCAAAATATTGCAACATAACAAGTAAATACAGTGTCAAGGTGTTATATTGTAGAAGAGAATATATAAAGGATGAACAATGATAATTTAATAATAGAAAACATGATATGTAGCTAAAATACAGTCCACTTAAATAGCTTTGTGACCAAGAATGTTAAATACTGTACTAAATGCCATTTAAAACATAAAATATCTTAAACATTTTTGTGCTTAAACTTTTTTTTTTCTGTTAAACTATTTCTTACTTTCAATACTGCCACTGTAACTGCTATTACAACAGGTCACAATGTTCACGGACACATGAAGACATTTGCTTCAGAGAAAATAAGTCATTTGTCATGAGTTCACAGTGTGGGAACGTGGGCTTCACTCTGTCCCCAGAAGGGCTTTCTGTTCGTCACCAAGTCCTCCGCGGAGACTTCCTGATACCAGATGCAGCGCCAGATTAAACAAAAGAAGGAAAGTGACACCTCACATGTTGAAAGGGCAAATCGACCTTTTGCTTCTTCATGGGTGTCGTCTGAGTGACCTTCGTCTTCGGTCGTAGAAGTGCCTGAGCCCATGTTGCCGTGAAAAATTCATCATGTAATTTTGTTTGCGAGTGCTGTTCGAAGCAGAGGGCGGAAGCAGGAGGGAAAGGAGAGAGGAAAGCGTGTAAGTCCCGGCATCGAGAGCAAAACCTACTGCACGTCCTACGTGACTCTGGTGGTATTTGAGAAACGGTAGGGTTAATAGACCATGCAGACACTACCAGTCAGGGACAAAGTACCTTAAGTCTGACACCACTATGCATTGCCTTTGCCTTTATAACAAAACAGAACAAAAAACCCGTTCTTTTCATGAGTGAGCTCCAGACCAGGTAAGATGGCACGTTCTCTTGATTTACAACAAAAAATGGGCTCAGACTATTTTTGGACATCTAATTTAATTTTCTTCCTGGACTCTTTATGGAACCCTGCACTTGAGTGGATCTCTTCTTAGAAGGGGCGTGTTCAGTCTCCTATGTGCTTGTTTAAATACGTCTTCACAAGCAGGAAAGCAACCTGCTCGTTAGCAAACATCCTGTTGACATGTCTAGAGTCAAATCATGTTAGTTAAGTCAACCCGACCGTCCAAATTTGATACGCTCTTAGGGGACCGAAACGAGAACTTTCCCCCCACAATATTGGATCCCATTGTCTTTCTCAGATAATAAGCGGCTTTATACAATCAGTGATGCTTTCTTAGTCTCTTATGAACTCTCAGAGGTGTCTCTCTCATCAGGCCAAGTTCACAGACGATTCCCACAGCTGCTTATCGTGGAAGACGGTGGGAGATAACGGAGGAAGGCACACACCTACACGGGAGCCTCAAAAAGGGGGTGGAAAAATGGAATGAAAAAGAATGGAATGTTCCACAAATTCTCTGAATCCCCCTCCTTCTATAGAGTGTGTGACACCAGGTTAGTGTGGGGCTGCTAACTGCAACGTCACCAGTTTGAAACCACCAGCAACTCCTGGGGAGGAAGATGAGGCTTTCTGCTCCCGTCAGGATCTATCGTCTTGGATGGCCTGGGCTCACTCTACTCTGCCCTAGAGGGATGCAATGAGTTGGAGTTGGCTCTGTGGCTGTGAGGCATCGAGGACAGGACACGGCACTGGTAGTAGCTTCGAAAGCCCCTACACGGCAAATGTGCTTTTAAAAGGATCTGTACTCACTAGTGTCACTGACAAGAAAAACAGCCCTCTCTCACCGAGGCCTAAGGGATACCCTATCTATTTGTGGCATCGGTATATGGGTTATGAGTCCGTGCTTACAAATAGGCTCCATTTCACTTGAAAACTGGGGTGCTCTCAAAGCCCTCTCCTACTCAACCTCATGGAGTAAGGAAATGCCTCTGGAGAAAGAGAATGCCATGTGATGATCAAGGTCAGTATGGTGCGAGCTGGAGTTAGGATCAGGGGAGGGGACGGGCAGTGTGGCACTGAGCAGTGGACTCTCCCGGGCCGACAGTGCGCATTTACCACACCAGGTGCGAAATGAGGTTTTTAAAGCGAGGTTGTCATACTCGTTTTCACGTAGAAATTGAGAAGCTTTAAACTAAGAAGACTGTAATTGACTCATTAGAAAATAAAATTAGAACAAAATACCATAAACTAAACATGTAATCAACAAGCAGTAGCCTCTTCTGAAAACCTGATAAGAGGATAAACATCAAATAGGCATATATTTCGTAGATGAAAATAAAATGCTAATTTCTTTTCATCCTGGGTTTTTATATTGTTAAAATGCTAGAAACCACAGACTAGAATCTGAAGCCCTTGTTCAGAAATAGACCTTCCCCACAAATTCAATTTTTATCTTTAGAGAGCTCTCCTACTTCCTCCGCCCTCCGTCCATGTGGCAATATTACATGTATAATTTATTCCCATCCATTTCCATATAATAGTTGAAGGGTGAAACTATTTTTTACCATTTATTAGTTGCTATACGTACTAATTGCTAGCTATTTAAAATCAAGATGTTGGTTTTTTTTAAAAGAGGACATCATGCATTAAATTAATCAGGTTCCAGGAAACGGGACCCCCTTACTTCCTTCTTCCCACAATCTTGGAAAGGAGTGCCACGCGGTGCACAGTGGTTAAGGCCATCACCACACAGAACCCACTGCATCGAGTCAAGTCCGACTCACAGAACCCCGCAGGGCAGGCGCGAACTGTCCCTGTAGATTTCCAAGCCTGTCACTCTTTATGGGAGTAGAAAGCCTCATTTTTCTCCCTTGGAGCAAGCGGCGGGTGGTTTTGAATTGCTGACCTTGGGGTTAGTAGTCAGCTTGTAAGCACAATGCCACCAGGGCTCCTTGGAGCCCTACCAGTGCCCCTGAAATTACCCTTCTCACCTCAATTCTTTCCTCTTAGGCAAGCGGACCCATTCAAGAGACTACGAAACACTAACCAAGCGTAATTACAGGTTATCATTGTGTGTATGCATGTGTGTATAGTTATCCATACACACAAACTTCAGCTAATTTCCCCTAAAATGCTGGCTTTTCCTTGTTCAAAACCCATGCATCATTCTCTTGTCTGTCAGGCAACTTAGATAGATGTCACAAGTCCTCGCCATTGTTTAATCTTTCTGTTTTTCAGTCTGTTTTCTTTTTTCTTTCACTACAGTCCTCTGCAGACTACTCTGTTTACAAGTGACAAGTCTTTTCTGCGTGTCTCACCGACCAGCTTCATTGGCTTACCCTCACAGTCACTTCCTGAATTTAAATTAAACACATTTTTCATCCTGCTTTGGACTCCTGTAGCGCTCATTTTCTGCTTGGCCTGTTTGTGTCCCGTGTTGCAGGGGCAGGTTCCCCAGCCCTCCACCCAGGACAAGCGCACCAAGCCCCGAGCTGTGAGCGGTCAGGCCGGGCCATGTTTCTTGGACTTCTGGGGACTTACTGACTGGACTCCTGTTGTAAGTCAATACACTTTAACTCTAGGGAATAATTACAAAGTTAAAGCCATACAAAGGATCCTGCTGAAAACATGGTAAAGATTATAAATCATGCAGATGTTAAAGTATGTGAACATTGTACATCGAATAAAAATAGAAACTCAGAACATGCAAGACATTTAGTTACAGCAATGCAACTGAGATGGACGTGGGTGCTGCCTCAATACATGGAAAGGAAGGGAGGTTCATTTTATCAGATGTTGACATGCATGGTTCATGTGTTTCAACAAAGTCTCTCCATGGAATTGTTTACTATGGGGCTGATTTAAAGCCTCCACTTTATAGATGAGAAAATAAATATTAGCAGGTAACAGTCCTTTCACAGCCTGACAATTAGGCCAGCGGTGGGAGCTTTCCTCCAATTTAGAGGCCGTGTGGATTCGCAGGTACTCTTTTATTTTGAGACATATGAGAAGGCTTCAAAAGTTTGTGGGGAAATTCCAATACTTTTTATTCCACTCTCCCATGAAATTTTTGAAGCCTATCTCTGGATTGCTAAGAATGTTGAGTTGCTACCCATGCTTTGTGTTCATGTAGTCACATCAAACCCTCACAGTTTCAAAGCATCCTTGAAACAAATAGGCAATTTGCATGTGAAACACCTTTGAAGCCAGACAGGTCAGAATCTAATGAAGTGTGCCAAAATACCGTCTGCAACTAGGACCATTTAATAAGAGGACACAGCTTTAGGTTATTGTGACTTCTGAAGTGGCCAACTTTCCCCGTCAGCCGTCAGGGTACTTGAACAACTTTAACGATGTTGTGTTTACATTTGTGTGTGTGTGTCGAGCAGTTCTGTGAGCCTAGTTTTATTCTTGATGTTTGTGTAACCATAGTTATAGTGTGCAGCTGGTGTAATAATAGATTTAATGGAATGTTAAAGATTTATTTCTTCACTGCAGTTAGAGGGGAAAGCAATTTTATTTAAGTTCAATGAAAATAGGTAACATTTATTTCGAGGAACATAGCTATGTCATGGGACATCAATTTGTGCTGACCACGGGCAGAATGGGATTCATTTAAAAATTCTCTCATTAGGAGTAAGTCATTGAAAGAAGAGCGATTGGCCATCAAGGGCTTCTTGGATATATGTTTTAAAATTTCCATGAACTCCGAGGGAGCTTAAGGACTTCAATACTGTATGGACTTAAGCAATACTTCCCTGTTTCTGCACAGGGCATATAGATAGTGCAAGATTCTCAAAGAATGAGTAACTGTGCTTTTGAACTGTTACTATTGACTGGAGACTGGATCATAGCTCGCTTATTTACTGATAGAGAGCAAGCAAATAACAATTAGTTAAACACTGTAAGAGGATGAAGCATGAGTTAAACAAATGTTTAACTTATTTGTTTTCGTGAAAAATGTCACTGAGCTTGATGGAAATCTAAAGGACATAAAGAGGATGGAAAATTGCTATAAGTAAATTTTAGCACATAGAAATTTAGGCATTTGTAGTGATCAATAACTGATTTAACGCCAAAATGTATGGTAAACAAATAACAATGTGTATGACTGCAGAAATAAGGATGCATCAGAACTATTAGAAATATTGATGAGCGTAAAATAGGAAACTGCCATTCAAAACTGAGCAATAAACACCCCTCACACAAAGGATGCTACATATTTTACTTTCTAGTTCATGAAGTTTCAGGAAGCCTACAAATAAGTAAGTGTAAGGCACACATATCTCACAAATACTCCATATTTCTTATTTCTTTCTCTGCTAGACAGGGGTGCTATAACAGTATCGTGCTTACCCAGAAGTTTTCAGTGTAAACTTCTAGTGCAGTATGTAGGTATTTAATGAATACCTTCTTTCTTAAGTTTAACTGTATTTACTGTATTTCAATTAGAAGACAGACGTAAGTGTCCATTACGGGTGGCAGGTTGTACTTAGAGGGATGTATACCTCCCAAGTTTTTGAATGACTCCACTTCCCTCTGCCAAGTCTTTTGTTAATGTAAGTTCATTTATTAACTTAAATGGATAAAGTCAAGGTGGCCTCACATATCTCCAGCGGGGCTTATCTTGGGAAAGATATTACATTTAACCAGAGCCCCGCCCTCTTTGCATACATTTCTACTTTTATTTTTCCCTCATAACAAACTCATATACTGTGAACGAATGAAGGGCACCCAGTATATTGCTCAGGATAGAGGAGTAGTTAAGTCCAATTTGTTGCCCAGTGAAGGGATACCGGTTGGCACCCTGGACCATGCTGCTGTGCCTAACATTGGATGAATCACATACAGTAATTATCTCAGTTTGGACCTCAGAGTTTCTGTGGGTATAGTTTTCAAATTCGTTTTTCACTTCTTTTTCCCATAGAAAGTTTTCTTTTCAGTTGCAAAGGTCTTCTGTAAGACTTCTCAGTTAACTGAGGTGAAGCTGATGAAACGATTAGTGAACAGTTGCCCGGATTTAGCAAGAGGACTTACCTTACTCTAGTGGGAAACCATTGACAGCAAGTAATGAAATATAACACAAGTTAAAAAATGCCTTTCAATGCATGCAGCGCTCTGATTAGTCATAAAAGTCTGATCAGGTTTAGACGCAATATAGGGCTTTTCATCTCTTTTGAAAATAAAAATTAAAGAAGTTATTTCTTATTCTTCTATAATTCAGTATATACATATATTTTACTTTTCTATGTAATGCAACATGCAATATTTGCTCATAACCATATGTTAAGGTACATGTAGCTATAGTACTACATTTGGCATAAATGTTATATATTAAATACAATTGTTAAAATAGTAGTGTATTATAAATCACTATTATGAATTTTAACATCTGATTTATCAATTTACATTTTAGGAAATACTTATTCCCAAATATATTAAGGAACAGACTTTTAAAAGTACAAAAATAAAGCAGTCAAAATTTTGTTAAGGATAAATATGCTTTGCAACAAATGTAATATATTGGTCTCATAAATCATTTGTGCCAAAAATGTTTCTTGATAATGAATAGCATGAGGGGATGGTCACGATGAAACTCATAGTATTAAAATGTGATAAATGAGTTTAAAGACCATAGCTAGCAATATGTTGGTTTTGGGGTCTCAGAACATGTGGTACTAATTCACTTTCCCAATAAATCAATTTACAAAGGCTAACTCTTCACTGAGCAATTTGTTTTCAAGGTACACATGCAAAAATTGGCCCACTTCATTATACACATGACAGGTGTGACTTAGACACACGGGAAATGTGATGTGTGAATGAAATGCATAGTTGGGTGAGGTAGATTCTTAGGATAGAAGTATGAGTAGCCAACAAAACCGGGTTAAAACAAAGAATTCTCTTTCATCCTAAGAAGAACCCCACCAGCATGGATCTTGTGAGGGATCTGCCCAGAGTATTCATAAACACGTGCTAAGAAACAAATATTCTATACTAGCAAATGGATCCAGAGACACTGGATTTCTGACTCTCGATTTTCAATGATTACAATGATGGCTACATCATTCAGGCCCTACAGAATGAGGACTTTTCATAAGCTAGTGAGGCTGGGAAAAATGATCTGTCAATTCGGTTAATTTGGTATATGATGGATTAGTAGGAACTAATCATGAAGTGCATTTCATGTGCAGGTTTTATTGAAACATATCATCAGGCTGGAAAGAGTATATTCATAAGTGACTTTGCTGGTTAAATTCTAAAAGGGTGGTTTTTACCTTCAAGGTGTGGGACTTGTCATGCTGTATTATCCATATTTATGAACCTCAAATCCTTCCATGTGTAATATTTTAGGATTAAATCACTCATTTAAAAAAAATTATTTTACTCACTGAGAGGGCTTTGGTGTTTGGCTGCTAACAAAAAGGGCGGCAGTGCACGCCCCTTGGCTGCTCTGCAGGGAAAGCGTGGCAATCTGTTTCCATAGAGACTTACAAGGGGAGGAACCCTGCAGGGAAGCTGGACTCTGTCCTACAGGTCGAAGAGACTTGGAGTCAACTCAACAGCAGTGGTTTGTTGTTTTTTTTAATCTAGTTCATTGAGGATGTAATTTTAAATTGAAATATTTTCAAAGTACTAAATTTTCTCTCCTCAAACCTACATATCTTCTTGGTTAATATGGGCAGAAGGGAGATGAAATTCAATGTAAGATACCATGCGTGACCACTATTTTTCTTTCTTGGCGTTTTTAGCATGTGTCCTTGGTGCACATGCTTGAAAGCAAAGCTCTGGTAATAAAACTAGATTAAGGTCACTCTTCACTTAAAGAATAAAATATATTTCTAAAATTTCTTAAATGAACTGCTTGCACCAACCATGAATTGCAAAAACATATGAGCAGTCTATTTTGCATCTTCTAAGACAGGCACCTCAGTCTGCTCCTTTGCCCTACCACACTCAAGGCATTAATAGCACTAGTTTCATGACCAAATGTTCTCATGTAAAAGTACAGGTAAGCAACAGATTTCATAAATATCCATCTATTGTAGCAAGTTAAAATGAATAATATTTGCAAGTCATACATGGAGATTGGCTAGCTTCACTGTGCCTCACTTGTATGAAAGGTCCTCTGTGAGATTATAATATTTTATTGTTATCAAATCTCTGACACTTTTCATTTATTTTATTCAAATCAAATGAAAGAATTAAAATAATTAATCTATAGGGCTGCCCAGTGCATGTCCATTAATGAATGTTGTAAAGATTTCTGTAACTTTTATGAAAAGAAGCAATTTACATAGAAATAGTAAATCTAGAGGCAACAGTGAAGCAACGGAACCATAGTGATCAAAAATATAATTTCTTAGTATTGTATTTTTCAAACAGCTCATTTATTGAACTCAGCTTCTTGAGGTATTTATTCTCCCCCAAAGTAAGAAAATAAAAACTCCCTTAATTTTAACAAATTTTTGACATCTCATTGAAGAGATAGCACTCGCTTTTAAAATTATATATGTATTATGGGTGCATGAAATATGGTGATATATATGTGTATATTTATACATATACACACATACACATATATATATTTCTGCACCCATCTGTCAGTTTATCCTGTTATGGTGGTGTATATGCTGCTGGAAATTATACCTCCAGTGTTTCAAATACTGGCATGGTCACCCGTGCTGGGTGGGTTTCAGCAGAGCTATCAGAGAAAGACAGACCAGAAAAGAGGACCTAGCACTCTGCTTAGAAAACTGAGTTAGTGAAATCCTTCTGAATTGTAGTGGAACGTGGTCTGATACAGTGCGGAAGATGAACCCCAAAGGTGGGAAGGCCCTCAACATCCATCTGGGAAAAGCTGCCTCCTCAAAGTAGAGTAGATTCTACTTAGTGACCGAGAGGGCGCCAAGCTTTCAAGACCTTCACGTCCCAAAGTGGCACAATCCTGAAGGAGCAGAAGTAAACAGCTAATGCTCCTTAAGAATGGGAACATGGAATGCATGAAGTATGAACCTAGGAAAACTGGCAGATACAAACATGCAATGGAACGCTTGAAGAGAGATAGCCTAGGCATTAATGAGCTGAAATGAACTTGTTTTGACCATTATGAATTGAACAAGTATATGGCCTGTGATGCTAGGAATGAATGACGAGTTGACGAGGAATGCCCTCAGACTCACTGGCAAAAAGAACACTTCAGAACCAACCCTGGAGTACAACGCTCTCAGCGACAGAATAGACATACACACCTACAAGGAAGACCAATTAATACAACTATGATCCAAATTTATGCACCAATCACAATGCCACAGACGAAGAAGCTGAAGATGTTACTCACTCCTGCAGCTGAAAGTGATCAAACTTTCAATCCAGATGCATTGATAATTACCGTTGACTGACACATGTGGGATGGAAACAAAGGAAGCTCAATCGTTTGAAAACATGGCCTTGGTGATGTAAATGATGCTGGAAAGTGCACGATCGAATTTTGCAAGACCAAGGACCTATTCAATACAGATAACCTTCTTAAACAGCATAGATGGTGACCATTCACACAGACCTCACCAGATGGGACGCACGGTAGTCACACTGACTACATCTGTGGGAGGAGATGATGGGGAAAATAATGTCATTGTACAAAATAAGTCCAGGGCCGACTTCAGGAAAAGCTATCGACTGATCCTTTTCAAGTTCAAGTTGAAGCTGAAAAAAAATGAAAATGAGTCCACGAGGACCAAAGAATGGCCTCAAGCACATCCTACCTGAGTTTAGAGATTATCTCAAGAAGAGATCTGGCGTACTAACCCTAATGACTGAAGGCCAGTTGAGTTTTGGGGTGACATCAAGGACATCACACACAAAGAAAACAAAAGATCATTAGAAAAGAAAGGCAGACCCAAATGGATGTCAGCAGAGACTCTGAAACGTGCTCTTGAACAGACAGTAGCTGAAGCAAGTGGAAGAAATGATGAAGTAAGAAAGCTGAACAGAGATTTCGAAGGGCTGTTCCGGAAGACAAGGGTAAGTACTAAAGTGAATTGTGCATAGACGTGGCGTCAGGGACAGCCATGTGGAGAACGTGCGTGGCATTTCTCAAGCTGGGGGAGCTGCAGAAATAGCGAAGCCCCGGGTTGCACTGTTGAAGAGCTTTATTGTATGAGCAAAATCTTGAGCAATGCAGGAAGCTTTTACAAAAATGGAAGGAGTACACAGAGGTACTGTACCCAAGACTTTGTCCCTGTTCAGCCATTTCAGGAGAGAGCATAATTAAAAAAAACGATGGTATTGAAAGAAGTCCAAGCTAAACGAGGCACTGGTCAAAAACAAGCCTCCGGGAATTGACAAAATACCAACTGAGATGTTTCAACGACTAGATGTGACACCCGCAAGTGCTCACATTGAGACATTTGCAAGACAGCTATCTGGCCAACAAACTGGGAGAGATTCAGATTCATGCCCATTTCAAAGGACGGTGTTTCCAAAAATGCACAAATTATCCAATAATATCATTACTAGCAAAGTCAACTAAAATTTTGCTGAAGAGAATTTAAATAGTTGCAGCAGTTCATCAACCTTAATAAATTCAAGCTGTAACAGCACATGGAACGAAGGCTATCATTGCTGATGTCAGATGGACCTTGTCTGAAAGCGCATAACAGCAAGAGATCGACCAGTGCTTTATTGCCTATTTGACCATGCGGACCATATCAGAGCATGGAAACCTTTGCGAAGGACAGGACTGCCAGAACATTTCATTGTGCTTATCCCGAACCCGTATGGACACCAAGAGGTAGTTGTCAGAACAGAACATGAGACACCGCATGGCTGAAAATCAGGAAAGGTGTGTGTCAGAATTGTATCCTTTTACTACATTTATCCAGTATATCATTGAAGCAAATGATTCGAGAAGGTGGACCCTAAGAAGAATGTGCCATTAGGACTGGTGGAAGACTTAACAACTCGCCACATGCAAAGGGCACAATCTTGCTTGCTAAGTCTAAAAAGGACTTGAAGGACTTACCGATGAAGATCAAAGATCACACAGCCTTAACACAAGGAAAACCAAGATACTCAGAACTGGACCAATAAGTCGTATCATGGTAAACACAGAAAAAACCGAAGTTGCCAAGGATTTCATTTTACGCGGATCCATAATTAACACCCATTGAAGCATCAGCTAAGAAATTCAGTGATATGCACACACTGAGTACATCTGCTGCAAAAGACCCCTTTGTCGTATTAAGGGCAAAGACTCACTTTGAAGACTAAGGTACACTTGGCCCAAGCCATGGCATTTTTAATCACTTCATATGCATGAGAAGGCTGGAATTAGAACCCCGGAGAAGAACTCATGGCTTGATTTAGGGTATTGGCAAATAATTCTGAAAGTACTATGGACTACCAGAAAAACGAACAAATCTATCTTCGAAGAAACATAGCCAGAATGCTCCTTAGAAGCCAGGATGGTGAGAGTTCATCTCGCGCACTTTGGACAGATTATCAGGAGAGACCAGGCTCTGGAGAAGGACATCAAAAAAGTAGAAGGCCCCCATGGGATGGATTGACGCCATGGCTGCAACAAAGGACTCAAACAGAGCAAGACTTAGGAAACCGGCACAGGATTAAGCAGTTTCATTCTGTAGTGCACATGGTTGCCGTGAGCTCGAACCAACCTGATGGCATTGAATAACATCAACCACGCAGAAAAGTACAAATCTTACATTAGTCACAGAAAGAAGAAGTGGGCTACAACTCAAATGATGTAACAACGCATACGCGGCTATGTTAACTTCAGTCAGACGGTTTTAATGCCTTTGAGAATTTGATACAATCGTGCAGGGTAAAGGAGCCCTGTTGGCATAGTGGTTATGAGCTAAGCTGTGCTCCTCAAGGTTAGAAGTTCCAAACCACCTGCTGCTCCTTGGAAGAAGGACAGGGCTTTGTACTCCCATAAAGAGTTACAGGCTCAGAAACCCACAGGGCCAGTTCTATCCCGGTCCTGGAAGATCGTTATGAGTCAGCATTGACTCATAGCAGTGAGTGAGTGCAGGGTGAGGACAGACAGAGCCCTGTGAAGTCATACATTCTTCACATTATTAAAAATTATGGCAATGGAAGAAAAATAACATCTTTACAAGTACAGACTATAGGTCTGAAAATACCAGAGCACGGGTTCATAGTATTTCCTACCATCTGGACCTGGTCCTGAAATCACGTCACGCTGCTGGTGGATACCTGCAGTTGCTTGGCTGGGTGGGAGGAGAAGCATGTGCTCAAATAATGATGTGTCTACAATGTGTTATGTCTACTCAAGGGAACAATGAGCATTCTGCTGGCTTCTGAGAATTGTCAAGTTTTCACATATCCTAAGAATTGGTTGTGTTTTGCCGGGCACAGGAAGTCCCCATGGATATAAATTTTCTTGTTAAGTAAATGGAAAGATGACTGACTCTCAGTCAGCGTTCCCCCCTACGTATCAGCATCACCCGTGGTGCTTTTGAAACCATCTGATGCTCGCCAGGTCCATTTTAACCATGGTCTCTTGGGAGGGGCCTTGGCGTGGGGGAGGGCGTGCATTGATGTTGACATAGCTCGCCCGTGATGCTGATGTTCAAGAAGCTTGGGAAGTGCTGGTCTAAACGGAAAGTCGCCAGGGCACAACACCTAGAAAGTTAGTTTTCCGTCAATTTAAACATTTCTCTGTGGCCTTGCCATCCATTCGTTTCTTTCAGAGCCCAGAGGATTCCTTTGCCTTAGGATAATGTCTTCTGGGATGATCAATAACTAAGCAGTACATCAGCCTCATATTTAGGTTTCCTCTCTCACTTTGTCCTGTAGAGGCAGAGCCCAGCAAGGTGTCCGAAAGCAGCAGCGCGCACGGCGGGCCTCGTGTAGGGTCAGTTGCTCTTGGGTGGGGGTTGATATGGATGCCATGCAAGCAGGTGCCTCCGTGAAAACTAAGGCGAGGGCTAACTCAAGACGGAAAACGTCAGCTCAGGGCTATGGTTGAGAGAAAACAAATCTGGTAGTTTTCCTACCAATAAATCATTTAAATTTGCTTTCAGAATGACAGAAATCAGCAAAAGGGCAGAGTTCCTTTTTGCTTTGGTAAACAGAATGAACAGTTGAACCTATCTACCGAGAAGATCCGCCTCTCCTGGCCAACCAGTTGGAGCCATCGGTCCGAACCCGCCGAGACATAGGCATTCCAGTTTTACAGGAACTAGATTGTTAGAGAAAAAGCAAGTCATCTCTCCGAGTGGGAACAGCCTGATTATACGGGGAGGGGATCACAGGGGAAACACTTGACAGGTGCCGGGGTTGGTCAGAAAGACGCCGAGACCACCCATTCTTTGTTCTAGTTGCAACCGTGACACCAAATGGAAGAATGTCCCAGGCCTCTGTGGCTGAGATAGGTGTTTGCAACTGGCAACTTTGGACAGTGACACTCTGTATCTGGACCAGGACATACCCCTTCTCTGAGAGGGTGCAATTCTAGTGTCTAAGGCAACGCAGATCTAGCAGAGGACACTGTCTCCCCTGTACCCGAAGACTTCTGTTTTATCCAATTTACCCGATATTGTCAAATCCTTAACGCTTTGCGTATCGACGTTCTCTAAGACACCCTGAATGCTGTTTCAGGACTAGTACTGTGGACTTGAGCTACAGCTTGCAGTTGCCGAAGAGCATCAGCCAAAGTGGTCCTGTGGGGACTTTGCATCAGGAGCCATTCTTACTGAGTTAAGGAGCAGGCTGTGTTCAAGGAATTTCAAACCTTTCTGTAATGAGCATGGGAGGCGATGTGTCAGATACTCACAGGACGACCTCCACATGGTCCAAAGCCCACTGATCATGACCTGTGCCATTGTGGCGTGGCTGCCACCAGCGCAGCAAGACTCCTTTCATCCGGGCCTCCCTGGGGCACAGACAGAAGACAAAAGGTTGAAATTAGAATACAGAGTACTTTCTCATATGCGGTTTCTAGACTTATACGAGGCTAACTACTCTGCTGCAATAGTGTCACTATGAGTCCGAGCTGACTGAACAGCAAGGAACCACTTAAATGAACATAATTAAATTAACAAAACATTGGGCGTGGAGTTGAGATTTGTTCAGGTTCTAGGTAATCGCCTTAGCTTTCATGGGCCACTCCCGGGCCTTCTGACGGCGCACCCCCTCGTCCTTCTTCCTCCAGCTCTGTTAGGGCCTGGGAAGGCAATATAGTCAGTCAACAACTGTGAGGTCCCTCTGTGTGCCACTGAGTTGGGGGCATAATGCTAAACAAAAGGGCCATAGGTACTTGTCCTCAGCAAATTTTCGACCAGGTGGGGTTGTTGCTGGGTTCCAGAGAGTCTCTTTTTTACAAAAAAAAATTTTATTGGGGGTTCGTTCAACTCTTATCACAATCCATCCATCCATCCATTGTACGTCAAGCACATTTGTACATTTGTTGCCTTCATTATTCTCAAAACATTTGCTTTCTACTTGAGCCCTTGGTATCAGCTCATTTTTCCCCCCTCCCCACTCCTCCCCCCTCATGAACTCTTGATAATTTATAAATTATTATTTTGTCATATCTTGCACTGTCCGACGTCTCCCTTCACCTACTTTTCTGTTGTCCATTCCCCAGGGAGGAGGTTATATGTAGATCTTTGTAATCTGTTCCCTCTTTCTACCCCACCTTCCCTCCACCCTCCCAGTATCGCCACTCTCCCCCGTGCTCCTGAAGGGTTCATCTGTCCTGGATTCCCTGCGTTTCTAGTTCTTATCTGTACCAGTGTACATCCTCTGGTCTAGCCAGATTTGTAAGCTAGAATTGGGATCATGATAGTGGGGAGGAAGAAGCATTTAAGGACTAGTGAAAATTTGTATGTTTCATCATTGCTACACTGCATCCTGACTGGCTCGTCTCTTCCCTGGAACCCTTCTGAAAGGGGATGTCCAGTTGCCTACAGATGGGTCTTGGGTCCCCAATCTGCACTCCCTCTCCTTCACAATCATATGAATTTTTGTTCTTTGATGCCTGATACCTGATCCCTTCGACACCTCGTGGTCACACAGGCTGGTGTGCTTCTTCCATGTGGGCTTTGTTGCTTCCGAGCTAGATGGCTGCTTGTTTACCTTCAAGCCTTTAAGACCCCAGATGCCATATCTTTTGATAGCCAGGCACCATCAGCTTTCTTCACCACATTTGCTTATGCACCCATTTGTATTTAGTGATTGTGTTGGGAAGGTGAGCATCATGGAATGCCAATTTAATAGAACAAAGTGTTCTTGCATTGAGGCAGTACTTGAGTGGAGGCCCAATGTCCATCTGCTACCTTTATACTAACCCTATAAATATATGCACATAGATCTATTTCCCCATCATCATATATAAATATATTTACATATGTACATGCCTGTATTTAGACCTCTACAGATGCCCTTTGCCTCCGAGTTCTTTCCTGTATTTCTTTTTACTTTCCTCTTGTCCCACTATCTTGCTCAGCCTTCATTTGGGTTCACTAATTTCTCTCAGTTACATTGCCCTTGATCAATCCCTACCAGTGTCCCATGACTCCATGTGACAGAAGTGGCCACAGGGTTTTTTTAGGCTGTCATCTTTGCGAGCAGATCACCAGGCCTTCCACCCCAGAGATGCTAGGTGAGTCTGAACCACCAGGCTTCTGATCAGCAGCTGGGTGCTTACCCACTGCTCCATCAGGGCGCCTTCCAATGAGTGCACCCAGCTGCTAGTACGAAAGACTAGAGTATATGCTAAGAGAGGGAAATATGCAAGGAAGCACCCTGGAATTTAGTTGTTATCTCCATTTCCTCATTTTAATTTCTTGCCCCTTATCCTAAGACAAAATAGGAACAAAACTTTGGACAGATCCATCTTGCTTCTGTTACCTACTTTTGTGGCTTTGTCCCAGTCACTTTACCACTTTGGGCCCGGTGCTCACTGGGAGTCCCCTGGCGGTACAAATAGTGATGTGCTCTGCTGCTAACCTAGGGGTTGGTGGTTTGAGCCCACCCAGAGGCACTTTGGAAGGAAATGTCTGGTGATTCTCCTTCCCAACCTCAGCCCTGGAGAAGCTACTGGGTGCAGTTCTACTCTGTGACACATGGGGTCGCCATCCCTTGGGGCTGAGTCGGCCTCAGCGGCAGCTACTTTAGATTGGATTGTTTCAGTGGTTCTCTGCAGCCTTTATGCTTTTTTCTAGCTCAAACTGGTCATCAGGGCTCCTCTGGCCTTTCCAGTGAAGCTACTTACAGGGGGACGTTGTAGGACACTCTCTGGGCCTGGGTGAAGTCCTTGGGCTGGTGCTGCGCGATGACGTGCCAGCTGACCCCGTTGTTGACGCTGTACTGCAGCAGCACAGCCTTGTCCACAGCGTTGGGGCCACTCAGGTCGCTGTTACAGCTGTCTGTCTGGGAGGTGCTCCCGATTTGCAAAACAAACATGATTTTGCTGGAAAACACAGGGGAAATCATCTTTAATCAAGAGGTGTTGTTACAAGAGGGGCTACCCTTCAAATACTTTTTCCTCTTATTCCCAAAGACCCTTATTTTGAGTTCATAATATAGCAAAAGTAGGAGAATCCGGCTTTATGACAAAAATCACCAATGCAGTGGAATTTATTTCTACAATCTTTTAAATTATGTGTATGCCTAGGATTCAGAGGGGCTGTTTTTCTACTTAATGAAAACAGTTTTGACTTCCAATGATGTATATGTTTCTGTGCTGTTGGAAATCTTGGTAATTTTCAACGTAGGGCATCTTCTGTCCTCTGAAGGGGAATATGGGACAAATAGGCAGCCAAGGACATGGAGAGGACACGGAGTAAACCCACAATATGTATGCTACCTACTTCTTATAAATGGGGACACACGGAACAGCAAATGGACAAGGACAAATCGCCATGTCTATTTTAGGGAAAGGATGCGTGCAGATCGGCGCCGAGGGAAAACGGAGTCAGAGACATGCAGGCTCTGGCCCTGCCTACTTGCCTGCTCAGTATACCCCCTCGCTGTTCACAGGCGTCCTTGCTCAGGAGACGGAGTTTGTAAGCATAGGCAGTGCATGCTCTGAAGAGGCTTAGTGGTTACCAGAGCAGTCCCAGATAGAGCAGGTGTTCAAATGAAGAGTGGGACTTAAACACCATGAATTCATACAGTGACTTCAAAGACAGCCACACATACAACAGGGCATGCAGTTGTTAACTGCTAAAGAGCAGATAAGATCTGCCTGAAGAGCCAAGGAAAAGCCCCAGGGTGTCTCCAGGTTGAGTGCCTTTACTTTCATTTTGGTTAAAAAAAAAAACAAACATCCAGGATGGGTGGACGCAACATCGTTTGGCATCTCCATTGTTACCAGGCAGGAGCTAGTTTTATTATGTGTTCATCTACATCTAAATAATATCACTAATGTTTTCCAAAGTGGAAAGATTCAAGTGAACGCTCCACTCTAATGAATCAAACGCTATGCCCTAAGAGCTACTGGCATCTCTCAGGAATATGTGCCAATTCTATTTCTGCACTTGTTCAAAGCCTTGGAATCTTTCCTTATGTTAAAAATTCATAAATCATTTTATTGGGGGGGCTCTTACAGCTCTTATAACAATCCATACATCAATTGTATCAAGCATATTTGTACCTATGTTGCCATCATCATTTTCAAAATATGTTCTTTCTGTTTGAACCCTTGGTATCAGCTCTTTTTTCCCCCTCGTAGTCAACTTTTTGACTATAATTTATATTCTATAATTTATATTCACTCAACCTGTGGTGTAAAAAACAGAAACAAAACCCAAAACCCCACAAAGTAGTCCTAAAAGAAATTGAAGCAAGACATCACCCTGAGATGTGAAAGCTTATTTCTGGCACCCAAGTTAAATGGTGGATGGGTTTCCATGATCACGCTCATGATCAGAGCTACCTGGCAGCCGACAATACCCAGACTCATGACTTCCGGACCTGAGGGCCGGGTTTGCTTACCTTGCTCGAGTGAGATCCAGAGGCTTGGTAGCAGCTTGTCGTATCTGACAGCCATTAAAATAGAGCGAGTCACCGTGGGCATACGGTGCCAGCTGCCCACAGCCGCTTCCTATCACTCCGCCTTGAATGGTTTCCCAGTTTGCCTCTGTGACCCTCGCTGACTCAAAATTATCTTTAATATAGCTGGGAAGATCACGACTGAAAATGGAGCAATCATCACCTGGGGAGGAAGGAAGAATCACAAAGATGAGCTGAAGTCAGTGGGCTCATCCAAGAGGAGGAAGAAATCAGTGTGAATCCACTGCTGTCGCTGTCAGAATGGCAAGTGCCCAGCTGATGTAGACTTCTAGGACTGAAACGCCTCTTTCATTTGGGCAATTACTGGTTTATGTTGCTGGGGTAAAAGAGCTTCCTTCTCTTTGGGTCAATGTTTACTCACGTATGCCTGTGCTAAGGTACTGATTGCCCATGCTAATCCGCTGTTGAAGCACCACAGCACTTGGCTGGGCCTACTTCTGCGTTAGTAATGGGTCTCAGCTGGCAAAAAGGGGCCCACTCCACTTCTTTTTCCCCTGTATGATTCTGTCAGAAAACCAAGGGTTCCCTGTTCCTGTTTTCCTTCAAGCTCTACTTTGGTGATTCTTGTCAGCTGAATATGTACCCTATTCCGTTGTTGAATCCCCAGTGCCTAGCAAGGTTCCTAATACTTTTCAGATATTCTATAGTGTGGCTGGGATGAATAAGTGTATCATGGATCAACGGGAAGGGTGTCTCTTGTAGACCGCTGAGCTGAGATATTGGCATTTGATTGCAAATAAACACAAGAAGGCTTGGGGAAAATACCATTACTTTTCAGTTCCATTTTTCTACAAATTTTTGGAAGCTCCCTTATATATACTTGCATATTCCTTTGGTTTGAGCCATACATCTTTTCTAAACGTCTACAATAGTTTAAAAATCAAAAGACAAACAAGTGTTTTTTAGATCAAGGCAGGGAACACATTCCAAATCCCCACAATTTGGTGTAAGACACGTGGTCCGTTCATTTGCTTAGAGTTGACATTTTCTGGTTAATGCAGAGACAGACCTCAACAGCAGGGAAGATCAAGAGGAGGAAGAAGATGGCCAAGCAATTTCTAATATCAAATGTGTGCACCAGTGCGCACTAGTTACCTCTATTTCATTTGTAAGTGAGGCAAGAATATAAATCAATCAGCAAAAGTAGATCTTATTCTGGAATTCAGGTGTACATGGGTGGTTACCATATCTACTTGGGCAAGGTTGCATAATTCTGTTCTTTAGAGAAAGCTCTGCTTATGCACGAAAGGAACGCTGATGGGAAAGAACTAGATAAAGGCTCTTTTTTCCTCACATACTAGCTGTGTAATCTTAGGCAACACTGGGAACCTCTCTGAGTTTCAGTTTCTTCACTTACCAAATGAGAATAGCAGTGTTTACCATAGCTAACTTATCAATTCTAAATGACGCTGACGAATGGATGGATGGAACCATGTGAATCATTAGCCTGTGCACGTATTCGCCATAAACAGTCACCGAGTATTGTTGTGTGCCAGTTTTCTAGCGTGTGCGTAGTCACTCAGTTCCAAACATATTCAACCTCTAGGTGTTCAGGTAAGAAAAAAAAATTTTTAATGAGTTCCCAAAGACTTTCAGTGTGATGGAAAGCTGAAACCTTTGGGGTTGTCGGCTATGTCTTGGGAAAAGCGATACGTGCTCTGGACGAGGCCGAGGGAGAATGGACATTGACAGGGTACCTAGCAAAGGGCAGGTGGGCCGGGACAGAGCGTGGTCCAGACTTGGCAGTAAAGCGTTGGGGTGGGTGTGGGTCAGGGGCTCAGGTGAGAGATGGGGAATATGAAGTCCCGAAGAGTGCTCTGAGAAGATATCGTCCAGATTTTTGGAAAATACTTCTAAGAATATCAGAAAATGATCCTTGATAATTCATTCTAAGGATAAATAACTCCAGAATCACAGTGAGTTTTCTACCTCAACTCGTCGGGCTATCCATGTTCTATCGGACTTTGGTCTAAGACAGCGGTTCTCAACCTGCAGGTTGTGACCCCTTTGGGGGTCGAATGACCTATTTTTTTTTAATTTATCTTAAAAAAATTATTTTATTGGGGGCTCATACAGTTCTTATCACAATCTATACATCCATCCATTGTGTCAAGCACATATGTACATTTGTTGCCCTCATCATCCTCAAAACATTTGCCTTCTACTTTAGCCCTTAATATCAGTTGCTCATTTTCCTCCTCCCTGCCCACTCCCCACTCCCTAATGACCTTTTCACAGGGGTCGCCTAATACATCCTCAATACCAGATATTTACATTACAATTCATAACAGTAGCAAAATGACAGTTATGAAGTAGCAATGGAAATTCAGTGGTTGGGGGTCACCACCACATGAGGAACTGTATTAAAGGGTGGTGGCATTAGGAAGGTTGAGAGCCACTGGCCCAAGAGTGAGGATGCCGGAACTTGTCCAGTATCCCAAGTGATGGCATGGGGACAGGGACTCAGACCTTGGAAACTTTCATCGCAGATGCAGACGGCGCCGGTGGTACAGTAGCCATGTCCACTGCAGAGCTTGGGGCAAGCCTCTCCGATGTAGACGTGGTCGATGGCCCAGCTCTGCTTCTCCATCTCTTCTCCCTTCTGGATCCAGCGGAACTGTGTGGCACTGAAAACCGCCCCCACAGAGAGCAGGCAAGGTTCAGCAGGCTGCCATGTCCCAGATGGCAGCCAGCCTCTAGCCTCTGGAGACAACAGGGTTGTTTCCAAGGAAAGGGCTGCCTCAGTGTCCCCTGGATAACTCTGTGGGCAGAGGTGAGAGAACCTGTCCTTCTCAGATTAGACAAACTTCCCTGAAAGCGGGTGCCTTCCTGGAAACTTACGTGAGAAGTCTACTCTCTTCTGTTGTAAGGGTGTCAGCTTTCTTAGGAAGGGAATCATACTTGAAATCTTTGCGTGGAATGAATGCGGGCCCTGGAAGGCTGCACGCCCTTGTGTTTCCCCTGGGGCTTCGTGTAACTGCCCAGCCCAGCCCTGCACATCTCAGAGGCTCCTTGTGTCTTGGCTGAGAAGCACAGCCTTTGGGAAGGCAGGCACTGGTCAGGTGGAACTTTGAGAAAGTGGAACTGGGGGGAATTCCAGGTCTTTGTCTGGCACCTGAGATTCCAGGCTTGTGACTCAGTTTGACCAATGCCATGGTATTTAGTCGAAAGAGAATCTGGGATCTCTGAAGCATTTACAAACCAGCTCCTAGTTCTTCCTCTTTCTTCTTGGAGCACGCAATTGCCGTTTGAGGGCGTGGAAAGGAAGTGAAGGGGGACAAGGACCTAGGGCTGCGACTGCAATTTGGGCCTCTTCCCGCGGGTGTCAGTTTACTGGGTGTGCTCCGCAGAGACTGCCAGAGTTCCCAAGATTTGCCTTAACCTGAAACCTACCTGGAGGAGACATGGTCGGGCAGCTGGAGGGTGATTCTCCTCCAGCTGGAGCTGTTGATGGAGTTGTAGATGGTGGCTTCGTGGAACTGGAAGGGGGAGCAGCCGATGCTGTTGGAGGAAGAAGGCAGGCACTGGGTTTGAACGAGCTGCCAGGAATCGGACCTGCAGGAGCCAAAGACACCACCTTAGACGGATCTTACGAGAAGTGTATGGCCTAGCAGTTAACATTAAAATATCAATACTGACCGATTTAGAATGATATACAATCAAAAGAAAAATATGAAAATAATTTCAAACAAGATATATTCCAATACAGACAACAGTGAAAAGGACAGCATGCCCAGCTGTGTATTCTAGTAGCGTCTTCTGTGGATGCCCCCCCCCCCCCCTCAGAAATATACCTGGAGTGGAGTGACAAACTTCTCTGTCTACCCACATGGGGTCCTATCATTTATTTCTCAAAGTGGCGGCAGGAGGCCAGGCTGTCCACACACTGAGAGAGTATCTCTATTTGGCCAAGCGTCTTCCACGCTGTGAAGCTGCTGTCGGGTGTGGCTATGGCTGAAGCCTGTTCAGATCTTCCAAGGAATTCATGTTTTGTTAGGAATGTTTGTAAATAAGCAGCATGAAAAACAAAAAAAACCCTTCTATTTGGAGGACAGATATAGGGTCTGATTTAAAAGTGCCAAATGTGTTGGCTACAGCCTCATTCAAAAAAAAGAAAAAAGGGCTTTTTCTTGGTTTGAAGAAAAATTTAGGAACTAAATGCAAATTTTAAATCTGTATCAATGAAATGTCTACAAACTGTCAGCCGGCTGCCTTACACACTGGCAAGCATTTGCATCGTGTGTTCAAGGTCTGATGAAGTGCACCCCCTCCTGTCACTCACCTGGCATCCTTAGTGTACTCCAGCATCACAGAATGAAGGTCACCACAGGAGGTGGCTTCACAGCCAACCACAATCTGAAACAACATGAACAGTCAGCACGAGGCAGGCACAGCCACACGATACCGAGTGTCAAGAACTAGAGTCCACCGCTCTCCAGTCTGCCCACAGGGGGTCAAAGGATGTCCCACCAGCACCCGGACAGGACACTACGACTGCGTGTTTTAGAGCTGCTCAGGAGAAGCAGTTTTTCCTGGGGGAACGAACTGAGAGTTTTTAAAGTATTCTTTTTTATTTACTTCATTATTTAAAAGATTAACAGTATATGTGGGGAACACAAATGGGCCCAAAAGAATGTAACACGTGGCGAAGTGATGTCGGCTGTCCTTGGAGGGTCAGAAAACCTATGGTGACTTCACTGATGAAATTAGGTATTAATTATCCATGCATTTATAATAAATTTATTATTATTAAATCATAGTTAGTCCAGAACAAACCTAAAGCCAAACTAACTGCTAACCAAACAACTAAATTAACCGTCAAGTCGAGTAATAGTAAAATAGCTATGATAATGAAAAATTAATTAGTCAGAAACACATACAATATTAAGTGTTTCTACATATTTAAAAATGTGACTTAGAGGAGAACATTTCAATTTCTTCAGTTCTGAGTTAACAAGAGCAGAATAAGAAAAGCCCCCTAATTTAATCAAATATGGTATCTGTGCTATGGACCTGATGGAGGGGAGCCCTCACTCTTGGGGGGCATGGCTTGGACTTAGGGTGGTGTGTCACCAGATAAGACCTTGAAGTCCTTATGCCAGTAGATTAAGAACAGTCCTGATGGAGTAGGTGTAGCTGATCTCTGAAGAGTTTCACAGAGAAATGCTATGTACGTTTTTATTTTTTTAAGAAAGATTCTTACTATTAACTGTCATGACAAAAGATCTACAACAAGGCCATAAGAAACGCTAGTCCTTGTCTTTGCAATAACAAGCTGTGTTTCTATAGCGCCTTTTCAGGAGTGTTTCACAGTGAGAAAGATACTGACAACATTGCTTTATCTCCCCTCCTCCCCCCAGTGAGTGTCTATAAATCACCTTTTACGCCTGGTTAGGGATGGTTAGTTTAAAACACTTGCGAGTCCTTGTTGAATGTTTCATAATTTGGGGAATTCAAGCTGGGTTAATGTATGTATAGGTTCACGTTTAGAAGCCAGAGATGAAAGAACAATGACAAGAAAAGGTTTATCTTAAGAAGCACAGTGGCTCGATGCATGAAAACAGGGAGAGAGAGAGAAAGAGAGAGAGAGAGAGAGAGAGAGAGAGAGAGAGAGAGAGAAAGAGGTGTCTGAGTGAGTGAGAGCAAAGGAACACGAGTGACAGAGCTAAACGTAGGTCGAGGTGCTTACTTGAGTGTTTTCTTTGAGCTCAAGGTTTGGGAATTGAACTCCAGATTTGAGAAATGAACTCAAGGTATTAACACACATACGAGGTATTAACAATCGTCTTTAAAAGTTACAGCACTGTTTTTTGTTTTTAACTATCTCCTATAGCAAGATTCATCAGATGCACTTTGGACAAGCTATCAGGAGAGACTAGTCCCTTGGAAAGATGATCGTGCTTGGTAGAATAGAAGGTCAGTAAAAAAGAAGAGATGGACTGATAGCAGCGGCTGTGCCCATGGGCTCAAACAACACAACAATTGTGAGGTTGGCATAGGACTCTGTAGTGTGGTAGCTACATAATCTGATGTCAATTTGAGGATTAAGAGTGTAGGGGTGGAGTGTAGTCTGCCAATCAGGATATAGTCAATGAGGCCTCTGTGTGAGCATGGCCTTTTCCTAAGGATGCTGGGATTTCCTCTTTGGAGGTGAGAGACACACTCTCTCTGATCATTTCCAGACAGACATCCTTGAGAAGCCACATGGACCTACCCTGATGCAGCCAGGGCCATAGACCTGGAGAAGCCACGTGGAGACCCCTGCCAGCGCTGAGATGCTTACAACACCACTGGATCCACAACTGTTCCCACCCACTGGCCTGTGGTTTTCCTGCATTTGGTGTCATTGCATGTGTTGCATGAGTCTGAAGAGGAATTTATAGATGGGTATCGGACATATGTGCTAATATTGGACTTATGGACTTGATCTGAACTGGGCTGCGATGTTTTCTCAATATTCAACTACTCTAGTATATAAAGCTCTTTCTTAAGCACATATGAGTGTCGATGGATTTGTTTCTCTAGTCTACCCAGACTAACACAGGCAGTATTTCATTCTTTGTAAACAAGGTTACTATGCATTGTAATCAAGTCTATGGCACTTAAACATCATCAACAACAAACATACTCAAAGATTTTTATCATTGTTCAAATATTCATGCTTGAGTTAAGGCCTTTGAGAGAGATTATTTCTTTTGTTTATAAGATCAGGATCTTATCAGGTGAAACAAACCATATCTGTAAGTTGTTTAAATAAGCAAGATCCTCCCCCATTGCCCTAATCTAATACCATATTCGGCGCTGAGCCACTTCCCCTTACTTTGAATTGCATCATGTATCCTGGCTGTATAATGAGTTCTCGGGAGGAGAGAGCATTGTGAGTCTTGTCCTTCTTTTTATTTGGCCAGTAGAGGTGGAAGGATGGATTGCCACAGAATCCGGCCGTCCGGACGGCATTTGGGTAAAAACTCCAATTTTCTTCATGGGAAGTGCCTTCTGTGAAGGTAAATTGGAAGCAATATTGCACGTTATTTTCCAGAACTGACTTGTTTATTGCTGAATGACTTAAAGGCTTTTGCTTACCCTTTAAGATTTGAGATTGTATAATATGTAAATCTAAGATGAGAAAACAAATTTAGACAAAAATCTTAAGTGTCGGTATAAGAATCATCCGAATTTTGAAATGTACTGGGTAGCATAAGTAGCTTGCACCATTGACAGAAGCCTCCTTGGTTTACTTTTTTAAACCAGTGCCATATGCATTTCTGTGGCTTAGAAATTTCAAAAAAATATATTTTTGGGGTATTAACATTTCAAAAAATCTTGAAAGGTGGACATTTTGTCTTTAGCAGGTTTATTACATTTTTCAGTTGACATTTCAACACGTGCCCAACCTTGAAGATTTTGAAACCACTGGAGAAAATAGTGAACAGTTGTTGAGCAGTGAATAAGTGATTGACTTTCTTCTAAATGCTTTTCCCACAGGAGAAATTCATCTGTAGACAAGCAGAATAAAGGCTCCCAGGAAGAAAACCCAACAAAATAAAGGTCAATGTCATCTCTTATTACCATCATCGAATGTGTCCACCAGCTGACTTGGATTGATCTCTGCTCCTCCGATTAAAATGTTGTCTAGCGCCCACTGAGCACGCTCAACCCCGGAGACCACAACGCCATTGCTAATCACAAAAGGCTGCCACCAGCGAAGCCTCGTAGTGTTGGTTAGAGCGTCCTCCGGGAGGAGAATGTAGTCGTGTCTAACAGAAATGTATTTCTGGTAATCCATCTCATGAAGCAGAGTCCATGTAATTCCTGGAATAACAAATTTACCAATATAGTACCATCCAGGAAAACAAACAAACAAACAAACAAACCAAACAACCAGCACACCAGGAAAACCGGAGACTGCCAGAGACCTCTTCAAGCAGGACTGGGAAGCCAAGATAGGTGACTGTAATTATTGGCGCTAGCCACTTTTAAATATTGTCTCAAAACGAGGCTGAGGATACCAGAGCAGGGGTGTTTAGAAAGAGCCTCACTCATAACTGAACGATCATGGAATTGGATCTATGTAGATATAGCCAAAAATAAAGTCACTAAAATGAAGAATATTTTTGGCTTAACATTTTTATTCTAGATTCCTATATGCATTTGTTTCAATTGAATAATGAATTATATCCACATTTAACATGTTTTCAGAGAAGAATTTCTAACCAGTGTTTAAAATATTAATTCCAAATTCGACTACAATTTAGAGCTAGTTGGACAGAGCTGAAGTTGATCTTATTCAATTGATAAAACTGTGGGTGCGATGTTAAAACTACTTAAAAATACTCTTCAAATATCCTAATATACTTTAGGGTGATTTTTCTATGGTAGTTCTAAAGAATACTATTTATCTGTTAAAAAAGATTTTCTCAAGACCTATTCGTGCTATTGGTCTAGTTACAATTACTTCAAGTAATCAAGCAATTTTATTACTGTAGTCTCAGAATTATCACAATCTTCTTTCATATTTGACAGGATTTTCTTATAGATTCTCCATAGCATTGAAGATATTATTTTTGATCAAGGCTTAAAAAATGCTCTACAATTATCTTTCACATAGAAAATTACATGAAATTTAATTTTTAAAACTTTATCATAATACTCAAGTACCAGTTAAGCCATTGAGATTATTTTACTCAATCATAAAGGTTGGAGTTTCTTTCATTATTTTTTCTTTACCTTTCTTCTAAATTTTACTATTTGCTTAAATTTTAAGCTTTATCAACATACAATTCATATACCACATACGTTCAATGACATAAATACATTAAAAAGAATTGTGCCATCATCACAACAATTAATTTTATGGAGGTTATTTTTGAATGCATTTTCTCATCTTTGCAGACTGTGCATGCTTAGAAGAAACATATATGATCATGTAATGGCACCAAGTTCTGTAGCTTTCTTTTTGTAACACTATGGTTTTAATGCGTCCTCCACATTGTAAATTCAGCAAAGCTTGAGAGACGTTTTACTGAGGGGTAAAGGAGGGCATTTGGGGATCCGCTCCATGATGTGAGTCTCCCTCCCTAGAACTTGCCTCCATCAGTGGAATAGTCCAAGAGCACACCTTCCTTCCGGCAGATTGGTCGATGGCAAGAGGTCATGTTGTTCTCACTACCGATGCGTCCCCAGTATTGCAGGAATCTGAATACAAACACATACTGTCCATTAGAATGAGTAATTAGAAGACCTCCAGCTAAAACAAGCTGGTTTAAACTTGGTCTACACATATGTCCCTGACTTTGAGGTTAGTTAGTTGTTAACATTGTCATAAAAAAACAAAACACGCAGAAACGGACTTACTTTGCCCCTCTGAGATCCAAATCTTGAGTGACAGCTTGTCTCACAGTGGAGCCCCCAAAATAGAGTGCGGTGTCCTCAGCAAGAATGCCACACTCAGTACACGCGTTCCCTCCCTCTAAGGACATCCACAGGTCAGGCTTGATCTCCTCACTGTCAAAGCGTTCCTTCAGGAACGTCTGGACAAAATCAACAGGCACGGCAAAAATAACAATTTCAGCTAATAATTACAGTCAGGACAGAGTTACATCTTGAACTTAAAAAATCATTGGAGTTGCTTTCAAGTGATTTTCCACAGACTGAAACACAGGACATTCTCACTTTGTCCATTCAGGATGCTGCCTTGGGTGGGAGAATGCTTCTTTTAAAGGAGACTGTATCATGAGAACACTTTTTCACAGTCGTGCTTTCAGCAAGTGTGCTTGGACTTGTGTACATACACTATACTGTTTCACTTTTAAAAGGATATTTGTTTAGTTGCTACCTTTCCATGGAAGTTAAAGTCATTTAGAAAAAACCTTTTCCCTAAACATCAACCAAAATGAGCTCTATAGTTAGGCGGATGAAGTCACAAGTCAGTTTTACTTTTAATTCACTGTTAGTTAGCAACTACTCACAATTTTAAAAAGACTTCCAAGTGAAAATATGAATCAAAAGAAATGCATACTTAACCACGTGCATTCCCATAAGAAATATTTGAATAACAGTTTATCTTAAAGATCTGTTCACCTCACTTCCAAATGAGAAATACTAACAATTTAATGTTAACCAAACTGTAATTTTATTTTTAGTTTATTCATTATCTGAAACTGTGCATTTCATGCAATGATTTCATTTGGTAACAAATGGGCTAACATCTTCAGACACTAGTCAGCATTGCTCCCATATTGATATTTATCAAAACCAAAATTGTTGAAGGATTATAGAAATAAAAATACAAAATAGACTTTATTTGAATTACATAACTCTCATAAATTGGATTTCAATCATTTTGCTTTTGGCTTTGTCATTTATCTTTTATCATAAGGATAAATGCATTATATTAATTCTCAGGAACAGAGTGTACATGTGGAAAGCGTGTTGAACAACTGTATGTGCCCTGTATATTAAATAATAATCTAAAAATTGAAGCTTTCAAGAATGAGCTCTTTGGTCTTAAAATGCAACCATATTTCATCAACAGGTTGGTAAAGTTGGTCTATTGTGTGTGATAAAGTACCTGTAACGACCACAGCAGTACCTCCCTTCCAACAATGCTTCCATTGAAAAATGAAGTAAAAAAGGCTTAATATTGACTGTTAATCTGTTTATAATTTTAAAATATGATTTATTAATATATAATTATGTACAATAAATGATACATATTTAAGGTATGCAAGGGGTATAGCATTTGACATTTATGTGTACTATAAAACCATTATTATCAAGATGGTGAAAATATCACTTTCAAAGGATTCCTTCTGGCCCTTTAAAATATAGTGTTAGCCTACATTGGCCCAATATCCTTCTCTTAACATTGCTTTAAAAAATTCGTACCTGGAGCTACTCAATGACAATATTAATGGAAGATTGTTATATCTAAATATATTTACATATATATGTGCCTGTATTTATACCCCTTATAAATGTCCTTTGCCTCCTAGTTCTTTCCTCTATTTCCTTTTACTTTCCTTTAGTCCCAAGATCATGTCTGACCTTCATTCGGCTTCCATTAATTCCTTTTGGCTACATTGCACTTGATCAAGCCCCACCAGGCATCCTATGCCCTCCTCACCATCGATTTTAGATCACTTGCTGTTCCTCTGTCCCTGGGTTTGTTGGCTCCCCCATTTCTTTCCCTTGCCTCCCCCTCTTCTGTGTCCCCCCGCCCCCCAGAACCGTTGGTCCATTGTTTCTCCTCAGGACTGTACATCACACCTATCTTATCTAGATAGACATGCAAAAACAATAACAAACACAAAAACAAAACAAAACAACAACAAAAAAAGAAAAGTCTATAAATTGTTCCAGATCTGTCTGTTGACCTTTGTGAGTGTTTTCCAATTAAGGCTGATGAGGTGACACGCCCTGCCCCTGAAGTCTATTTTTGGGATTCCTCAGGGCCTTCATTGCTTTGTTCCCCTTGCTGCTCTGTTGCATGCCCTCCGTGTTTCACCTTGGTGTGGTGGGGTTATATTTATATAGAATGATAGGGAAATAGATCTATGTGCCTATATTTATAGGTTAAGTATTAAGGTAGCAGACGGACATTGGGCCTCTACTCAAGAACTCCCTCAAGAGTACTCAAGAACACTTTGTTCTAATAACCTGGCATCCTATGATGCTCACCTTCCTGACACAATCACTGAAGACAAAATGGGTGCATAAACAAATGTGGTGAAGAAAGCTGATGGTGCCAAGCTATCAAAAGACATAGTGTCTGGGGTCTTAAAGGCTTGAAGATAAACAAGTGGCCATCCAGCTGAGAAACAACCAAGTCCACATGCTTCTTAGCACCCCAGCCTGTGTGATCATGAGGTATTGATGGGATCAGGTATCAGGCATCAAAGACCCTGAACAAACAATCCTATCAATGTGAATGAGGGGGAGGGCAGAGTGAGGACCCATAGCCTATCTGTAGACAATTGGACATCCCGCACAGAAGGGTCACAACGAAGGAACGAGGCAGCCAGGGTGCAGCATAGCATCAATGAAACACAACATTCCTCTAGTTCTTTAGTGCCCCCCCCCCCACCTATCATGACCCCAATTCTACCTTACAAATCTGGCTAGACCAGAGGATGTACATTGGTACAGATAGCAACTGGAAACACAGGCAGTCCAGGAAAGACGACTCCTTCAGGACCAGTGGTGAAAGGGGCGAGGCTTGGAGGGTGAAGGGAATGTGGGGTGGAAAGGGGGAACCGATTACAAGAATCTAAGTATTGCCTCTTCCCTGGGGGAGGGCAGCAGAGAAGAGGGCAGGGGGAGACATTGGACAGTTTAACTTATGACAAAACTATAATAAGTTGTGAATTATGAAGGGTTCTTGAGGGAGGGGGAGAGGTGGGAGGGGAAAAATGAGCAACTGATATTAACGGCTGAGGTGGAGGGCAAATGTTTTGAGAATGATGAGGGCAGTGAATGTACATATGTGCTTGACACAATGGATGGATATATGGAGTGTGATGAGAATTGTAGAAGCCCCCAATAAAATAATAAAAAAAGTGAAAAAAATTTTAAGTTTAATGTGCTATTTGTTCACCTAAAACAAAATGAAAAACTGTTTAATCAATAGTGTTTAGAATTATCTAAACATTTGCCATTATTCTGTTGAGCAGTGAAATCACAATTTGGTTGAAGTAATGATGTTGTGACTGCAAATGCTAGTCTGATTAATAATTTTTCACTGTCTTTTCATTTGCGCATGCTGCTACCTGAAGACTGAAGGATGAAACCTGATCTTGAATCAAAGAATATTTTTAAAAATGATACTTATCCTTATGAGTTAAACAAAGGTTTATAAGAGCAGATCAGAGTTGTGCATTCAATAATTCATGCTCAATCTGCTTCACCTCTTCCACTACAATCCCATTAATGTACCATCACTTATCCCATTTCCTCCTTGTATTTCCTGTTTCCACGTATCACCAACTTCTTTCCTAATCCGGTGAACTTTGTCCTTGGGTAAATGCTGCCCTTTTGTTCTTAACTGATTGATTATTCTAACATGGAGGTGAATATTCAATTCCAGACCTGAAGAGGATAAGCCATAGTCGGAGGGGTCCCACTAGTCTCTAGCTGACCAGTAAACCCAGTCTCT
>NW_022103920.1:42406254-42418754 GCF_000313985.2 Echinops telfairi | reverse complement strand
ATGATGAACCCAATTCTACCTTACAAATCCGGCTAGACCAGAGCATGTACAGTGGTACAGATAAGAGCTCACAACACAGGGAACCCAGGGCAGATAAACCCCTCAGAAGCAACAATGAGCGTAGCTATAGGGAGTAGGGAGAAGGTGGGAAGAGAAAAGTGGAACTGATCACAATGATCAACATATAACACCAGAAAAGTGGGTGAAGGGAGATAGTGGTTGGTGTAAGATATGATAATAATTTATAAATTATCAAGGGTTCATGAGGAAGGGTGGGTGGTGGAGGGATGGCAAAAAAATGAGGAGCTGATACCAAGGGGTCAAGTAGAAAGAAAACGTTTTGAAAATGATGATGGCAGCATTTGTACAAATATGCTTGATACAATGGATGTACGTATGGATTGTTATAAGAGCTAAAAGAGCCCTCAATAAAGTGATTAAAAAATAGATAGTAATGGAAGAGCTTTATGTTCCAGGGAGATGAAAGATAAGACTCTACCATAAATTAACAAGGAGGTCTCTAACGGTAGCCAAGGGCAGATTAAAAAAAAAAAAGATTCAGAAATGGGTTTTGGGCTCACACGTACTACATCCTAGCTCAAATTTAAGAACAATTACATACTTCTCGCATCATGGCCTGTCTCAATACTTGCCCTCAGGAAGGAGACGCAGAAGATATGGGTGCTATAGTAAAGGGTGGCCAAGGAATTAGATGGTGCACAGCTAATCAGATATATATTTTAAAGCCTCTGGGGTCTTAAAGGCATGTTTCCAAACAAGCAGCCATCTAAGTGAGATGTCAACTAAGTCCACATGGAAGAAGCACACCCACATCAGAGACTGAAGGATTGTAAATAATATAATCCGTAGCCAAAGGAGGGAATAGTATCATAGCCCAAACTGTGAGATTCTGGCTTGCAGAACGCTATAGATAACAGTGCAAGCCCAAGATACATTGTGAGATATACTTAGGGAATAAGCATCGGTGATTCCCCTCTATCCATAACAGAGGGATGGGAAGAAAGTGGTTACCAGAGTACATTAGAGGGATGACTACAGAAGATCAAAATGATATGGTTGAATGGTTAAAACCTTGTCAGTGGATCCCCCCTCTGATGCATGTTGGGCCTGATCTGGTTTTCAACATTTGCTGTATTTGTTTGTTTGTTCATATTGGAGTTTTATCTCAGTTGTATTTTATCATTGGGGGGTAACTCTGTTGAATTTTTGTTGTATGTTTTTCTATTTCTCAGTCTATGAAACCCAGGGTTGATGAACCTATACAGACAGCAAGTAGAATACGGGTTTTTGGGGGGTACAGTGGTGGTGGTGGAGGTGGGGTAAGAGGGAGTTGATGTCAAGGAGTTCAAGAAGGAAGAGAATGTTTTGAAACTGATTATAGTAGCAATTGTACAATACTTTGTGATGTGATTCAACTATGGAAAGATATGATATCTATATTGGCTCCCAAGATAAAATATTTTGGGAAAAAACTTTCATTGACATATAATTCATATATGATACAATTTAATGGTGTGAATATATTAAAGTCGTGCAGTCATTACCATGATCAATTGTAGAATATTTTCTTCATTTTTGTACTGACTGTTATTAGCTCCCCTTTCCCCCAAACTTCCTCTGCCGCAACCGTAAGGAAGTATTGATCTTATTACTGTGTGTCTAGAATTATCCACCCTGGGTTCATATAAAGAGAATCATAACAACAACAACAACAACAAAATAAAAACAAAGAAGAAAACCCAGCAACAATAACAAAAGAAAATGCAGGGAAACCTCAATCCAAAAGAACGAAAACAAAACTAGGACAAATATAAAATGGATCAAAGGGAAGACAAACCATAGATGTTAACCGTTAACCTAACTGTACCTGCATTAATTCACTTTCTGATGCAGTCTGTCTGAGGGGAAGGCTTTTCATCTTCCTAGACAATGGTCTGTTGAGCCCTGGTGATGTAGTGATCACATGATGGTCTGTGATCCCAATGGTCAGCCGTTCAAAATCACCAGCCCCTCCTCGGGAGAAAGACTGAACTTCCTACTCCGGTAAACAGTTACAGTCTTGGAATCCACAGGGGTCACTGTGAGTCAGCATTGACTCAGGCGCAGTGAGTTTGGATTTTCTTTGGAGTTAATGGTCTGAGGGAATTCAAATGGAGGTTTATTCCCCATGGGAGTTCTGAAAATGGATTTGGGCCCTTTCACTGTGTGCAAATCAAGTGCTCAGAATTTCCCTCCTCTGATCTTGAATCTTATTATTCACAATCCTTGGATCACACAAGCTGATGTGCTTCTTCTGGGTAGGTTTAGCTGACACCTCAGTTGGCTGCTCATTTTAAGATGATCTTTTAACTCCAGACACTATTCTGATAGCTGGGCACCATTTGATTTTTTCACCACATTTTGCTATGCCACTGCGATCTTAAGTGATCCTTTCATGAGGGTTAGTAATGAGCAATGTCACATCACAAGAACTGATGTTCAGCGTTGGTGGTATAGTGGTGAGCATAGCTATCTTCCAACAACTGATGTTCTTAGGTTGGGGCTTACGATAAAGTGTGAACCTGTTTTTACACACATTCCTTGTGCTTTTAATCTGTGCAGTTTATTTCATAATTGTACTGGAATTCAATTATAATATTATTTTTTGGGGTTTGCATATGTTTACTTGGAAATGTTTCAATTATAATATTCTTGTGTAAAAAATTTTAAGACACATTTCTTAGTTTCCATACAAAAAATGTATTTACTGGGGCTTCACAGGACATTGTTAAGAGATTTCTGGTGATTCTTAAGTCAGGGCCCTGCGGGTAAGTCCATGTTTCCAGTAGAGGCATTAACTTTACCTTCAAGGTGTGCGTCAAGTAGCAGTTGGGCCCAGAGTACCCTGGGTCACAGATGCATTGTTCCTTTAAGCAGTCTCCGTGACCTCTGCAGTTGTCCAGGCATCCAGGGCCCAGGTAGAAGTTATCGATCGCCCACTGCATGTCTGAGTACGTCTGGTAGAACCGAAACCTGACTGGACTATTCACAGCACAAAAGAAATAGAGGGGGAAATATTAACTTTATTCAGACCCACTTTCCTGCATGTGTACAGAGTAGTCAAGAGCCAAAGAGATGTAAGACATTTTGACAGGATGAAATGGGTAACTAACAAATGTTTTCTGACTGCTACTTCATTGTTTGTCTACTTCTAGAAACGGAACTTTAAAGACTAATTTCATGTGCATTTTAGAATACCTGAGACAAGTTACAAAACAAAAGGAAATACAATGGAATCTGTATGTCCAACAATAAAAACATAAAAAATATGCACCACTGCAACTATCATAAATCAGGTTTCTTATGAGCTGGCATGATTTCCTTGGTGCCCGCACCCTTCAGATGCATTGTCTTTGTGAGATTTAGCAGAAGGGTACTCTTGAGAGCGCTCTGGTGGTCTGTGCACAGGTTTCAGGCAGTTGGGGAAGAGCAACCTTTGAATTCCTCAAACGTGAGCATTGTTCTCATAGCCGCTGTGAGTCTTAGAACACAATGTTGAACGAGCTGTATTAAAAGACAATTTCCCCAAGATCTTAATCTCACCGTTGTTCTTCACTTGTCTTCTTGCACATCAACAAGCTGCATAATTACCCTCAGATACAGCATAATATTTTGGAACAGAGTCCGAAATGGAGAAAGCAAGCTTCTGAGGTGATGTAAATTTTCTATATCTTGTTTTGTGTGGCGGTTACCAGGCTTCCCCATGGCCACAACTCACCGAGTTGAACATCTATGCTATTTCTCTACATAAATTATGCGTCATTATTATTTTTAAAAAGTATGCCTCGTTATAAAAAAAGCATATATCGTTAGAGGATAAGAGGGGAGAATGACTGATGTTTGTCATTCAGTCCCCAGCGTCCAGATGAGACTGGCTTAGGAATGGGACTCTTGAGTTAATGTTGACCAATGAGATGCAAGGAGGTGGTCCTCTGGCTCTCTCAGGAAGAAATGTAACTCTCCTTCGCTCCCATTAGACATGGGTAAGGAAGCATTTTCTTCCAGTTGGCTGGCAGTCATTTTGTCTTCCGAAGATGAACTCGTCCCAGCGGGGCAAAAATACAGGAGTGAGAACAATATGCGTGAAGATAAGGATGGGTCTGAAAATTAAGCAATCCCAGAGCCCACTTACCGTTGGGATTTTTATGACAGACATGAAAAATTTCATTTTTATTTGACCAGTTTGACTTGCACTGTCTGAAAGCAATTAAATTCATTTCAAAAACCTGAGTGGTCCTGTCCCATGTAAACACCTTTCCCAACGCCTCTGTCTGTTCTAGTGCTGTAGCACATTCTTTCCACAAGTCCTTTCCGCAGGTCGCTTGACCATAACATTGCTACAGTGGGGGTGCACCTGCCATTTTCTTCAATGTATCTCTTTTGTTAATTTTACAGTACAAGGGAACATGACGTTTTTGAAATTGTCCTAAGTGAACATATTCGTACCCTTTGCAGAGACTAGTTTAGTCACCTTGGCTCAACATTGTTCTTGGTTAATTACTTTGCTCTGCAGGTGTAAAACAGAATGCTTTGATAAGGGAAACAGGAAACCTGTACAAGCAGCATGAAGAGTTAGGAGGTTTGCAGGTATCATGCAAAGTCGATGGTGCATGACGGACTACAGAGGACAGGGTGATAAGGTACGGGACATCTTTTCTCATGGCACCAAGGGCATCACTATTGCTTCACCCCATTTAAAGAAAGACAGGTGTGCAATATGGAAGAACCATTTTTCCAGTTCTGAGAATTACAACCAGAGGTCTTCTGAAGTTCGTTTATCACGTAGTTTATGAATTTGAGGATCTTTAGGATTTTGGAGGACAAAGCAACTTTCCCCACAATTACACATAATTCCAAGCTTAACAACGAGGCTCCCGATTTACTTCTGGCTGCTTGGAAGCAGGTTTTATTTTTAAAAAGTTTAAACTTACTTTCCCACTAAACTTTCAGGTAGTGGGTAGGTGATCCGTTTCCATTCTTTAGTTGGAAAGAATACAGATGGCTGAGAAACACTCCCAGAGCATTTGGGGTCAGCAGGTAAGCACTGGGGCACCAGATAATTCCAGCTCACACCAAAGTCCGTAGAATACTGCACATGAATTTGATTCTGGGCGATTTTTTCAGACACTTTACATCCAACAGCAATCTAATAAATGTAGAAAAGCAACACTGTCAAGGTATTAAAACATGAAAGACATTCAAGCTGATTTCCACTGTACGAACTCTGCATCAAGAACTCGGCTGACCACTTGGCATATGCTGCTCCACAGCCCTTCTGGGCTTTAGGGTCACTCTTTGTTCTACTGATGGACAGGGAGCATTGACATGGTTGCCCAAGGTGACAGATTACCGAGAGTGCCAAGTGTATTGTTTGGGGTTTGGAGAGAAGCTGAAGCCTACACTTCTGCCCAGCTGGCTGGCTGCCTTGGAAGGCCTCCGCAGCTCTTACAAATTGCTGTTTGTTGTGTTAATGGTCTGGCACTTCTCTTTTGCAGCGTGCTTGACCAAGAAGGATGGCTAACAGCTTTACTAATTTTGCTATTTTGTTGTGCAATTTATGAGTCTCAATAAATCACCTTCAACTACATCTGAAATGCAATGAAGTGACAACAGAAAGTACTTTAATACTTCCCAGCATCCTTTGTTAATGGAGATAGACTTAATGTGACACTTGTTGCTAGTACAGTAAAATTTAGGTAGGCAGGCTAAATGGGTGGATATTTAATCTTGGCCAAAATATGAAGTTGATGTTGGCAATAATGCTAATCTCGGTTTTCTTTTCTTTCTTTTTTTTTTTATTGTTTTTGTCAGGTATTATTTAATAATTTTCATTAATATTTCAAAACTCTTATCTAGTTTTCTGTACCCCTTTCTTAAAAATCATTTTATTGGGGGCCATTACAGCTCTTATAACAATCCATATATCTATTGTGTCAAGCACATTTGTACATATCTTGCCATCATCCTTTTCTTTTTTTTCTTTTTTTAACATTTTATTAGGGGCTCATACAACTGTTATCCCAATCCATATACACATCAATTGTGTAAAGTGCATTTGTACATCATTCTCAAAACATTTTCTCTCCATTGAAACCCCCGACATTAGGTCCTCATTTTTCCCCTCCCTCCCCGCTCCCCCCTCCCACATGAGCCCTTGATAGTTTATAAATTGGTATTTTGTCATATCTCGGTTTTATTTTCTATTAATTTTCTTCCTCCATAAACATTAAAATGCTCTTATGAAAAGGCAGATAGTGCAATTATGGCTTTAATATTTTCTAAATGTGAAAGTTTGCCTAAGTCATACTAGGAGGTATCTGAGACACTTGCAATCAGTATCCTATGTTTTTATGATCCATGTTTTTATTGAATCAGCATTTAATCCGGTGTATACTTCATGCATATGAAAGTTTCATCTTGAAATAGTTTAGAAAAGAAATACCCTTAATCATCAAGTCATAAATAAATTACATACTATTTTAATAACAAATTTTATTTTTCAAAGTACAAATGAAGCTAATGAAATTTTAGATCATCTTTGTCATTAAATTTTCCCCATATTTTTTACCCCGATCTAAATGCCAACATTCTTTTTCTTTCTTACTTTTTCTGAGGGCTCTTACATCTCTTATCACAATCCATACATTCATCCAGTGTGTCAAGCACATTTGTACATATGCCGCTATCATTTTCAAACCATTCTCTTCCCACTTGAGCCCCTGATATCAGCTCCCCTCCCCTCCCTATTTTATATTGTTAATGTGCTGTTATTAATGAAATAGAGACCAGCTGCTTTCACCTTGAATTGCAAAATCCAGCCTTCTGTGGGAGTCAGGTCATGGGTCACTGCATACACTTCTCTGCCATCATGACTGCCGCAAAGCATGACACCATCAGGGGACTCACAGAATCGCTCTACTGTACAATCATCATGGAATAGCCAATGCTCATTCACTTAAAAAAATCATGACAAATGAAAACACTAGAATCAGATTTTCACTTCCGATGAAATCTAGAATGATTTCAAGTAGAAATTACTCATATGTTACATGCAGTCCACAGACAAAACACTGATACAAGCACATAGTTTGAGGAACATGAATCCTGGAGGTGTTGAGATCTGGCATTGCAAATCTACACTAGGAGAAAAGTACGTGCATTATACATAAGGGATCTGTATATATCACTTTCTGACGGATTTTTACCTTTCTGAGTAGGATCAAGAGGAGGAGACGAAATGTTAGTAAAATGAAAGGGCAGGGGGATAGCAAATTCTGTTCATATTCTGGGAGAATTACCTGAAACTTTTAAGCAGCCCATCTAATGAGACAAACAACTTGTTTTGGGGCCCAGAAATTGAGAAAAATTAAAGCTTGATGTTGTTGTACTTGTTATGAAGAATACTTTTTAAGTGCTGAAAATATGAAATCATTTCTACCTTTGGAAAACATGAAAATCAAATGTTAGCAGAGGATGATTGGAAATGAGGATTCTCTCTAAAATAGTTATACACTTGTATTGGTCACTCAATACTTGGGAACAGATATTGAAATGTGAGCAACAGCTACACTTTGAGGAAATGTATCCAGCTGATAAATGACTGAAACAGGAGATTTGGAAGAGTCTAAGGAAAACCAGGCAACAAGACGGTGAGTTGAGGGCAGAGTAAGAAAGACTGTGTGAGTCACTGAGTGGCACAAATGGTTCCTGGCCTCAGCAGCTAACCCAGAGGATGAAGGTTCGAGTCCCTCACAAGGGTTCAAAAGGCGGGCCCAGTGATGCCCTTCTTTAAAAGCAGCCAAGGAAAACCCTAGGAGACACGAATGGGGTCGCCTTGAGTCTGCTGACTTCAGGGCAACTGGTTTTCATTCATGTGAATTGAAGAGCACAGAGTGGGCCCTGCTTCTTTCTCCCTCTTTCCTCCCTTCCCTTCCCTCCTTCTTTCTGTCATGTCCCCCAAATTCCCTTCTAAAAAAATGTATTTTTGCATCATGATTTTATTCCAGAAAGCTTAGAGCTAAATCCACACACTGCATCTAATTCATGAAAGACTCAGACAACATAGACCCAACCCCTCTGTGTGTGCTTTCTGGGGTGATCACCAACATTTATAATGGAGAGAGCTGGATGGCCTCTGAGCATTCAGAGGAGAGACCGGACAATGTATTCTACTTTTCAGTCATTTATTTTTTTCCCCATGGATGTAAACCTTTTATTCGTAGCATCTGCTGGTAGTAACAGCACAGGACACCTTCCGCTGGGAGTGGTTTGGGCCTGGACGAGGCTGTGAGGACTCTGGTCAGTCTCTGGGGCCAGGGGGTCTTCACTTCTTTGCTGGGGCCATCTTCTCCGTCTCGGGCACGATCATGGCCACGTCCACGAGCCGGGTGAGTTGCGGGTTGTTGTCCATGGCGCTCTCCACGTGCTCTGGAGTGATGCGGATTCTGTGGTTGACGTGGGCTTCGTTACTGGCCATCTCCAGAATGTTCGCTATCAGGTACTCGAGCACACCAGCAAAGAACACCGGGGTCGCAGAACTCAGGCGCTGCGCGTAGCTTCCTTCCCGCAGGAGCCGTTCCACTCGGCTCACGGGAAACTGCAGCTCGGCTCTGTGGGATCGGGAGAGAAATGACCGCCGATGCCTGTGGAATCTGTGAGCGCGTCTATGTCCTGGCATGATGTTCCTTGACCGGATGTTTCTGGCTCGGTTCGGCTCAGCTTGATTGTACTGCTGGCCTGAACCTCTGGCGATCACTGTGGTCAGTCCTACAGGTGTCTGCCCCTCATTGGTCAGAAGCAGCCTTTGTGACACCTGCCCTTTGTGATGAGACAACTGAATTATAATTCAGCCTCACCCGCTTGTGTCTTTTTGATCTTGTCTGTGGGCTGATCTCTGGGATTCAAACGGTGACCACAATACCAATATCAGTTTGCTTTTTTCCTGGAGGGATTTGGAACTGCTTGAATCCAACATCAGACGGTGGACTCAAAAGGAATCTCAATTCTAACATAACTACCTTGAGTCAGTTACTCTAGGGCGCATATTTCACTTTATGTCCGCTCTCTGCAATCCTGATGAAAGGTGCCTTATGTCAATCGACTAATCAGTCTGTTCTATCCCAAGGTCAGCAAGTATGCCTATAGGTAAATGCTACCGCTTCTGGAATGGTTTTCCTAAGACAAGCAGGAACTAGGACATTGATTATTTTAATAGCACACCACTAATTCCCAATAAAGTCAATACCCCAAGGACTTGAAAAATAATCAGTATACTTTATACGGAAATAGTTAAAAATTATTCTCTAATTTTAAACCCATGTATATAAATTATTACATAGGAATAAACAATTTCAATCTCAATAACCTTAATTGAATAAGATTACTTAGTTTTGAGCAACTTTTTATACTTTTTGTGATTTAAAAGGGTGTTATTTAGTATGTCTTTGCAATTTATCATAGTGCCAAGTGAATGCATTAATGACAATTAATCTTTAAGTATTCAACAATGTGGAGATAGAAAAACAAATTATGGTGCCATCTTTTACAACTATTGAAAGTATATTTTCAAAGATACTTAGGGATATAGGATTTAATTACAGGTTAAAAAATCAAGCTAGTCTGGGGTCTTAAGGGCTTGAAGTTAAACAAGCGGCCATCTAGCAGGGAAGCAACAAAGCCCACATGGAATAAGCATACCAACCCATGTGCTCACGAGGTGTTTGGTGCGATCAGGTATCAGAAGACCTCAAATAACTGTTTTGATGTGAACGAGTGGGGTCAGAATGGAGACCCAAAGCCCATCTGCAGACAATTGGACATCTTCTCACAGAAGGGTCACAAGGAAGGGACAAGTCAGCCAGGGTGCAGTAAAGCACCGATGAAACATACAACATTTCTATAGTTCTTTAGTGCTTCCTCCCCCCTCCCGCACTATCATGACCCCATTTCTATCTTACAAATCTGGCTAGACCAGAGGATGTACACTGGTACAGATAAGAGCTTTTGACACACAGAATCCAGGACAGATAAGCCCCTCAGGACCAATCATGAGAGAAGCAATCCCATGAAGGTAGAGGGAAGGTGGGTAGAGAAGGGGGAGAAAGGGGAACTGATCGCAATGATTGACATACACCCCCTCACCCCCAGGGGGACAAACAACAGAAACATGGGTGAAGGGAGACAGTGGACGGTGTAAAATATGAAAATAAAAATAATTTATAAATTATCAAGCGTTCATGAGGGTAGGTGGGTAGGGGTGGGAGGGGAAAAAAGAGGAGCTGATACCAAGGGCTCAAGTAGAAAGAAAATGTTTTGGAAATGTCGATGGCAACATATGCACAAATGTGCCGGACACAATGGATGTCTGGATGGTTACGAGAGCTGTAAGAGCACCCAATAAAAGGATTTATCAAAAAAAAAAAAAAATCAAGCTCCACAATATATATGAGGTAAGATGATAATTTTGTTGGAACTATATTTATATATTTCCAAGGAACTGTGGTGGTTCTGTGGGTTAGGCATTGGTCTGCTGATTGCAAAGCCAACAGTTCAAATCTACCAGCTGATCCATGGGAGAAAGATGAGGCTATCTTGCTCCTATACAGATTTATCGTCTCAGAAACCCTATTCCAGGGTGATGGTCAGTCAGAATGGAGTCGATGGCAGTGTTTATATTTATATAATGACATAAAAGATGACTCTAAGGAAATACACCAAAATATTGACAGTGGTCATGCTCTGGGTGATGAGATTTCAGATGAGTTTTTGTTTCATTCTTGTGAATTTGACCTTTTCTCAGTTTCATACTTTGAACTTACATGACCTTAAAAATAAAGATTCATATTATTATAAGTGATTAAACTCCACAAATTTCCAATTTTCTCCCCAGATAGGCTTCAATAACCTAGAAGGTTCTTAAAAGTCTTCCTCTGGCAAAACCGATCCAGCTTGTCTCTTCTCTGAGCAAAATGCAGAATTGGATGTGACGCAGTTCTGCTCTTTGATGAATCTGTAGCAGCTTCATATTTTAATCTGTTTTCTGATTAAATATCACTACCTAACCATAAGATATATTTTATGCAATAAGACCAAGGATGTGGCAAAACAAAGTCACATTCTTCCTCGAAGATATCCTTTTACAAAAAGGTGACCAACATAGGGCCATGAAATCACACACAACTGAGGCATTACAAGTGAGAGTAGCAGAAAGGGACCCGTCCCAATTCACCAGCATCACTGAGCGATACCTACTGGGCCAAAGAGCCACAAGCAAGACCTTGACACTACCTGAAACAGGAAATGCTGCCATACCTTGCCTTGGGATATTTTTTAAAAAAACCATGGGGGGATGTTGGCTTTCTACTCAAAGAGGAATCCAGGAAACACAGAAATGAACGCTTTTCCTCTAAGAAAGCAAAATCATCCTGGTAATGAAACTAGGGAATGGGAATTATTAAGGTAGACTTGCTGGCTTGGTGAAAGAAGATATTTCGTGATAACAAGTTTGGAAGGCTGTGGAAAAGAACCATATTCATTTCCTGGAGACGGTGTGACTCATGGTGACTACCATCTCCTTTGAAAGTAGACTGCCAGGCGTTTCTTCTGAGGCTCCTCTGGGAGGACTAAGCCGCCAACATTTCAGTGAACAGCCGAGTGTATTAACCATTTGCACCAAGCAGAGAAATGAGGATAGCATAAATGAATCCTTTGTTGATACACCAGGTGAGTAGATGCAAAATTTCCCTCCAAAGCAGGTTCAAATGACTGCATTCGCCCTGGTTGCTATATTTAGTATCAAGGAGAAATGTACCTGCGGTTTTGTCCTCCACGAACATGTCAAAGGCGATCCTCCCGACTGGACCGGCGTCGGCGGGGGAGCGCTCATGCTGGGGCACTGGGGCACTGCTGAAGGTGTCCAGCATGACGGTCCGCTGGTCCGCAGAGCCTGAGATGAGCACGTTGTCGATGGCCCAGTCATTCTGGTCCAGGCCCTCGTGCCTTGGCTGCCACCAGCGAAAGCGAGTAGCGATCTCTTTTGCATCAGGAGGAAGAAGGATATTCACAAATCTGTAAGAAAAGTGAGGGGTTTGGGAAAAGGCTGGGTCAAATATCTTGTATGTGTAAAAGATTTACGAGCAGAAGAAAGAGACTGCATGTTACATGGTGGTAGTGCAAAGACAGTAGGATATTCTCCCCTGCCCTCCAAACTCTAATAAGCTAGCTGCCTTATTTTCACAAACTGTCTGTTGGCAGTAACATGGGGAACTAACGTATGAACAAATTCAAGCATCACTGAAGTAGGTAATGTAACTCAGTCCCTGGACAAGGATCCCGAGGGGTCCCCTAGGATCTGCAGAATGAGCCAGGGCTAGAATACATGCACTTTGGTCATCCTGGACAAGGATCCCGAGGGGTCCCCTTGGATCTGCAGAATGAGCCAG
>NW_022103920.1:42389938-42406154 GCF_000313985.2 Echinops telfairi | reverse complement strand
GGGCTAGAATACATGCACTTTGGTCATCCTGGACAAGGATCCCGAGGGGTCCCCTTGGATCTGCAGAATGAGCCAGGGCTAGAATACATGCACTTCGGTCATCAGAAGCCAAGACTGGCTTTGTTCTGTCTCATAGGGGTTAGTTTCTTCTGCTTCCTTGTGGCATCTTGTTTTCACTCTATTTCAAGGGGTGCCTGTGATGGAATGGACCACAGTCTATTGTGACAGGCGCTAAAGAACACTAGTGGTGCATTGGGTTAAGTGCCGGGATGTTCACCACAAACCTGTTCTGTTGGGGAAAGACGGGGCTGTTTGTTCTGGTAAAGATCTACACCCTTGAAAACCCTCTCTAGGGTTGCCGTGAATTGGAATGACCTCTATGGCAGTGGGTTTGGATTTGTCTGAGGCCACTGGTCATTACTGTCTCGGCTGCTGGTGGTTCAGACACGGACCTTGCCTTATGCTTGTACTGAAACCGCACTGCTAAGGAATGATGCGTGGAACACAGGACCACAGGCCACCCTGCCTAGGTCACCAAGAAGAGACATGGGAAAACATGGCTTCATTCTTCACCGGGAACCTCAACTGGCTAGAAAGAAAGTCTAAAATATCTTCCAGTCACAATTCTACTCTCACAATGTATCAAACCCGTCTTGAACTTAATATTCACAATTTGTAATGGTTGGGGTAAAGATTTTTGCTAGGAAAAAGCAATTTCCTTTCCTCGGTCTAAAGTATTAATTTCTTATCAGTGTTCATCAGCTTCCCTTTAATGTGAAGGTCTGCCTTAAGTGCTAATGGTCCAGGACCCGACACCAGCCCAGCTGCTCAGTCACCTTCGTCTTTGTCTTTCCCATGGAAGAGATCTCACTAATTCACTGGTGCTTGCACGGTGTCTCCTTGTTTATTCCGACCCCCATCTTTGATGCCTTCCTTGAAGGACAGAGACTAGAATAGCAGGTGATCTTCCAGAGGGGAACTAACCAAGGTCCATCACAGTTAGGATGCTCTTGGCTGGATTTCTAATACAAGGGTTTTAAATACCTTTCTTGCGCTTTGGACAAAAGAGGCCCCATGGTGCTGTGGGACCATTGTTGAGGTGCTCACCTCAAGGTTAGTAGTTCAAAACTCCCCAGCAGCTCTTCAGGAAAAGGGGGAGGCTGTCTTCCCTGGATTTACATTCTTAGAAGTCCTAGATAGGAGTGCTCTAAATTGGAATCAACTCGCTGGCAGTGAGTTTTCTTTTTAAGCCCTGATAGCCAACTGGGTCATTGTCTTAGGGAAGGGACGTATGGACTGTGAATCCTAGCCCCCTCTCGACCAGTAGTTACTGAGGGCTTAGAGACCATCACTCTTCTGGCAAATAAGCTTGTCGACAGTTCATATCTGCATACGTCTCAGTTTCAACCCCCCTCAGCCACCCCTCTAATTGTATGCTCACCATGTGAAGCTTCTCTGTAATTGATTGCCACTAGTTTAGCATGTAAAAATAACACTTTAAGAATTTATTAAATAATATAAAACCCCTCTTGATTCCCGGAGGAACAGAAAATCCATGCTTCTTCATTGAGTAAAGATCGTTTGTCTCCATTCCCTTGCTCCCTCCCTCTACCCCTCATTTTCTAAATTAGTTTCCTTTCTCTGATAAAACAGTGACTACAGTTTAAAAGCCTTTGGAGTAGAAATTTATCTAAGGCTTCTTTTAAGTCTAAGTAAGTGATGGCCACTGTTTTCCCCTGGTCAATTTGTTTTCTCTTTCAGGGAAATCAAGTAGATCAGACTGTTCTGCTTTGACTCTGTGGACACCAGGCTTCTCACGCCCTGTGCTCCCCACTTTGAAAGTCTGGGAACTCACACCCGAGAGGATTGGTAAATTCCTCCACAAAGACCCCAAGACCATCATTCACTTGGTTTCACAGCTCTTTCCTGCTCCTACACTTTTTGCACAGGGCAAAGTGATGTATTTTATATCACTTTGCACTTGGATTTCTTTAGTGGTATCTGCCTTTACCGCAAGTACAGGATTTTGCCTGTGGCAGAGATGGCTGCTGTTTTCTCAACTGCCACTCTCCCTTTCCCCCTGGTAGAAGCCCATGGTATCAGCAAGGCCAATTTGCTATCCATGGTCATTTCTGAGCCCTAGAGACCTTAAAGGGCAGAGTAGAGCTGCCACCATAGGCTTCCAAGGCTGGAATTTTTTCTGGGAGCCGAAAGCCTTATCTTGCTCTCATAGAGTGCCTGATGGTTCTGAAATGCTGACCTTGAAGTTCTTAGACTAACTGGTGCCCCCACTAAGCCTTCAGGGGTGTCCCACCTTCTCACTGTGGTCCCTGTGATGGACTACTGTCAGGTCACACCAAGCACTGCTGCTGAGCCTACTGGTGATGAGAGAGAAAACGAATACAAACCCAGGTTTACTGTATTGGTCATAGAAAATTTCCATGAGAAGGTTCCAGGTGATGCCTCCATTGATAGAGTATTCTAAGAGAACCCCTTGGTTCCGGTTGTTTGGTGTGATCAGGCATCCATACATGAAGTAAAACTGGATGAACTCAGCATTTGTGAGGTTTAGATCCACTGTGACCAACAATCGGCTGCAGCCCTAAGGTGTGGAATTAAAAAGACACAGGACGAGAACAAAGATGTCGAGAAGGAATGTGATGACAGAGGATAGGTTTTCTCTGGCTTCCTGTATGTGTTTCCTTTGAAATGCACATCATAAGGTATTGCAGTCCAGATTTCCCTGTCATCTCTTACTACACTGGCACCTCGCATGATGGCCAGCACATAGTAGGTGCTCATTGAATGTTACTGAACATTTAAACTTCGTCTTTAAAGACTTTTTAGCATAGAAGGAGACAATATAAGACGTTCTACCTCTTATACATGAAATGAGAGCTAGAATTAAAGTAATTTCTATGCCTTTCTTAAATGATTTCGATCTATTATTTTTTTAAAGCAGCAGCTATTAATGGAATAGCATATTGAAATAGTGATTTTAATAAATACTTAAGAATAGTTAATGTAACTTAACAACATTATAACTGGAGAAGATTGTTATAGTTCTTTTTAGTTAAACTTTCATACAGATGTTAATGCCTTCCATAAAATTCTTTACCGTAGAAAGGTAGAAATTAGTTGAGCATATAATGAAATCTATGCCATTGAATTTTAGCAAATTAATTAAGAGTTCCAGCCAATCTGGGAAGAGAATCCTTAATACTGCATTCTTAGTCAGTGGTGATGATTATAAAAATCATGTATGCTCTTCTATTACTCTTAGGTTAAAATAGTCCATGTACGTAATGTACTTAGTTGGCACAAGGACAATAAATGACGGGAGGAGAGAGCTGACAACAAATTTATTACATTTTATTAATTTGCCCATGAAAAACATCAAATCATATTATTGGAGAAATTATAATTCTAAACAAAGTAAGATTTGGCAGCAAAAGCAGCATGATTATAAAATTTCTCAATGAATGTTTCCTACACCACTATCATTCACATTAATAATCTGCTATAAATATAAATGTTAAGTAGTTATGGGCAATTATTCTTTCTGGATAAATTATAGAAAGGGTTGATTATTGTCAATAAATTCAGTAACCATGGATGCTACTTTTCCAGATTTTTCTGCTTCTTAAAAATCTGTGGCCAGCTCTTCAGAGGTTTCCAAATGTACTTGGCCTATTGCTCCCTTTAAAAACCATTATCCAGTGCCCTCCTGGCAAATAAAAACCTTGGTTCAGTAGCCCCCGATCCAGGAGGAAATGTAGGCATCTGCTTTCGCAGCTGGTTCTCCGTCACTGCCAGGGGACAGTACTGCTATTTTGGGCAACACTGGTAGAGTTTATACCTGGCGAACAATGCAAATGGAAGCCGTGCACACAGCAGGCAGGTCTTCTTCCCCAGGGCAGACATTCAGGTAAGTCCTTTTTCTCCGTGTACTGCAACATGCCCTGTACTGACACGCATCCTTTCAACAGATGGTTTTAGGGAGAACTAGCAATTAGTAATTTCTGATTAGTATGAAGGTGCAAGCTCAGCTCAGAGTTGGGTATTCAGAGTGGTCAACACTCTGCCTTGTTTTGCCACAATAATTAAAAAGAGACTCATCTATTTTGGGGGGCGGGCGCTAAGAGGGCGCAGCAGGGAGTCACCAGCAGACAAGCACTCACCCCACTGAAATGGAGCGCCATTCCGGAAGCCACAGCGCCACACACAGTACTCAATTTCCCGCCATTCACTGTTAGCCAGTTCTGGTTGGATGGAGCTCGATTGAAGTTGTCTTTGAGTTGGGTGGGGAGGGAGGTCTCAGGCTCATCACAGTAGAGGCCCCCCCACATCTCATCACAGCTGGGCCCAGGGAGAGAGAAAGGCAGGGTCAACATCCAACAGTCTCACATTAGTTGGGTCAACTCTTTCCTAGCCCAGATGATGGAAGGTTACTTATCTTCACAAAGCTTGCCAGAATTCACCTATGCTTTACAAGAGTGCTTTAGGTTAGAAAGGAATCACGTCTCCCATCCCCACCGAGCAGAGGCTGACTCACAGTGACCCTATAGAGCAGAGCAGAACCTCTCCACGGGGCTTCGAAGGGGGTACACCTTTTAGGAAGCAGACTGCTTCAACTTCATTGTTCTCCCAGGGAGCTCCTTGATGTTTTCAAATCACTGCTGACATTTCTGTTAGCAGCCCAGAGTTCAACTCATTGGGCCACCAGGGGTTCCTTAAATGACTTCTGTCTGTCTGCCTGTCTGATTCTCGCTCAAAGGACAGAGGAGAACTGCCCCTGTGGGTTTCTGAGACTTTCCTAAAGTAATTCATGAATTATGTTTACCAGTGGAGAGAAAGAAGCAACCTCAAAGAATTTACTAAAGCTATGTCTCCTCTTTGGAGTGGCTCCGGTAAATGAGATGGTTCTTTTCAGAGTTCTCTTCGGAATACAAGAATCCAGTTGGTTTTTGTATGCTAATCTTGTAGCCAGCCCAGCTGCTGAATCTTTCAATTAGTTCTAACTTTCAACTTTTCTTGTTGAGGCTTTGGGGTTTTCTATGCAAAGAATTATATTATCTGCTAGTAGAAAGTGTTATTGCTTCTTTGCCAGTTTGGAAGCCTTCAATTTCTTTTTGTGGTCTAATAGACCTTAAAGCTCTGTCACAGTTTTGGCTGGCTGATAAACAAATGGAGCTGCCAAATTGGACTGGTAGAGCCTCATAATTTATGAAATTAAGTCTTTCTAACAGAAGTTTGGGGCCATGTAAGAAACCAAGATGCCAGACTCCAAAAAACAGACGATATTTGGGATGGCATCTGCCTTCTGGCTAAAGGACTGACTGCCCTTGGAATATGAATAAGCTTATGCATGCCAAGGGTAAATCTGGGTACTGGCAAGAAGCATTAATCAAAAGAGACTCTTTCCAGGTGTGTGGAGCTTAGCGAAGAAGAGACTACAAATTTCCTTGTTTATACTACCCCTTCAGATTGCAAATCCTTGAAAATAAAGAACAGAGACCAATAGTGTATCAGTATATGCACACAAAACACTTTTTATCCTTCCAAAGATATGAAGGCTCTCTAATAGTCATACATGTGGCCTCTTTATCAAGTATGCTTGACTAATTGACCAAGCGTTTGTATACTCTCATATGCAAACAACACTGGTATATGCCAATTAAACCAGGAGTAATATGTATCATTATACATATGTGCATATATATGTATCAATATATATATTCAGACCTAAGAGAGGAACACATTTATGATGACTTATATTTTGGTCCAAGCATACTGAACTCTTGAACCTTTTCTAATGTCTTTTTCAAGGCTCAAGTGTACCCGAATAGCCCGAAAAGGAAATAAAATACAGTCCATTAGAATTCCGCCTTTTCCTGGCAAGAGAGCTATTGTTCAGTTCTTCATTTCTCAGCAAGAATGAAGATGCAATACCCATCAACTCCACAGTTAGCTCAATATTATATTTCAGAAAAATACAGACTGTAAGGTCACTTGGGAGGGATTCAAAAACCCTTTGTCTGGAAGGAGGCACTCCCCACTTACACACAGCTTCCTCGGAGGCACCTCCCATGGCCACTGCACATGTCGATGCATCCATCCCCGATGTAGACATTATCTATCGCCCACGTCTGCTGCTTGTCAAAAGGAGCTGGTTGGTGCCAGCGGAAACGAGTGGCTTGGGACCTTTAGAGGAGAGAAGAATTATAATGAAGGATGCGGTGGGAAAGAGGCTGTGTTCCGCCTGCCTGAATGAGCGTACACGGAGCAGCAGGGCACTCACAAATGCACACCCGCTCCATCTATTCTCACTCATCTTCTGAAAAGTCTGCATTTCGCCATTTGATATTCTAGGCACACGCTGCTGAACAAAACCAAATCCAACGGAGCTAGGAGAGACGGGTCATTTTCCTTTAAACCTTAGCGAGACTTGTAAATATAAACTAAGTGGAAATAAAATGTAACACTAAAACCAAAAGTTTTGGAGGGATGCTGAGCCCTGCATTTTGGGTGGGAATGACTGTGGCATGACACCAGGGTGCTAAGTTAGAGGTGTCAGTTAGGAAATGGAGCTCATATACCCCTTGGAGAGTAGGGCATGGGCTGGATTTCAGCCTCCTCTCGCTCCTCAAGGCCCAGTGCCTTCATGCAGTGGTCAAACTGCTCCACTTCACACAGCTTTCCCGAGGAATTCTTTCAGCGAAATTCTTCAGAGACAACATGGGTGTAAAGCACTGTGATCAATGAAACCCTAGTTAATTGGATGGAGAAAAGGGCAAGGTAATAAATAAGACCAGATATATTTTAAATTGATTTTGAAGCAATGATAGTGAAACCCAAACAAGATTAGATTAGAGCAGAAATATTAATATATGTATATCTCTTGGTCTCAAAGGATGTCCGTTTGAGGGCTAGGATATGCCTGACCCAAGCCAGGTTATTTTCAGTTGCATTAAATGCATGTGCAAGTTGTACACTGAGTCAAGAAGACTGAAAACATTGATTCATTTGAATTATTCTGCTGGCGAAGAATATTAAAACCACTACAGGATGCCAGAGAAGCAAACAAGCCTGTACAGCCAGACTGCTCCTTAGAATGGAGGATGGTAAGACTCTGTCTCAGGTGAAGTGTAAGGGGAAGGGAAGAGTGGCTTGACAGGGTAGCTGTAACAATGGATCACCCAGAAGTACAACTGTGAGAGGGGCCAGGACTGGCAGCATTTCCCTCTGTTGGGCTTAGGGTCACTATGAGTTGGAACCAACTTGAGGGCACACAGCAGCAGCAGCAACATCTCTCTCACACACAGTTTGGGCGAGTGTCTTGTTCAGAAAGACAAATAATCATATGTTTTCAGAGGCACTAGATGGCAGTCAAACCCCAATTATGCCTTGACGCTCAAGCGAGTCAAACATTAATGATAGTATTTAGCCAAAGCAAATTTGTGTTCATTGAGTCATACACATTTTGTCACTGAGAGTCTGTTTATTGCTGAATGTTATTTATATAGACTCCAAGGGGAAAATACCCCTGTGGTATGTTCCTAAATGGGCACTTTTGATCCAGTTTCTATCCAGTACCTGATGACCTTAGTAACGTGCTATATAGACAACTGGGACATTAGACTGTCTTTGGATGGACACAACTCCCTTCATTAGACCACACCAGAAGGACTCGAACTGGAAACCCCCCTAGCCAACTGGACTTTACCTTAAACTCAGTGGTCGCAGATCTTAGGAACTGAAATACTCCCTTGAACAAGACAGGGAGAAGCAGATGGTGGCTAGCTATGCTCAGGTTAGGGAATAGGTGGTCCTTGGACTTTGGTTTGGCTCAAACGTATTGCTTTGAGGGTGCTCAATGAATGGCAACCAGCGCCGACATACACTTGCTGTTTTCATATTCTCTGCATTTTTGTGACATACATTAGTGTACTATGTGTCGTTTTGCCTTTATAAATGTGTTATTGAAAGTATTGCCTTATGGTTTGTGTGCAGGTGCCCTGGTGGAGCAGTGGTTATGCATTGGGCTGTGATCCACATGGTCAGCAGTTTGAACCAACCAGCAGCTCCTCTGGAGAAAGTCTAGGCTTTCTACTCCTGTGAACAGTTTCAGTCTCGGAAACCCACAGGGAGTCGCTATGAGTCAGCACTGCCTCCATGGCAGTGAGTTTGAGTTTTTGAGTTATGGTTTCTGTAACTAAGTCTGAAAGCTGTACAAATGAACAATTCATGTAGTCTAGTCTAAAAAGATATATAAATTCCTTTCTCAGCCATGTTTTCAATTCTATACCAAGGATAAAATAATGTTACTATCAATAGAATTACCTTATGCTCCATGCAGATGATTTATGATGTGCTCCAATAAATGAACCAGGGACATATATAAATATAGGGATATGAATGGATTTTGAGATCTCACTTGATCATAGCCCTAATATAAAAACAATTAGTTCTTATGACAAGATCCTGCTCAGTACTTGCTCTCATGAGGGGATCACTGGAGATATGAGTGTGATAGCAAAGTGTGGTAAAGAAATCAGATGGTGCCCCGCTATCAGAAAAAAGTCTCTGGGGTTTTAATGACTTGTCTCAAAACAAGCAGTCATCTAACTGAGGGATAAGCAAAGCCCATACAGAGCAAGTGTGATCCAAGGAGTACAAATAATAAAACCTAAGCCCACAGGAGGAAGTAGTACCAGAACCTAAATTCTTAACATACAGTTCGCAGAATGTAATGGATGATAGTGGAAGCCCCAAATCCATTTGCAGGGTCCCTACATGGATTGCGTCTCGGTAAATACCTACTGACCATAGGCTAGGAATATGAGTTGCCCTAATACCAGACAAAGGGCATTCATTGTAAAGTGGATTTATGCTGGAATGTAACATCTTGTCATTAGATTTCTCTCTTGATCCATTCTGAATTTATTCTGGTTTTAATATATTTTCTGCTTTTTTTCAGTTGAGGTTTTCTGTTTTACTTGGTCATTGTTACTGAGTCCTTTCATGTTTTTTGCCTTTGCTTTGTGTATATATATGTGTGTGTGTATATATATATGTCTATATATTTTCTATAAGGAAGCCTATAGATCCAGGGTGGGTGGATCTATATAGACAGCAACTAGTGTCACCAAAGGGCAGGCTAAGGGGAAATGGGGAGTCCACAGCCAAGGGCACAAGAAGGAAGACATTGTTCCAAAGCTGACTATGGTGATGATTGTACAAGCCTTCATAATATGACTGAACCATTTAATTGTATGATATGTTAATTATATCTCAATAAAATATTTTAAAAAGAGTCCATTTATTATTTGAATGAGGAATATCTGTACTAGGCAGGGCAAAAGATAACAGTCAGAATTAAAGAACAATTTTTAAAAACTGAAAACATTTACAAAATTTAGGAAATAGAAGAGGAACTATCACTATCAAACAGTTACAAGTAGAGCTAAACTGTTCTCTCAGAATAAATAGTTTGGCGGTGTTGGCTGAGACCACGCAGGAATTGTTTCCCCACAATCTTTCTTGCTTTCTAAATCCTATGAGCTCCTCCCACTCTAGCACCCTCCGCTGACTTCCTAGGGCACCGAACTTGCGCCCTACGCTGTCACAGGAGTTCCTGAGGCTCTGCTTGAGAGTCCTCCTCCCTGAGCCCCTTCTGATGTCTAGTACACTGCTCCTTGTCTCAGTTCTCAAAGCACACCCACACCATCCACACCTTCACTCAGGGTGCTCTTCCTCTCTGCTCGGCTAACTCCAGTGTGTCCTTGCTGCAATGTGAGGTTCTCATAGAGAAATTTCTTCCCGACTTCTTAAAAAATTAGGTTTCACGAAGGGAGTGCAACAGAACAGCAAGGGGAGCAAAGCAACAAAGTCCCCGAGGAGTCCCCAAAAGAGATTTCTGACTTGTGGGGCAGGGCTTGGCACCTCATCGGACCCCATCAGAAAACATTTGAAAGGGTCAGCAGACAGGCATGGAAGTATTTATAGGCTTTTGTTTTTTCTTTTCTTTCTGTCTAAATGATAGGCAGCATAAACAATCCCGGGGAGAAAACAATGGGACTGATGGTTTTCCTGGGGGACATGGGAGAGGAGGAGGCAGAGGAAAGGGAGGGAGATCCAACAAACACAAGGACAAGAAAACAATACTAGATCTAAAATGGATGCAAGGAGGGCACAGAACGCCTGGTGGGGTTTGATCAAGTGCAATGTAGCCGAGAGGAATTATGAAAGTGGAATGAAGGTCAAACATGATAGTGGGACAGAAGGAAAGTAAAAGGGAATGGAGGAAGGAACTAGGAGGCAAAGACATGTATAAAGGTATAAATACAGACATGCATATATTAATATATAATGATATGGATATAAGTCTATGTACATATATTTATTTGTTAAGTAGTAAGAGGGCAAATAGATATTGGGCCTCTACTCAAGCCCTTCCTCAATGCAAGAACACTTTGTTCTAATAACCTGGCATTCTGTGATGTCCACCTTCCCGATACAATCCTGAAGACAAAATGGGTGTACAAGCAAATGTGGTGAAGAAAGCTGATAATGCCCAGCTATTAGAAGATAGAGCACCTGGGGTCTTAAAGGCTTGAAGTTAAACAAGTGGCCATCTAGCAGGGAAGGAACAAAGCCCACATGGAAGAAGCACACCAGCCTGTGTTATCACGAGGTGTTGATGGGATCAGGCATCAGACACTAGAAGACCCAAAACAAACAATCATATCAATGCGAATGAGGAAGGTCTGAGTGGAGACACAAAGCCCATCTGTAGACAACTGGACATCCCTTCACAGAAGTGTCAAAAGGAAGGAATGAGCCAACCAGGGTGCAGTATAGCACCGATGGAACATACAACATCCCTCCAGTTCTTTAATGTTTCCCACCCCAACCCCCCATTATCACGACCCCAGTTCTACCTTACAAACCCAGCTAGACTGCAGCACGTCCATTGGTACAGATAAGAGATCTCGACACACAGAATCCAGGATAGTCTAACTTCTCAGGTACAGAAATGGGAGAAGCAATACCAGGGGGCAGGCAGAGGGTGGGCAGAGAAGGGGGAGAAAGGAGGAACCAATCACAATGATCAATGTTTAACCACGTTTAAAAATGGGTGGGGGGGTGGTCAACAACAGAAATGTCGGTGAGGGGAGACAGTGGATGATGTAAGATATGAAAATAATAACAATCTATTAAGGGTTCACAAGGATAGGAGGGAGGGTAAAAAAGAGGAGCTGATACCAAGGGCTCAAGTAGAAAGAAAATGTTTTGAACACGATGATGGCAACATATGTACAAATGTGCTTGACACAATGGATGGATGCATGGATTGTGACAAGAGCTGTACGAGCCCCAGTAAAATGATTTAACAAAAGAAAATGATGATGACAACATATACACACATGTGACAAATACAGTTGATGCATGCATTGTTATAAGAGGTATAGAACCCCAAAAAAATGATTTAAAAAAAAGGCATTTTGAAAAAAAATTGTTTCATCCATGTTATTCTTTCAGAAGGCAAATGATTTTTTTGTGCTTTGTAGTATTTGTCATAATTGCAACCACACATTTACTTGCATACTAATTTGTAAAACATCTGTCTCCTGCTGGGAACAGACAGTCATAAGGGAACAGGATCCTGTTTTGTTTGTTCAGCACTATGCACAAGCACACAGGGTTGAGCATGCTCTCCAGGAATCTTGGCGTGGTGCAAATAGTGAGTGCTTCGGGCTGCTAACGGAAAGGTTGGAGATTGGAGTCTATCCAAAGGCAGCTCAGAAGAAAGGCTAGCATCCACTTCTCAAAAAGGATCCATCTAGACCTATGGAACACAGTTCTATCTGGCGACCGTAAGCTACCATAAGGGGACTACCATACGCCAGCTTTGATGCAGCAGCAAGTGGTGGCCATTTCTCTGGGTACAGTGAGTTGGTCGCTAGGGACGCCATGTTCACAGCAAGCAGAGTGAAGATTCCCCAGGAGCTCTTTAATTTCGGGGCCCTGTGGATCAGTTCATTTTTAACACCGCAACAGACACTACTACCCCACAGAGTGGCAGTCCAGAACCCTGCGGGGGCAGTTCTGCCAGTCTGTACTGCGTTAGAACTGACTCGATGGCAGTGAGTTTTTGAACGTCTATTTATGTGCAACAAACAATATCTTTAAAATAACAACACATTGCTTGGCTTCATTCTGATAAAGAGTCAACATTTCTATATTTATTTTGCTTTTATTTTGAACAAGTTTCTAAATTGGCAGTGAATTTCTCACTATTTCTCCAGAAAATCTTGTTTTTATTCTCAGTGCCTATGGATAATAAGAAAATTTCTTGTTCCCTGAATAGCTTATACTTGCTCCATCAAAGCGCCCATTACTCTGTATTGAAAGTACCCATCCATATGTTACGAGCTCCGGTGATGCCCTGGTTAAGTGCTTGGCTGCTCACTGAAGGACAGTGACTTGAACCCAGTAACCGCTCTTCGCTCTTCGGAGGAAAGATGTGCCAACCTGCTTTCTCAAAGATTTGTATCTTTGGAAACCCTATGGAGGCACCTCTATCCTGTTCCATAGGGCTGAGATGGGTTAAAGGTCTCGATAGCAGTGGGTTTGGTTTTTGATGGGTGTTCATGTTAGTTTCCTCTGAGCTAGATCCGATTCCTTGGGTATCATTTCACTGTGAATGACACTTACAGGTGGGACTTCACACATAACTGCTGAGAGAGCATTATGATGCTGACAACGAAGTTGCCCGGGAAGAGTCAAATATGAGCCATCTTCTTGGTGGGTGGATGGGCACTGGAGTCATTTGTGGAGGCCACAGCAAAATGATGGTTGTTTAAGGGAGAAGGGACCTTTCTAGCAAATGAGCAGAGGTGTGTTCTGGTCAGTGGTTATGCTTCACCACAGTCTGGGTAGACACCTGACACAGAGACTGCATGGGAGATTTCAGACAGACTAGACTGTTGGCATTGACAGACGAGACACGGGGTTCTTCAACCCTGGCATTTTCAGTGTGGGCAACGGTGGATTCCAAGCAAACAGGAGTTGGCAAATAGAAGTAGAGCCGAGTGAAGGCAGTAATGTGTTGTCTGTCCTAAGTAAATTCCATGTCCATGTGAGTAATTTAACATATATCATGAGGGGGTTAGTCCCTTCTCAAATTTATTTCCTCAGGAATCACTACAGCTAATAATGCTCAGTAGCCACTGAGCATTGGCATATGCACTAGCCAATATCATAAGGAAAAGTGTTAAATTTTAAGGACAGAAAGAAAGCTTGGAGGTTGAATTGCTGGGACTTGTTATTCCAGGTCCTGTCACAGCTTCCCAGTGTCAAGGGGCCACCGCACGTTAGGTTTCTATGCTGACACATCCGGTCTGGAAGGAGGAGAACGCTATTCCTGCCTCACAAGGGTGCTGTGAAAATTAATCAGTTCAATTTTAACCAAGACCTACAAGTGCCTCAGTGAGGTCCCTCTGCAGATGTCATTATTCACCCTGACGCTGCCTTATCATGATGGCCGCCACCAGCTGCTGCTGCTGCTGCTTAGAGGTGGAGGGGAAGATGGCCCCCGTGTGGCTTTCTCCTTCTCCCTGATCCTTGAAACGTCTCCTCTCGGGTCTTTCCTGAAGGCACGCCATTTTTTCCATCGACACGATGGAGTTCAGTGCATGGGGTGAAGCTGCTGCACACAATTTCTTTAAAATTGTGAAGAGCGAAGATGCCATTCAGGTACACCTGACCCAATCCACGGGCTTGCCAATTGCTTCAGATACACAAGCCGGATGACGAGTAGGGAAGACTACAGGAGAAAAGATGCATTTGAAGTCTGTTGCCGATGAAGAACACTAACAGAACCATGGCCTGGCAGCAGATCAGGTCTTGAGAGAAGCACAGGAGACGCGAAGACTGATGGACTAGACCTGAGGACCCAGAAATACAACCAAGTCCTTCCGGACACCTGCCTTTGGATAAAGGACTTAAAACTCATGAAGTGGGGGAAGAGATGGCCTTTTCAATAAATGGTGCTGGAAAAATGGATCTCTCTCTGCAAAAGAATGAAGCCAGACCCATACCTTACACCATGTACAAAAATGAATTTACAGTGGATTAAATACCTAACTATAACCCCTAGAACCATAAGACCCAACAATGCAAAATTAGAGACAAACTCAAGGACCCAAATACAAGGAATAAACACATTACTGAACATAATAAAAATATTCACACTACAGAAGACAAAATAGAGGACAGGACCTTCTAAAAATATGATAATTACGTATATCAAAACACTTCATCAAAAGAGTTAAAAGAGAAGCCATAGATTGGGATATGATATATCAGATAAAGGACTCATTTCCAAAGTTTATAGAACTACAACACTTTAATCAGAAAAATACAAATAACCCAATTAAAAAATGGGCATGAGACATGAAGAGACACTTTACTAAAGATAACATCCAGGTGGCCCACATCTTATGAAGAAATGTTTGTGTTCACCAGCAATAAAAGAAATACAAATTAAAACGATGATACCTCACACTGACACTCTTAGAAAAAATTCTTTAAAAACCCAAACCAGAAGAGAGCCCATGCGGAGAGGATGTGGAGAGACTGAACACTCCTACACTGCAGGTGGGATGGCAGAACCAGCAACCACATGGCATTCCAAATGGTGCTTCCTTAACCCAATGCAAGTACAACCAACTTACAAATCCAAGGACCCCGCCATCTCTCCTCTCCGCATCCACCCTGAAGAAATAAAGAACAAGACACAAACAGACATGCACACACACGGCGCCAATTTCCATAATAGCAAAACGATAGAAATAATAAAAAACTCTGACTACAGAGGAAGGGGTAAACAAACTCGGTACATTCATACAACAGATCCTTAAAAAACAACGAGTGTGTCAAACTCCGTAACCCATGGACAATATTAGAACATTATGCTTAGCAAAGTCAGTCAGTCTCATAAAGATAAACAGTTTATGACACCATTATTATAAAGGGAAATAAAGAGAAAGAAAAATGGTTGTCACACGAAAGGATAAAACTTTGGGGACAACAAAGGTCAAAGCAGGTCGGAGAAAGGGAAAGAAGGACGGGACTTGACACTGTTACTGATTTGATTTGACATGGCTGTGCCACCACAGAGACGTTCTTCTTTGTAAGTGTTGTATTTCACATACAAAAAGAAACACACACAGAAATAAAACAAAAATTTAAAAACAAGAGAGAGAAGATTTCACAACCTTTAAAACCCCGTAGATTCCCGACCTATCAAATCTAAACATTGGTCTGAGTGGCTATAAATGGAGGAAAAGTAAAACTGAAACGCACTTGGGATTATTTTGGTTCTGTGTTTGTCTAAAATAGGCAAAATCAGAGCCGGTTAAGAAAAATTAAAAAGACAAAAAGACAAAAACAAACTACAATGAAAGGCAACACAACAACAGGGGTGGCTCTAATAAAAAAGAGAGTACTGCACACTGGTGGGGATGTGGAGAAAGTGGCACCATGATACACTGCTGATGGAAGGTCAAATGGGAATGCCACCATGGGAAATAATCTGGGTTCCTTGACAGGTTAAACATAGGCTACAATCTGGCCCAGCAATGCCACTCCTAGGCACATGCTGCCTCCTCTAAAGGAAAGCCGATGCCCACACAAACACTTGGACTTGGACATGAACATGTTCATAGCAGCCTTATTTTTTTTAAATCATTTTATAAGGGGCTCATACGACTCTTATCACAACCCATACATACATCAATTGTGTAAAGGCCATTTGTACATTCATTGCCCTCGTCATTCTCAAAACATTCGCTCTCCACTTAAGCCCCCGGCATCAGGTCCTCATTTCCCCCACTCCCTCCCCGCTCCCCCCTAACCTCATGAGCTCTTGATAATTTATAAATTATTATACTGTGATATCTTGCCCTGTCCGACATCTCCCTTCACCTACTTTTCTGTTGTCCATCCCCCAGAGAGGAGGTCACATATAGATCCTTGTAATCTGTTCCCTCTTTCCAACCCACTCTCCCTCTACCTCCTAGTATCGCCACTCATACCACTGGTCCTGAAGGGCTCATCCACCCTGGATTCCCTGTGTTTCCAGTTCCTATTTGTACCAGTGTACATCCTCTGGTCTAGCCAGACTTGCAAGGTCGAATTCGAGTCATGG
>NW_022103920.1:42330270-42389335 GCF_000313985.2 Echinops telfairi | reverse complement strand
GTCCTTCTGCTACCTTAATACTAAACCTATAAATATAGGCACATAGATCTATTTCCCCATCCTCATATATAAATATATTTGCATATGTACATGTTTTTATATAGCAGCCTTATTCAAAGGGGAAAAAACAACGCCAATGTCCATCAACTGATGAGTGGGCAAATAAACGAGATATCTCCATACCATGGAATATTATTTAGCCACAAAAAGAATAAAGTACTGATACATAGTAAGGCATGGATGAACCTCAACGTTCAGTGAAAGGTGTCAATCACAAATTGCCACATGTTGCATACTTCCTTTTATAAAAAATGTCCAGAATACGGGTATGAATAGGGGCAGAAAGTAGACCGGTGGTGTACAAAGACTGAGTTGTGCAGGTACATGTGGGACAAAGAGGACAGAGAATGAGTGCCAACGGTGATGGGCTTTGTTGCATGGAAAAAATGCACTAACATTAGATGGTAGACTTTAAATGGGTGAACTGTCCAGTGTGTGAATTATATCCTGATGAAGGTGTTAAAAATAAAGTGGTGAATATTACCTACAAAGTGCACTGTTGAAATGCAAGTTTTCCTCACCAACCCTAATTAGAAACTCACTGAAGTTTTTCATTCATGAGTAGAAGGGGGTTTCTGGGGACTGATTTGTTTGCAGTGTGAAAGCCCGGTGAACCTGCCCTGTGCTGAGGGGCCCTGAGGGTCCAGATAAAAGGAGGTGACAACACTGTCACAGAGCTGGCCTTGCCTTTCACTGACATCTGAGAAAGTTAGCCATCAGAGGCAGTAATGGCCATATCGTTGGTGCACTCATGCGCCAAACCGTGCTTCATGAGAGTGCTGTTAGTCTCATGAACACACTCTGCAACTCTTGATGGCTTAGCCACTGTCCCCACAAATAATCCATAATCCCAGAATATCCTATATGGAACTGCTTATTCATTTGAGGTTCTTTTTTTTTAACAACTTTATTGACATATAATTCACATGTCATTCAACTCAATGGTTTAAACATATTAAAAAGAGTTGTACAATCATCACCACAATAAGTTTTAGAACATTTTATTCCTTCCTGTAATCATTACTAATAGCTTCCCATCTCCCCCCACAACCTTTCCTGCCATAGTCCTAAAAAATATTAATCCAATCACTCTCCCTGAAGATTTACCTATCCTGGATTTCATACAAAGAGAAACATACAAACAAACAGAATCCAACAATAACAAAATAAAACAGAGAAAAACCTCTATAGAAAAATAAAGCAAAAAAAAAAAAAAAAAGAAAGCAGAAAAAATAAAAACAAACACTTTGAAAATAGGTCAAACAGGAGCACAACTAATGTGTTAAATTGTAACCTAAATACATATGCATGAATTCACTCCCAGTGCAGTCTCTGATAGCAAGGGTGTTCACATCTCTGGTCAATGGTCAGAGGGAGCTCACTGGATGTTTACTCCACATGGGATCCTGCAAATTAATTTTGGACTGTCACTGTCATCCATAGCCTTTTGTAAACAAGGTACTCAGAATTTAGGCTCTAATACTGTTCCCTCCTCTGGTCTTGGATTTTATTATTTATGATCCTTGGCCTCATTTCCTGGATTCTTGCTTTAAGACAAGCCTTTAAGACCCTAGATGCTTCTTTTGGATAGCTGGGCACCATTGATTTCTTCATCACACTTTGCTGTAGCCGCATATCTTCAGTAATCTCTTTCTGAGGACAAATATCAAGTAGATCATCATAAGAAATAGTTATTCTTCTATCCCACGGAGTGGGATTATAGTCATTTTAAGTGATCAGCTCCCAGTTCTTCCCCTTCTCCCCACACTCTCTTCTCACAGCCTTAGGGACTCATTATTCCCATTACTGTTTCTGATGGGTTCTCTATCTTGACTTTCATATACCAAATGATCTTAAATATACAAATGAACATATGCAAATCTAACATGATTAATGAAGTAAACCAAATAAAAACCATAATAGTAAGGGGAGGAAATATTAAAGAGCTAGAGGATAGTTATGTGGCTCATCAGTGTCATACCACACCCTGGATTGATCATCCCTTCTGTGTGGCCCTTCTGGGAGTGGTTGTCCAATCTACCTTACAGGTGGGTTCTGGGTCTCCACTACATCCATGCCCCTTTACAGCGATTGGGTTGCTTGTTTTCGGACTTAAAAAAAAAATCACTTTATTTGAGGTTCTTGATGCAGAAATGATGAGAGATTAAGCTCCAGACAGAATCTATTCCTCTATAACATGTAGTTAGCACTTTGACATTTCTTGTTTGTGACTGTCAGAGATTCTGTTTCAGGTGTGCATGTCCTTAGTCTGTAAGATAAAAATCAAGCTTTTCCATTAAAGAAATTGAGGTGGCTTCTAGTTCCGAGGACGAGAGTTCTCTACACCCCTCCAAGCAGGGTAGAGAGACCAGGGCTGGGAAAAAGCTAGCTGTGGTGTGCTGCGTAGGTGACTCCAAAGCACAGGGGCTCTGCATAGAGAAGTAAAACTGCTTTGTGGCTGTGGTCGTTATGGGAGCAGACGGTCAGGCATTTTGTCCCATAGGGTGCCTAGTAGGTTAGAACTTCTGACCTTCCAGTTAGCAGCTGTGTGCTTAAACTGTGTCACCAAGTTTTCTGGGAAGTGGGCATGTATCAATTCTACTGGGCAGAAGGTCACTGTCAATGACCTACGGACATACCTGAAGAAAAGTTAGCCCTAAGGGGATGCATACACACCCAGTTTATGTTAGTAATTGTTACTGATGAAGAATTGTTCATGATGACGAGGTCTAAAGAGGTGGGCCAGGAACCTTGCCCTGTGGGAGACCCTGGTGAGCTATAAACGAAACAAATAAACTAGAGAAATTAGAGATTATCTTGTACAATTAGTTTGTTTTGTAAGTGTGGGCACTGCCAGCCAGGGAGGGAACGTACATAGTTCCCATAGCCGTAGACCTGAGTCTGTTGTTGCGCAGCCTCAATTCTGCCTCATAGCGACCCCAAGTCACGGAGGACCTGCCCCACAGGGTTTTCAAGGCTGCAGTGCTTATGGAAGCGCACTACCAGGTCTTTCTCCCAAAAAACTCCTGGGTGGGTTTGAGCTGCCAATGTTTCAGCTTCTGAGCAACCAAATGCTTCACCACCAGGGAGGAGCCCACCGTTTTCTGACTTGGCGCATTCTTACTGGCGTTGCCATCCTGCTGGAAGCACCAGCATCACTGTCTGAACTCACAAGGTAGCATTTTCTTTGCTCAATGCGGGAAATTCTGATTGCACGGATGGCAGGCAAAGACCCGAAGACCACAAATCCAACCACAACGTGGAGCTTCATGGAGGCCATGGAGGTCACTGCAGAAAAGTGACCTCAGTGATTCTAATTAACATTTTGTCCATGGAAGAATCTAAACTGTGATTTGATTTTCCTTTTTCCTAAACTTCCTTATAATAAATTGAGAGCTGAACACTTGCATGGGGGTGGGGGTGGGGTGGGCTAGTGTTTGAGCTACAGGACTTAACCTCAAACAGTCTTCATAAAGAAACCCAGCTCCCTCATAATATCTCTTCAGACTTAGGCAGAAAGCACAATTCAGAGCTAATAATAGAAGCATGTACATGAGCCACCCCAAACAGCCTTTCTCGATTCCTTGATAGAGAACAAACTAGCAAACTCTGGAACAATCCTGGTCCAGCTACGGACTGGTCTTGGGTTAAATCCAATTAACTTCCCCATTTCTTAGTTCCCATCTTAAAAGGGAGACAGTCAGACCTGTAAATTAAAGGGCACTTAAGTTATATGTCCATCAATTATATTGGATTGTGTTCTGATTTGACTAAACATTAACACATTCTATGAGAAAAGCAGGGAAATGTGAATATTCATTGTATATTTGATGATAATTAGACATTTTTATAAAACCTTTAGGTGTTACAGGATATTTCAGCTTGTTATTGACAAGTCCTTTCCTTTTAGTGGTGCATAAGAAAAGTTTAGATGAAGGAATGTGATGTCTGGGATTCATGTCAATGATGCAGTGAGGGTGTGAGTGAGCTGAGGGGTGAGACAAAGCTGGCATGACTTGATCACTGTTGGAGTTGGGAGATGACTATATGAGCATCGAGTACAGCGTTGTTTGATTCTATATGTTTCCAGTTTTCCTATTATGAAAAGTCAAATGAATCAAGGCATTATAAAAATAAATAAAAATAGGTAAATGTGGTGCCAGAATAATTTTCAAATTGACAGTAAAATTTGGATGTGAGGATTATAAATAAAGGAGAATGGCTGTATTTTAAAAAGTAAACTAAAAGCTCTATTATTTTTTGTTAATTTTAATTAGCAACGGAGCTGGGTCACATGATAAAGAACTCGGCATCAGGGTTGGAGGAAGGCTTATTAACAATCTGCAGATGACACAACCCTGCTTGTTGGAAATGAGGAGCACGTGCAGCACTTGCTGATGAAGATCAAGGATTGCAGTTTTCAGAACGGATTACAACTCACTGTAAGGAAATTCAAAGACCTCACAACTGGAAGAATTGGTACCTTCATGATAAATGGAGAAAAGATTGAAGTTCTTAATGATTTCGTCTTGCTGGATCCACCATCAATGCTCATGGAAGCAGCAGTCAAGAGATCAAGTGATGCATTATATCGGGTAAATCTGCTGCACAAGACCTCCTTAAAAAGAGTTCAGGACTAAGGTACGCATAACATAAACATGCTATTTTTAATGGCCTCATAGGCATATGAAAGTTGAATTGCTGTGCTGGTGAAGAATACAGAAAGGACCACGGACTGCCAAAAGGACAAACATATCTGTCTTGGAAGAAGTACAGTCAGAAAGCTCCTAAGAGGCAAGGAATGCAAAACTTCATCTCACGTACTTTGGACACATTTTCAAGAGAAACCAGTTGCTGGAGAAAGACATCGTGCTTGGTGAAGCGGAGGGGCAGGGAAAAGAAGACCTTCCACAACATGGACCGACCCAGTGGCTGCAACAATGGGCTCAAACAGCAGTTCTCAACCTGTGGGTCGCGACCCCTTTGGGGGGGTCAAACAACCCTTTCACAAGGGTCACCCGATTCATAACAGTGATGAAGTAGCAATGGAAATAATTTTATTGTGCGGGGTCACCACCACATGAGGAACTGTATGAAAGGGTCGCACATTAGGAAGGTCGAGCCCCACTGGGCTTACACATCAGAGGAGCTGGAGGATGGCGATGGACCAGGCAGGAGCTCATTCTGCTGAGCACAGGGTCACTGAGTTGGCACTGATGTGACAGCACACAACAACACACAACAACAACAGGGCTAATAAAAATCAAGGTCCTGAGCAAGTTCACTATGGTTATCAAACACACTGGACCATCCTTCAACCAGAAGGATTTTCCTTTAATTTATAAGCTATCTTCTCAATGGAGAAAGGATTGTTTTTCTGTTAAAAGAATCTTAATAATCTATAATAATGATATGTTTCAAGTACAATCAAATCTCAAATTCTGTAGTGAAACTTTAAGAACAGTGTTGACAACTGACAAAGCTTAGAGGGAATGTAGAATTTCTGGAAATAGTTTTATTCTTCGTAGAAGCCGAAATGGAAATAGATGTAATTGGTTTCAACCCAATGCCAGAATTTGGTATGTGAAAAACAATAGCTCAATGGTTTGCACCAGATGAAATGATTTTACTATGTTCTGTAGTCCTGAAAGGCCAGTAGGAATTTGGTAAAATAATAGCAGTGGTATTCTAAATAAAAAAATGATCACAAGGAACTATATGTGACCTCCTCCCTGGGGGACGGACAACAGAAAAGTGGGTGAAGGGAGACGTCGGACAGGGAAAGACATGACAAAATAACAATTTATAAATTATCAAGGGCTCATGAGGGAGGGGGCAGTGGGGAGGGAGGGGAAAAATGAGGACCTAATGCCGGGGGTTTAAGTGGAGAGGAAATGTTTTGAGAATGATGAGGGCAATGAATGTACAAATGCGCTTTACACAATGGATGTATGTATGGATTGTGATAAGAGTTGTGTGAGCCCTTAATAAAATGATTTTTAAAAAAGTGATGTTTAAGAAATGACTATGTAAGAGAAGGCCATTGTTTCTCTGACATGGTTGAAAATTTCAACAAAATGTGCAATGTTGTTAATGCCTGCAAGAAAACTTTAAAAAGATAATGTTAAAGTGGACACAATGACAGAGAGAAATAAACAATAACAAAGATGTTCAAATAATTCCTTTTTAAAACATGAATGTTTATTATTCAAAGAAGAACCCAGTGAACCTTATTAAGACTTCTTCTTAGTTTATTGCTATGATAGTTGGAAATACTATTGAAAAATTTCCTCCCTCCCCAAATTGTTTTTACCTCCCCAAAGCTATAGCACCTTCTCCAACCCCATGCCATCCCACAAAGCCTAGCACAGTCACCTTGCCCTTTATTGAGTTGTGTCCTTTCCTGAAATTTCTTGCAAACATTGAAAATGGAAGCTAAACTCACCTGGCTCCCAAATGTTGTAGTTAATTTTTAATGACTATTGGTATCGGCTAGGTCATTAGGGCTAGAAGAAGAGAACGGATCCTCTTCAAACTGGGACTTAAAATAGCCAAGTCACATCTGAGCCTACCAGTGACAGTCCCCTCCCCCATACTTTCTCGATGGCATTGAGTTACCTGCCCTTCCATTGACTCGCCCTGGTTCTCAGGTGACGTCTTAAGAACTCATGCCACCCGAGTCACCTATTATTTTTAGGTCTGGGGTTAGTAAAGAGCAGGAGGCAGATTTGGATCAGGGCTATGAAACTGATTTTGGCATCTTCCTATCTTATTTTTCAATCTCTCTCAGGAACTGCTGGCACTCCTCCCTTCTTATTTCTCCTAGAAACGAATCTTTGCCCAGAGATCAAGATGCAATGTTAATACAGTGGCTAAGCTCATGGGCTGGGGTGGGGGGTGGGGGCAGACAAGTTGTATTTACTTCTGGTATCTTACAGTAATCATTCTTTTGAAGGGCACCTTATCAAAATGTATTAAGTGAATTTGTTATACAATTGTTGGCCTCTTCTCCTTGCTTGGTATTATTCTCTTCTTACATGCATTCTGCATACCATGCTATTCTAATTTTTCAGATACCTTTATGACTGCCTTGATCCCTTGGTTCTTTCGCCAGGCATTTCTACTTTCTCTGCTACTAAGTATCGGCCCCTCTCTTCTTTGTAAACAGTTGAGGGCGGATTCACTTTTGTAGTGTTTCCTATCATCTCCAAGTTAACGCTTCTCAAGTGGACCAACTTCCCCTGGTTCCATCATCACATCCCTGTCAAATGGATGTGTCCATTTGTACTCTCAGCCATCACATTAAATTCAGCTCCATGTAACTAAATCGAACATATTGCCTCTTGAGGAATCACCTTTAGGTCCCTGCTTCTTCTCATCGTTCTCCCAGGCCTTATACTTTAGAGTTATCGCTTGGTGAGCAGACCGGTGAGGGAGAAGTATGTGATGGAGATAAAACAATTTCACCTTGAAATATCCTACAAGATCTGCCTCATCTCCTCTGTGCTGGCTGTCAGCCCAGACCGATGATAGTTCACACATTAGTATCACCCTGCTCTTGCCGATTTCTCTTCCTTGAGTCTTTCTGTCCTCCTACCGCCAACCCCCTTCAGAGAAGAGAACCTTAGTTTGCTTCCTGCACAAGTCAAACCTTATTTGCCTCATCCGAGGCTTACTATAAACTATTCCAATTCTAACCAACATTTCCCCACAGCTTCTAGACATGAGTTTTAGTAAGTAACTTCTCAGCTCCTCACATGAGTCTCTGCCTTATGCACATTATTCTCTTCACTTACCATGTTCTTTCTCTGACCCACCTACTTCCTAGACATCCTTTGCCTGCAGGGCTCATGTTGTCCAAGAAACCCTCTCCGGCATTCAACACCATCTCCCACTGCACAACACAGTATTTCTAGCCCTTTCTTCCGTGAACCTCGAAAGTTTAAATGATATACAGCATGTATATAATTTAAGTTATTTCTTGAGTACATTTCTTGTCTCCCCCAGATTGTAGCCTTCTTCATTGTAGGGGCCTACTCCATTGAACTAAACTGGAGATTAAAAAGAATTCCTAGTCAAATGGAATTTTTCAGACTGATAATAAACTTGCACTATGAATTACAACTCTGTTAAAAAAATAAATACATAAAAATCCTCACAAATGGACCAAGATAGCATCATGCTAAACAGAGAATCGACTGATATTGTCAAGGATTTAATTTTGCTTGGACCCACAGCCAATGTTCATGAAAGCAGCAGTCAAGAACTTACCTCTAATTCCTAAATGTTTCCTCCCCGCTCCCACTACCGACTCGAATTCGACCTTGCAAGTCTGGCTAGACCAGAGGATGTACACTGGTACAGATAGGAACTGAAAATACAGGGAATCCAGGGCAGATGAGCCCTACAGGACCAGTGGTGTGAGTGGCGAAAGAGGGAGGGTAGAGGGAGAGTGGGTTGGAAAGAGGGAACCGATTACAAGGAACTATATGTGACCTCCTCCCTGGGGGACAGACAACCGAAGAGTGGGTGAAGGGAGACGTCGGACAGGGCAAGATATGACAAAATACCAATTTATAAACTATCAAGGGCTCATGAGGGAGGGGGGAGCGGGGAGGGAGGGGAAAAATGAGGACCTAATGCCGGGGGTTTAAGTGGAGAGAAAATGTTTTGAGAATGATGTACAAATGCGCTTTACACAATTGATGTGTGTATGGATTACGATAACAGTTGTATGAGCCCCTAATAAAATGTTTAAAAAAGAAAAAAACAACAAAACAAACAAACAAAGAAATCAAACAACATGTTGCGTTGGGCAAATCTTCTGCACGAGACCTCTGTAAAGTGTTGATGAACAAAGGTGTCACTTTTGACTGAGGTGTGAACTGATCCCAACCATGGCATTTTCAATTGCTTCTTACGTATGTGAAAGTTGGACTATGAATAAGGAAGACCGGAAACCCTGACGCAGCTGAACTAGGGTCTTGTCAAAGACTATTGAAGGCACTGTAGCCTTGCAGAAAAATAAACAAATCTGTCTTGGAAGAAGCGCAGTTGAGAGTGTTCCTTATTTAGAAGTGTGTGTCTAATGTACTTTGGACATGTTTTCAGGGAGAACGGTCCCCGGACAAGGGAGTGCTATGCTTGGTAAAGTAGAAGAGCCGACAAAGGGGCAGACCCTCAGTGAGCTGAGCTGACACAGCTGGAACCTAAGAATGGGTTCAAACACCTTCTGAGGATGGCGCAGTGCGTAGTAGTGTTGTTTTGTTGCGCATAGAATCATCTGAGTCTGAATAACAACAACAAAATAGTTAACTACTGTAATTATGTAGGTAATGAAAATAATCCAAACCTATATTTTCACTTTAATAAACACATACAGCATTCCAAACCTGTAAGTTTTATATGGCAACAAGGATCACCATTACATAACAACTCATAAGATTAAAAAAAAATCCAAGTCTTCCACTATATTACAACGATCTTCACTCATCACTGCCCCCCAACTCCCCCAAGAAGATCTACCTAAAGCAATGCTTATGGAAAGAATAGGACTATGATCTATCTAACCCAATTCATTTAGATTTTTCCATAACCACGTCTGGAGCATTGTGGTATAATCTTGTATGCAGTCTCCTTCTTCCCTTCCAGCGAAACTCACCAGTTTTGGGGCTCAGAAGCAGAGAATCACTGCCCTCACCTCCCTTGGCTATTCCACCATCACTCTTCCTGCCCCTGGACTCTCTCCCTTGGCTTCTTGTCCTCTCTGCTACTGGCCCGGAGGCATAGGCCAACCGCCAGGATTCATGCCGCTCAAAGGTCTCCGCACTCTTTCCTCCTACACTTGGTTTTCCACTTAGAATAAGTGTTTCTGAAAGTAAACATGCTCATGTTTCCCTGTCCCCAAACACTTTAACAGAGGTTACAGTGTCTCGGTCACAAAACCCCAAATCTTTAATACAATCTTTTAATGTTCTGCATGACCCAATACCACCCACCTCTTACCTCTCTCTGCCGCCTTAGTTTCTGCCTGGACCATATATTCTGTAGCTGCACCTGCTTCCTCCTATTATTATCCTTGCTTGTGGACTATTAGTTAATTCCTATGCATCCTTCACACTTTATCTCAATTACCTTTTTTCCTTTTTGAGGAAACATTATTGACCTCCTTGATCAAGTCAATCACCCTGTAATATGTAATCTCAAAAACAAGATGTGCCTGGACTTCACTGATCTCAGTTGTAATTTTATACTTACTTCTGTAATTACTGGAGATTAAGGATTTATACCTTGCTTGTCCACTGAACTAAAAACTTTTCAAGGGCAGGGATCACTTTAGCTCATTACATAGACCTACATATAACTCAAAGCTTCAGAAATATCTGTTTGATGATGACTGACCAATGAATCATCTTTACAGGTGGCCACTGCCCATTTCGTTTGATAAGAGATTTGTTGTCAATCTGCAGACAACCAGCCTCAGTTGACTTTTACCACCACTCTGCCAACAACAAAAAGCTCAGACTCTCAGCTGGAGTCCCAGCCTCATAGTCATAGGCTATGTGAGTGAGGGAGGGAGGGATTGGACAAGGCTGCCCTGGACACCTGTCACAGTTATTCTTATGTCCTACTTACAGCAATGAGTCGTATGCTAATTTTCTCAATTAAAGGATTGGAGGATGACAGAAATGTTGCATCCCATCTAAAAGATAGATTTTTCAGACATTGAGGCGAGAAACAAGAAAACACTCCATTTAAAATGTAACAATATAGAGCAGACACCCTACAGATATTTCAACTTGCATTTGGAATAAAGTGCTTTGAAGCTGGCAGGTGGCTCTAGTGACTCGCATATGGGAGCACGTGATGAGAAGCGGTCTGGCTCTCGGGCTCCATTCAGGTACTTTTGTTTCCCTTGAATTACCCAAAGGGCCTTGCTATAAAGCAGTGTCACCTTTAAGGCCATTATACCGTATACACGAAAGTTAAATATATTAAACAGATTGCTCAGTTTTAATATAGTAACAAAAGGGAATGGATGGATGCTCATAGGATTTTTCAAGAATCTGAACAGGTCAACTGTCTTGTGGATATGTGCAAGAGACAATTAAAAGATGCATTAAAATGAGGAATAATTACTTTTCTTGAGAGAAAAGGCTCAAGGGTATAATGCCTAGTTGGAGTAAATCTTAGAACGTCGCTTATTTGCAAAACGACACCAAGTCGCAGCTTGGTAATAATTCAGAGTATTCATAAAGACTTAAAAGAAACCTGCCTTAATGGAGTTTTTTTTCTTTTCTATTTTACTTATTAAGATCACCTTAATAATTCATGCATGGCAATACCTTTAATGAGCAACAAAATCTCACGTATCTCATTTAAACTTGGCAACTCTGCTGACAGTTAATATAGTTGGGCACCTCTGAGCCAGCAATTGTACAGCAGCCTTAGGCTGTTAGTAACGGAAACCATTCCATTTATGATAATCCCAAGAAAAGTTATGCCCTAGATGAATGGTTGAATTTTATGGTCATTTGCTAGGGAGATTTATTCATTCTTCATTTGTGGGGAGGCGACAGCACTAATGAGCTAAACTCTAGCTCCTGCTCCCACCAGGCACAGCTTCCTTGGCCCCTTTCTTAACAGCCACAGTTGATCACTGTTCTCTTGGAGGGAAAGGAGTTTCCAGCACCATTTTCAAGCTTTCCTATGGTTAGCGCTGACTTCAGACAGTGGAAGGGGATTGCCAGATCACATTAAGCCGTGGCTTTGCCCAGAGCAGGAAGGCAAAATGCACAGGCCATTCACATTCAACGTCTGTACTAGCATTTCCTAAGCAATTTTAATCAACCCACCGCCATTTCTTATTGATAGAATGAACGCGTACACTGTATTGCATTAAAACAGTTTTTCACAAAAAAGTAGGCTGTGGATGGTAATCCTCATAAACCTCATTGTCCTATAAACCTGACCTGAGCAGATAAAACGTTTATGAGTTCTCTCTCCTCTGATGCGTGCTGAACCTGATCTGGTCTTCAACGTTTTCTGTATTTTTGTTTTTGTTTACTTATATAGGGGTTTTTCTCAGAGTTGTGCTGCCATTGGGAGTCCCCTCTTGAAGTTGTGTGATGCTCCTTGGTGTTTCTGTGTATGAAACCTAGGACTGATGAACCTATGGGGCTAGCAAGTAGAATAAGGGTTTCCAGGACAGGGGCTGGGGGTTGGGGAGACAGTGGTGGTGGTGGTGGAGGGGTAAAAGGGAGATGTTATCAAGGAGTCCATGTGGAAAAGGAATGTTTGGAAACTGATTGTGGTAGCAATTGTACGGTTCTGTTTGATGCAAATGAACTAAGGATTGATATGCGTATTAACTCCTAATTAATAATAAGATAAAACAAAAAGAAGTTTTTCCAAATAAAGTTTCAAACACTGAAAGTAATTTTAAGACAACTTATTTGCTATAGCCACTTATGAGGATATGACATTACACATTGCTCTTCTAATCCCCAGTAGGCAGATGGACAGAAAACAGGCTGCATTTACATCTATTCTGCATCCAATGGTCCTATTTTAAACGTGTCTGAGTTAAGTGGGAGCAGCTCAGTGATCCACCCACTGTTCTCCTGTATGTATCATTCTTTAAAAATAACAAGGGTTAAAAGTCAGCCCAGGCCCTGATTTGGGTTAAACAGAACAACGCCATCATGAAAACTGGTTTCTGCTCTCCTGAATTCCGAGGTGCCAAACGATACCATGCTTTGGTTCCCCACATGCAGAATGCACCCATACCTGGTATAAGGAGGGAGGGGCAGAGTAATTCTGGTCCACTTGTTGAAAGTATCTGACACCAGGATCCGCTGCAGGTGATAGCGGCTGCATTCGACGTTGGTAGGCAGACAGTCCCTCACCAATGGGTGCCATGACAGTCCCAGATCCACTGAGTATTCCAACTCAATAGCTGCAAGAGGAAGCATGATTCTGGATAAACAGACATGCCGCCAGACCCAAGAATCACAATGTATGCTTTCCTATGTTTTTATTTCAGTCTGAGGTCAGTTGGATTCTTCCTCTCCCCTTCGTTCCCCGTTTGCAATAGTCCTGGCTTGGTTTCTCTCCACACGTTACAGAAGGAGCCATGGCAGCGTAGTGGGTTCACATTGGGCTGTGAACCACAAGGTGAGCTGTTTGAAACCATCAACCCCTCTGCAGGGAAAAGGTGAGGCTGTCTACTCTCCCGTACAGAGCTACAGTCCTAGCAACCCACAGGGACAGGTCTACCCTGTCCTCTAGCCTCACAAGGAGTTGGAATCAACTCCATGGGAGGGAGTTTGGATTTTTAAAAATCAATTGGATTCCCTCTCTTCATATTAACATTTCTCTGTTTGGAATGTGCTTGGCTTGGCTTCTCTTTCTGCACAGGACTAGTTATTGTTTGTAGCTCCCACACTGGAATCATTTTTATTTTAAGAGGAGAACAACTTAAGCATGAAGTCCTTTTGGCGCCACTCCTTCTAAGGTGAACCTTAGAGCAATCATGACAAAGCAATGGGTTCATAGGCTTAACGTTCTCATGGTTTAATTCATAACTAGTTACCATATATACTTGAGTATAAGCCGACCCAAATATCAGTCGAGGCATCTAATTTTACCACAAAAGCTGCATAAAAAATGTGCTGAAAAACTCAGCTTATACACAAGTGTATATGGTATAACTTAACATAACATTATAGAATATATATCACATAAGTATATACTATATAAATTCGATATGATTTAATATCTTATAATAGTTATAATTTAATATAAGAGGCCAAGTCTGGCGTTCTGGTGGTGGTGTTTGTTAGGTTAAGCCTGAGACTAGTAATCACAGGAGCTGCAGTTCAGATTGTGGGAGAAAGATGAGGTGGTCTCGTCCCAGACAAATTCACAGCCTTGGAAACCCTACGTCGGGTCACGATGAGTTGGAACCAGCTTGATGGTAATGATCTTTTGCTTTGTGCTAAATAATTTTATCATTAATCTTCACGGACTTATAATAATTGACACATTTTAATGGTGGCTTTAAATAGTTGAAAAATTGAGCATTCTTCTCAAATTTTGGTCATTCTACAGTGGTCCTGACAAATTTAGTGCCAGTTTTGCCTTCAGTATGGGTGACATTTCCAAGAAAATCTCTTCACCTCTTTGAGAAGACATCAAAAAGTTCGTGTAAAAAATTGAGTATCTCTTAGTTCAACTTCTCTTTGAACTTTTTGAAGCCCTCTCATATATTTTGCTCTACTGGATTATGGAATATACAATATACTGGGCTATCAGAAGAGTAAGGAGGTAATTGAGGGTCAGAGCACAAGTGTCAGCGCATGAGGTCAGGATGTGGGTCTATGGAAAGACAGCTCTTTTCTTTAGCTTCTGAAACATTCTACCTAGGTTCCCTGTCTGCTCTCTCCCTTGACTTCCTCCTTAGGAGGAATAACTGGTAAGTAGCATAACAAGTAAGTGCTCAGCAGCTCATTGAAACATTGATGGTGGGATCCCACCCAGCAGCTCCGTGGGAGAAAGATCAGGCAGTCTGCTCCTGTAAAAATCATAATTCTAGAAAACCCTATGTGGTCGTTCTACTCTGTCATATGGAGTTGCTGTGTGTAAAAATTGATTCGATGACACACAGCAACCACCACACTCCCTTTCTAACACCTTATAAACAGATGTCAGGGCCACTTCCCTAATTCAAATTGTGCTGTGTAAACTCCTTAAGGGGGGCTGTCCACTGAGATCACTTGGCTATTTTCAAGACCACTGGTGTCGGGATGCCACCACCAGAAGACCTGAGGGAACTCGTCTGAGGCACAGCCAAGGTGTCAGGAGTGCTGAGTCCTCAGGTGATTGATTCTCTAGTGCAGCCAGCAGGGAGACCACCCACTGCTCTAGGGTGAAGAATGGCCTTGTCTAGTGAAATACAATGGTCTGGTCTCAGTCAGCATTATACTTGCCTTCTCTACCACACTGGACAGGAATGATTAGCCCCTGATTCTTGGACCTTTATCTGGAAGACATAATTCTACTCAGACTCTCCGGTATTACTCTCACACTGACTCCTAGCAAACTGGCCCAATAACGGGCAATCTTCCAGACTGTTTCTGGACTTCTAGTCTCTGTGTAAGCTCTTAGGATTTCAACTATTAGTTCTGGGCCCAAGTCTCCCAATGTCAGTCTCAAAAGTTGATTGTGTGGGATGCTGGGCCTACCGTGATGAGCAATGGAGACAAACCTATTGTTTACCATCCTCTAGGGCTTCCTCAGTAACGAACATCTCCACTGAGAACTACTTCTGCCTAATTTTTTTTTCCGCCTAAGTTTTATAGAGATAACGTATCCTCTTCCCTCAGAAAGATCATCTCTTCTATACTAAAGCTTTTCAATGGCAATGCTTGCACTTCATATGGGTTCTGAATCCACAAGTGATTTACAATGGCCTCTCCTTTATCCTCTGATGTTCAACTTGTCCATGGCCCTGAGACCTAATGCTACTGCTTCTGTTTGCATTGCCTACAGTTCATCTGAGATATGCAAGTTCTCTGCATGCCAGCTTGGTTGAGGTCTTCATCCCTCCCTACAGGGATTAGCACTGCGCCTGCTTTACTGGGGTTCGGTCCCCTCCCTACCTTGCCTCCCAAGCACATTTCCCTGGACCACATTCAGCACTACTGGTTGTACTCCCATGCCTCTGATTCACACATTCTGCCAAGACTAAATTGTTGTGTCTGGCTCTTAAGGTCCTTCATAATTTGTTGCCAATTCCACATAGCTACTTTTCTCTTTCATTTTATTTTTCAGTTTAACCTCTCTCCAAAGGCTGAGCTCTGGGATACAAGAGACTTCCCCCAAAATATGCCAGACATTAGAGGCTACTTGGTGGGAGGTCAGATGCTTAGAGATATTCTCCCTGAAGGCATTCAGACATCAGTCTGGTCCATTGTAGGTGGGGTTCACACCCTACTGATAATAGTTTCCACGGAGAGCCAGAGAACAGGTCAAATACACTTGGTGACATCCAAAGTTAGATTGCCACCCTAAATCTGGGATCTGCCCACCTTGTCACATGTGTGCCCCCAATCCCTCCCCTTCCTATTGCGTGTATATCCCTAGATCATCCCCCTCTCATTATTGTATTACCTGTAGGGCAACCCCTTCCTGTGACATATGTCTTTACCTGTAATTAGTGCGCTTGCATGCCCCCCAAAGACATATAAGCCTTGGTTAGCAATAAAGAGCTCTCTCCCTGGCTCTCTTCTCCAGTCCTCGTTCCCCTGTTCCTTCTCCCCTTGTCCTCCTCCCCCTCCCCCCTCTCCTGCCCTCTTATCTCCCATCTCCACGTGGACCACTGAGCGGGGCTAAGGGTGAGCATGCTACCATGAAATGTGTCTGACTTCATTATTTCAATCTCTCTTCAATCTCTCCTTATTTTCTAAGACTTTATTATAATTTCTATCTATATTTTAACCATAAATTGAGCCTATCAAACCTGCAATTAGTTGTGGGGGGCTGGCCTTCCCCCACACTGAGCCAGCCTACAGGAGAATGGACAAGTGCCTGGGTTTATGGGGGCTGAGTTCCAGTCATGATACTGCTGCTGGTCGACTGTGTGGTGGTCCACCTTTCCTGGGTTCACACTGACCTCTTATGGTAATGAAGGTGTAGCGTCTAGGATCTTTATTCCTTTCTGCTTTCAAAGTCAGCACCCTTCGCTCTGCTCTGTTATATGCCAACACTGACTAGTCAGGCCTGTCTGCTCACAGTGTCACCCATGCCATCTCTAGTTGCTTGCTAATGTTGTCATTCCAGCTTTAAATGCACCCTTGAAAGCATTCTATCTACTCTTCCAATCTGCTACAAACACTGAAGTCTACTTTAGACTAAGCTCCTTTGTGATATCTTCTCTAACCACTTAAATTGGCTATCCATCTATTGTGGGGTTATAAGAGACATTCCTCAGCTTTGTCTCCCCCAAAGACATGCCGAACATTAGGGGCCATTTGCTAGCATATGGGGGGAGGTCAGATTGCTTACAGACATCCTCCCTGAAGACAATCAGGGACTGTCTTAGGCAGACTACCTTAGGCACAGCTCCCTGCTGTTAAGGACAATGGGTTACTCCTCCCTGAAGGCTTGCCTGTAGGTGGAGTTCACACCCTATTGATAATGGTCTCTATCAGTTGAGCCAGGGAACAGGTCAAACCCGCTCAGTGACATCCAAGTTAGGCTGCCATCCTGAATCTAGGATCTGCCCATCTTGCCACATGTATACCCCCAATTCCTCTTCTTCCTATTGCGTGGATACCCCTAGATCACCCCCCTCCCATTACTGTATTACCTATAGCACAACCCCTTCCTGTGATGTATGTCTTCACCTGTAATTAAGGGGCTTGCATGTCCCCAGAGAACATAAAAGCCTTGGGTAGTATTATATATCGCTCTCTCTCCATGTGGAGAACCAAGTGAGGCTGAGGTGAGCATTGCTACCATGAAATGTGTCTGACTCCATTATTCCTCTCCCTCTTCTATCTACCATGCTCTCTGTGACCTTACTATAATCTTTACTTATTATCATTGTACAATTTACGCCTACTGGACCCGTGATGATGTGCTAGGGGCAGGGTTCCCTTTGCAATCTATCATCTCTCTCTTCTTTGAACTTTCATTACTGACACGCTACAGAGCATTGAGTCAGCCCATTCTAAGACTCTTACCTTTTGAAGTACCCCCTACAATAGACAGTGACCTATTAAATTGAAGACCCACATCTTTTACTTTTCCACCCTCCTCTTTTTCAAGGTCCCTAACCCATTGACTAGTGTTAATGAACTCATTAAGTCTGTCACAGGATGAGCAATTTTTGATTCTCCCTGATAAATATCCATTAAATTCAAACTAATAGGAATATGAAAAATCTGGATTCTGTGGTATCTTTTGGAACAACCAAAATGACTCCTATGTCACTGTCCCAGAGTCTAAAATGAAACAAGGCCCTGTGTATGCCTAGTGTAGACCTCTGGTAAGAAGAATGGTGCGGAGGCATGAAACACAAAAGATCCACCAACTATTGACAGGCCTGTATATTCAGGCACAGAGTCTAAGTGTGCAATGATATCAGTTTGCATTTTTCCTAAGACAGGCCCGAGTGCCCACTCATACATGATGACCCTCAGGATTCAAACTGCTCACAGCGAGCATGGCCTAGAATACACTGTGATCCAGATAGGAAAACAGGTAAGGAAAAATAGGAACAACATAATTTCATAATTCTTAAGAAGAAGACAGAAAGGAAACCATAACTAGAGCAATCTAAAATCTGGTTAATTAAAACACATTGACGTATAATTATAGGCATAGACATTATTACTGTATATACTCTGTATAAGCCAAGTTTTTCAGCACATTTTTAATGCAGCTTTTGTGGTAAAATTAGGTGCCTCGGCTGATATTTGGGTCGGCTTACACTCAAGTATATAGGTACTTATTCCTGGAGTTCCCACGTGAGAAGTCCTGGGATAGAAAAATACTTCAAGTATATCCTTTATTCCTCAAGTCTGATACTAAAAAAGTATGAGTTTACAAAAGGACTTTATTATTCTCTTTATATAAAGGAAGTCTTTGTATGCAGATGCTTAAAATTAAACTCACATTCTGATGGTTTGAAAAATAATTAAACGTCTAAAGTTCAATTTAGATGAAAGCTAGTCTAGAATACAGTGATGGCTTCACTCTGTGTGCTCTGCTGCGGTCCCCCTGGGCCGGCCCGCGGTACAGAGGGAGCCACGGATGCTCAGGGGCGTACTTCGGCCTCTCCGACTGGAAACGAACACTTACCATAACAAGAGTCTGTGACTGAGCAGGAGGCAGCGAAATCAATCTGCAGGAATGAATCCTCATTCACAGCAATATCCGTGGTGACGACATAACGTGTGCTGGCCTTTTCGATGAAGACCAGGGCGTCGCCAGTGGAGCCACACACGGGCATCTTGGTACCTCCAGGGTGAAGCAGCCACTTCCTACTCTCCAGTGTTGTAAAATCATCTTCCAAGACTGTGTTCCCAGAAATATTTCCTCCGATAAGTATCTGACAAGTATAAAAACCAAAACCAACCTTAGTTTTAAGATACTGGAAAGTTCCGTGTTTTTGTTTGTTGTTTTCATCTGCCAGCCTGAGCGCTCAGAGCTGGCACCACACAGCAAGAATGGTGCTAGGGAACCTTTTAGAATGCTCTTTTCAAGTGGTCGGCTTGCCCATCTGGCAAGAAGCTACTGAAAACATATCAAGGAGTGACAAAACCATTCACAGACTGGTGGCCAAATGGAGTCTTTGGAAACGACATGTGCCCAAGCTGGGAAAGCAAAATTTGGCTTCCACTTGGTTATTTTCCATGTACAGTTTCTATTTGAGGAGATCGCATCCTAAGGCATTTTAGTTCCCAAACTTTGCATGGCCTCTCCTGGTAATAGGTTCTTCTGAGTTCTGCTTGATACATATTTTATTATGTATGAAGATCCTGCAGAACAGCCCATAAGGAATGCTGGGGAGATTTCTGACTTTTCTTTCTTCAAAGGCCCAGAAAGAGGATTTGGGAAACAGCGCATGCAGCAGCCAATACTAATTTGCACATTTTCTTTTTCAGAGAATTATAACCTCCTATCAAGCGAATAAAGTCCTTCTACCCACATGGACGAATCCTCCATGAGCAGGGTCTATGCCCTCTGTTGAGCGCTTTGATTTTATAAACTCGGGCAACTGAGCAGAAAATGAAAGGAAACTAAAAACTCCATCTAATTTAGCTGTGTGCCCTTGGGCAAGTCACGTCACTGTCCATTCCGGGGTTCCTTTGCTGAACCAGGAGGCTGCACTAAATGCCTAAGGTCATATTTAGTTCAAGTGGCAAAACGCTATCAGTTGCTCTGGAGTAGACTGACCTGGTCAATAACCCAAGGGCTGAAGAAGTGCCCATTTTCAGATGGTTGCCACCAGCGGAGACGAGTCGAGCCAGAGCGGGCTTTCAGTGGTACCTCCAGGGCAATGTACCTGCCCACGTTGCTGGCATTGCTGAAGAGGAACTCTTGCAGGAGGCTCCAGGAAAGGCCGCCATTGAGAGAGTATTGTAGAAGTACAGGTTGGCTTCTAGGGTCTGGAGCACCTTTACCACATCCCAGTCTCATGAAGAACTGCACAAATCTGACATTTGAAAATTTTACTATAGACTTATTCAATTGAGGAAGCTCCATGGTTAATAAGACAAGCACACAGGGTAATGAGGTGGAAGGCACGGCTCTCATTAATCTGATGATCTGATGGCTGTCCAATACAATGACAAGATCGGCTCTGCCTTTCAAATGTGGAAGGGAGTTAATAAACCCTGAAGTTGAAAAAAAGTCAGTTCTGTGTCCATATTCATATCTCGGCACTTCTCACAGGTGAGTCTAAGGGAAGTGAGCATTCATTATATCCTCTGACTATTCTAGAAGATGATGGGAATGATCCCAAGGCGGTTCAAGTTTGAAAAGGCATATTTTATGAGAAACAGAAGGACTTCTCTCAAGCTGTCTCCCTCAATATATGCCAGACTTAGCTGCTTGAGAATGACTATGTACTTGTAGGCCATCAAGAGTAGATTAGGGGTCATTCTCCCTAAGAGCTATCAGCCATCTAGACCAACAGACACCCCTGTTTATCCCACAACAAGTGGGGCCCACTCCCTTCTGATAAGGATAGTAGTTGTCTGTTTCCTTGTAGGAGACACCAGAGAGGTCAAACCCGCCCAAGGATGATCAAGGTTAGGTTGACATCATGACTCTAGGGTCCGCCCATCTTGTCACATGTATACCCCTAGACCTCCCCATTTCTATGGGCACACCCCTAGCTCATCCCCTTCCTGTCACACTTATGCCTATCATACATCCCCTTCCTACAATGTGTATGCCTATTGTACTGCCCCTTCCTGTGCCGTGTGATTCTGTAATCATGTCCCCCTAAAGTGATATAATGCTTGGTTAGCAATAAAGAAAAAACTCTCTCTGGCTCCTGGGGCCTGGAGGCTCTCCCCGGTCCTTGTCCTGAGGGCTCCTCTGCTCTCCTGGCCGCCGTGTTCCCCCCCCACGTGAACCATCAAGCGGGGCTGAGGTGAGCAATGCTACCATGAATTGTGTCTGACTCCACTTATTCCAATCTCTCCTCTAACTCTCATGCTCTCTAATGACTTTACTATAATCTTTACTTATTATCGCTGTACAATTGCGCCTACCAGACCTGTGATGATTTGTGGGGGCCCCTCCTTAACCCCACAATATTTTATCCATTTAAGATAAAATTGGGTTCTTGACCATAGTATTTGAACCCAGAAACAGGTAGTTCGTATTATTCACACCTTATTATTGGTAAAATCATCTATCCTCAGGTTTCACCAGTACATTTTCAGATCTCATGAGATTGGTGTGGTGGGGCACATCTAAATTCACTAGTTGTAGCACCGCTCTGTGAAAGGCTAGACGTTTCTTGGAAGAGGTGTGTCAAGCTTTGGTCTCTTTTCTGGTCCAGGGACTGGGTTGCCTGTGTGTGGGGTGGGGGTGGTGGGCTATGCCAGCCCCTGACTGTTGCTGGGACCGGGATGGATGATACTCGCCATGAAGTATTGTGGCAACCTGCCAGTGGCAGCCTTCCCAGCTGGCAACAAGGTGGACAGAGTAGCAGCAACCAGCTGGAGTGCCAATGAAAACTCGCTCACATGCTATCTTTGGCAGGCAAGCTGCTAGTGCCTGGTCTGGCTGCTGTGCTAGCTGGTAATGCAGAATAAATGTCATGTGCAATTGAACACACATACCCAATAATGTATGCATGTCAAATATGTGAGTGCTATTGAGGCTTGTAATAATTGTTATCAGCACCATATATAAAGATGCATTCTTCATGAGTTCCTCCCAACCTTATTAGCTGGGCATTTGTCTTTCTCATGACTTTGAGAAAATGGAGATTTTACATGGAGCATTTTGAGGTCAATATATGCAAATCCTACACAGCATGCTACTGAGAGGAGAGATAAATAAAGAAGCTTTTAACATTGGATTAGTGATAAAAAAAACAACAACACCACCAAAACCCAACAACATAATGGTGCCTATATTGACAATGACATTTATAGAAACAATCATTTATATAAAAAGCTCTTAACATATTGCCTATATTGGAAAAAATGTAAGCAAGTGATACCTAAACTATGTCATAATTATTTAATTGTAAAAACCAAATAACTAAATGAGACCTCAACTTCCAATGACAATGTGAAATAAAGTGCATCAGCTTAAAATAGTGTAGGAATAAATAAAATTTTGCTTTCTGCATCTACAAATGTATCATCTCACAGATGAGAACTATACTTTCTATAAAGAATGATCAAAATTATAATCTAATAAATGAGAGACCTAAGAAAAAGAGGATAAATATACTAACATGCATTTGGGGTACTCAGAAATATTCCAACAACAAAAACATAATTTTGTTGTTCACTAGCAGAAATAGGTCAGAACTGCATTTTATGCATGTGAAATTGCCTTTAACATTTTTTCTTGTTAACTTTTTGGCTCATCAAATGATCAGGGGGTACACATCTTGACAGAACATAATCCTCTGAGCCAGTTTTAAAATGTTTGTTTCTGAGTGACTTTGCTCAATTTGGAAAATGACTGCCTAGAATGTGTTAGCAAATCATTGGAAAGCAATTCTCATAAAGAATAAGGCTGTATTCCAAATGTTTGTAGGTTAAATTGCTGATGGAGACAAATTTGATGGCATTTAGCTTGAGGATGTACTCCACTATCAACTATGCTTTCTAGTGAGCATACGCCAATGAATGTAAATAATTTTTTATGTAGTCTAGGTGCGGGTAAACAGTGGCTTTTAATAGTATATAAAGAAGATGCAGTTTCATTTCTCAAAGTTAAACACTGTCATTCCCCAGTCACATTCTTGTACGATACCAGATATTAACTTTGGTGTTTAGCTGGGTTTAATTTCTGAATTAGTTATTGCACTGGTCTCTCTTGGTTCTAGAGTGGAGATTATGTAAATTGCGTTTTAATGGAGTCTTTGTCGGGAGAGAAGCTCAGCATTTCCAAGGGAAGGCCTTGTCCTTGAGATCTCTGATTCTTTCTGATCTGATTATGCTCCGAGCCTGTATATTACAGTGTGATTTTGCAACAGCACTAAACACGATTACCTAGCTTGTGATAAATCCAAGTCGCGTGTCATCAACATGCGCAAACCATCTTCATTGAAAAATAGGTTGTTTCCACTGGAAAGGATTCCACACTTGCGGGACGGCTTCCCTCCACTCATTAACAAGAATCTGTCAGATTCGAGCTGGCCTGAGAAAAGTAGAAAATGCAGCTTACCTATGATTCCAGCTACCATTGAATTATATATTTTTAAAGGTACACGGTTGGTAAATGCACCATGTAGATATTAACCACCACCCCCAAACCAAAACCACTCCCATCAAGTCAGCTCCGACTCAGTGTCCCTCTAGGAGAGGGTAGCCCTGTCTCGGTGGGTTCCCAAGGCTGTAACTCCGTAAGGGAGTAAAAAGCCTCATCTTTCTCCAGGGGAGCAGCTGGTGGTTTCAACCTGATGACTTTGTGGTTGGCAGCCCAACGTGTAACCCATACGCCACCAGGGTTCCTGTGAGGATTACGTATGAAGCCAAAAATGTGGAACTCCTACGATGGGACAGGGAATTCTTCGATGCGTAACTCCTTTGAATTGCCAGCCATGGCTGGCGCAGTTTCAGGTGCACAGACTAGAGCCAGGAGACTTGCCTTAGCATTTAAGGACCTCCACACTGAGAAAATGGAAACTGCTCAGTGAGAGAAGGGTTCAAGGTAAAAGCAAAGGAGTGTGGAGCGCTTTCCACTGTCCTTGTCACCGGTCCCTTACAAATGCTGAGATGGTATCATTCAGGTGTAATCTTTTCAAAGACCAGAGTTTTAATAGGAGAACATTAGTGTGAATCGGATAAATGTAATGTGGTTTAAAATTTCCTATTCAATACAGTCTCTCAAAACCAGCTCTTAAATCTCTTCAGATACGGATCCAGGTTTAGTTTTAAAATGAATATTAAAACCATAAACATGACACTTTTACAATAATCTTAAGGAGAAGGTAAAAGCATAATCATAGTCTCTTAACATAGATAAGTATTATATTTCTTTGTAGACTTGTTGCTAATCAGAGTGTTCTCTGTAGTTTGATTAGAGTGAATATAAAATTTAAATCCTTTTTCTAATTATTACCTCATGCATTTTCCTGTGTTGTCACATTATCTTCATAGATAGTGACACTAGCTTCTAGGTGAGAACTGAGATACAGAAAGTGACGAGAGGCTGGTGAATGAGTTGGTGGTAAAGCAATGACAGACATTTACTTCAGGAAAGTTGTTCTATCCATCCAAGAAGAGTTACCCTCTGTAGGCATTTTCTAAAATTGATCATTAATCAGAAATTACACGTGGTATAAAAAGTGGCAAAAAAGCACCTCCACTTGTTTCTTAATTAAAGGCTTGTCGAAAACAGAATTCTACAAAAGTCAGGCTAAATGAAGTTTTGAGGGGTCAAAATTGTCTGGATAATGAAATATTACAGTGGAACTTCATGATTATCTCTATACCACAAATTGTGCATAACAATTAAGTTCTTTTACAAAGCTATATAGGATTTATGGGGAAAAATTTACCTTCGAAATCATCTTTGAGAAAATCAGGATTCTTTGTGCTTATTTTGCAGGTGGGCCCGGAGTAGCCAGGATCGCATATACACTTGGTCCCATTGATACAGCTTCCGTGGCCATTACACATCTCTTCACATTGGGGACCAATGTAGACATTATCAATGGCCCAAGTCACAGGCTGAGAGCCAGCAAGGTAAAGCCCCTGGTACCATCTGAAACGCACAGATCTGGAAAACAGGTGCAAGTCTTTGAAAATCTAATCAGCAGAACAATGCATCTTCAAAGGATGCACATCTGATCTGTGAACAATGGCCAGTTACAGTCGGCCGGACCACACCCAAGTAGAAACATATTCACCATCTCAGGAACACTAAGGTCACTGCTTCCTGAATTTCTTTCCCAGTCCTACCCATCACTCAAATCCACCTGACTTTCCCACGTACTTTGGAATTTACTATCCTTAGCAAAGCTTTCTCCACTGCTCTTATTGGCTACTCTTTCACACAGTTCAGCTTTGATGTTGGGGCTATGCAAGTCCTTGTAACTCGATTTGGATTCATGGCTCCCACATGTGCACAGAGTAAGACTGCTCCATAGGGTTTCTGGGCTGCAGACTGCCAGGGCTGTTTGCTTAGATACCTGTACGTGGGATCAAATCAACAACCTTTTGGTTTGTCCTTGAGCGCTTAACCATTTGTGCCTTTGAGAGAATCTCGATCTTTTACATAGCTGAAGTAATTTAAAAGGATGCCCCTCTCCTCTATTAGCTGTAATCTCCCCGAGTCCCATGTCTTGCTCTTCTTTGTTAATTCTCACGGTGCCCAATGCAGTGTTTCAGACATAGAATAGATGCATAATCAACGGCTTTTGGATCGAATTTGCTGTAGAGGGCCTTATAAATCAAACAAAGGCACTTTCTGGATTTTATTCTAACAGCAACAGAGAGTCCCACAAGATTACTTTTAAGAGAAACAGTGACAAAATCAGATGTTTTTCTTTTTTCTCATTTCTCATTCTTTTTAAATAAAAGCCATTTCTTTCTTTTAATCTGTAAATGAATGTTCTTATGATAATGCTGGCAATGGGGCAGTTCTTTGGAAATAATCTACATGCTTAGGTAGCAGTCCAGAAATTGTTTAATATATCTCAGTTAAAAAATATGAGTTTATTTTAGAAAGGGGCAGATCGAGAGATGACGTGTCCTTTTATTTTTGTTCCCAATTTTCATATAAACCGAATCCTGAACAAGTTTTCATTTGAGAAGCAGAAACCAGGAGTTGAGCACTATGGATGACGGTAGAAGGTGGGAGAGAAACACATTGGTTAAGCTCCTACAGTTCAAGCCTACGAAGTCAAGTTGTCACATATAACTTTACCCCTAATTTCACTGCTGATACCAGGATTCCAGCTACGTTAAGCTGCCCCCGAAATGCCAGTTCATAATGAAGCTTTCATTTCAAATGCTTGTCAGAGCTTAGTCTTGGCAAGGAGCACTTCTTACCTTTTGAACTTCGAGACTGCTGAGCTGAGGGAAATGGCTGGAGCTTCCCTTTGAACAAAAGCCTACATGGGTTTTTTTGAACTTATTTATTCAAATGTTCTGAATACAAATGAACCACCTTGGTTGGATATTTATCATTGTTCACCTGCTTTGACACAGAAACTGCAAGCACTATGATAAATGGGCTGACGGGTCGGGTTGCCCTGTGGTTCCCTTCCGCTGAAATCTTACTTTGAAAAATTTTCCCTGCCACCCCCCCAGCGAATGTCAGCATCTATTCTCCCAAGCCAGTGGTATTTGGAAGGACCTGTTTTTTAAACATAAATTTAAAATTTCAAGCACACAGCACTGCTTTCATTAAACAGGGGTTTTAGTTGACTCATTATGAGACTGCACAAAGCAGAAACAAAGAGGAGGTTTAAGGGCAAAGAAAGGCTCAAGACGAAAAGGACACCAAGGTGATGTGAATGAAAGGAGACGAAGCTCAGTGCTGATACTTCACATGTAAATCGACTGTGTGGGGAATAAAAAAAAGCTATCTATGGTCATTGCAGCACAGGAACATTTAACATACGGCACTGTGCATCCAGGAAGTGTGCAGAAAGGGTATTTTAGACATAGGTTATATATATACTTAGAACCCAGCACGCGTGTTGTTTTTATGTACTATGTTGAATGCCAACCAAAGAATGGTTCACTGAGTTGGAGAGAATTTAACGTTTGCCTTCCAGCAAGTCACGCCTGTGTGGGTTTTAAGAAGAGCGCTCCTTCTCTTCTCGAAACAAGGGCTCGACAACACCAGGAAGTCAAATTCTTCCCATCTCAGAAACGTTTCAAGGCCGCTTGGAAAGGCAGACTTATACCACTCCGAGAGGAGGCCTGCTTCCTTCACTCATTCCCTTCTCACAGAAGTCACGATGACATGGTGATAAATGACATGGAATACAAATGACAAACTAAATTGTGCATACTACCACGGATCATGTTATCACGTGAAGGAGGAGTTATCTTCTACACAGACACCCAATAGCAACGTATCAACGTATAGATTTCTACATTCTTCTACTTGCAATTCCTCTATGATACTGACATATCTTATGGGCAAGCCTACCACGGTGGACGCAGTCTAATGCTGCGGAATGTAGTTTCCATGATGCTGCACACAGCCTTGGCAGGTGTATCTTCACTCAGTGCCTCAGATCTTTCTGATCTTGTTTTATACTCTTTTCATACAATTATTTCCATGTGGAAACTGGCTAAAGCCATCCTTAGTTATCAAAACGGTCTAAAATCCTGCACCACAACCTATCATTCAGGCTGCTTTCTATTTACTCTAGAAAGATTAGCAGTCTACTGAAGAGCAAAGGCCGAGCTTCTCAGCAACACGGAGATGACATTGTTGGAAAGCTCTGCTAATAGGTTCTCAGGCGGATGTCCACTCGGGCCTTTTTCTTTGCTTATTCAAACCACAAGTGTAGACCCTGAGAAGCCCGCATCCAGATGCAAGACCCAGCTTTTTGGCCATGGTTGATTGGTTCAGACTCCCTGGCCCCAGCAATTAGGAATTAGAATGATAGGAAATGAAACCTATAGTTTGTGATGTTAATGTCAGCACGATCAGGATAAGATCCACACATTTCTGTTCCACAGTCTGTGAAATTCCTCAGTACCTTTGCAATCGTTTTAAAAAGGTTTTTTATGTTTTTAAAAGGCTGTGATATATTTACAACTGACTTTGGATAATGGTTTTCCTGAGTTTCAGTCCCCTGCCAGAGCCTTCTACAGACAATCTCTGCTCCCAAAGCAGCCTTCGGCTTGAGTTGTCTGTGCTATCAGCCCTATCTAGTCTTAGGGTCTCCAGACTCCCCCAGCGCCTTGGGCTATCGCTTCTAAAGAATCCCAAGGACATTTTGCTTAGTAATAATGCTTATTTTCATAAGTATTTGGATCTTCTATAAGAATACAGATGTAATAGCAATGGCTAGTAAATGACAAGCTCATCAACATAAAACATCAGTCTTTAGCAATCGTATCATCAAAGTTGTGCTGATGGGTAGAGGAGTGGATGGACGACGTCAGAGAGCCTGCAGACTTTGAAAATTCACTTTCACCCTTTTGGTAAAGTACTAAGTATTAGTAGTTTTGCTCGAAGACCCACGACTTATAATCATGCTCCTTTCACATCAGGAATATAAATGTTTCCAATTTCAGAGTCTATTAGCCCTGTCTTCGTTTTTGTATATACACTGAAAGAATAAGTTCTTTATTCTATCGAAGAAACAGCAATGCTCAGTCTGCTTTACTGCCTGCCTCTCTTTGCTCCCTTGTGTTATTGTATTATTTTTTGAACCATACTTTCCATTTCATTTTACTAGGGTTGAAGTCCTTTATCTCCAGAGAGCTTTTCAACAGAAAAGTCAAAGAGATGCAAAAAAAAAAAAAGGATGCGGAGGAAGGTGGAAAAAGTAGAAATGCCTGCAGGGGGAGTGCTAGCAGTGTTTTTTGTAATAAGGTGACAAGAATATTCTGTGGTTCTCTAAATGCACTCTGCCTGCATGCGAAACTTAGGTTGGTTTTCCAAAGTGATACAATTCTACCTGCATTGAGGTGGGGGTGGAGGGGCTAACCAGATTTCTGGGGCCTCCTCATGAGTCTAACAGCAGACCCATCTGGAGGTGAACTTGACCATAAGATGTGGTCCACCGTGTACTCTTCAAATCTATCTCAAAACTTAAGTTAGTGATGATGTTGGCTCAGTGCTGTCTGTAAGAAATACAAAACCCACAAACCAAACTCACTGCCATGGGGTCATTTCTGACACTAGTGACCTGATTGGACCGAGTAGACTGCCTTTGTGAGTTTCTGAGATGGTACATGCTCATAGGAGTAGAGTGCCTCATCTTTTTCTGCAGGGGCATCGGTGGTTTCAAACTGCCGACCTTGCGGTTAGCAGCCCCACATGTAGCCCCATATGGTACCAGGTCTTCTTCAAGCAATAGAAAACTCCAACTTACTGCAGTCCGAGTCAGTGCCACCTGACGGCGACAATACAGGACAGGGCAGAACTGCCCCTGCGTGTTTCCCGAGACTGTGAATCCTCACACGATTAGAAAGCCTCATCTTTCTCCTGAGGAGTGGCTGGTGCTTTCGAACAATCAATCTTGTGGTTAGCAACTCAAAGCATAACCCCTACACCACCAGGGCTCCTTCAAGAAATATGAAGAGGCTCGTGTGTGTGTGTGTGTGTGTGTGTGTGTGTGTGTGTGTGAAAGGGAGTGAAAGAAGTTATTGCAAGCACACTGACCTGCTTGAGAACCACGGGAGAAACGCAGGGTGAATAGATCCCCAGCGGAGTCAGTGGCGACCTCAGGGAGCTAACTGCCCAGAGAGAAGTAAATCCAGAGGGCCCTTACCCACACAGGTGCAGCTTCCCGAAGTGCACGACCTCCCTCCGCCAGCCCTGGGTGGTGCCGGCATAATAGGCGCTGCTTGGATGGTGCTCCGTGGAGCACAAGGAGCTGACATGGCTACTGCTGTGGTAGCAGAGGGGGAGCAGCAGGTGCCAGGTCGCCCCGAAGTCCCTGGAAAATTCCAGTCTGACTGGATCAGCAGACGAGCTGTCCGTGGAGCACCCAACATTGATCTTGGGGAAGAAGAACAAAGGAGACAAGTGACTTCAGAGAGCAACGGGCCTGGAAATGCTTCACCACGGCATGCTCTCCCAGGGTCCCTTTCCTGGGAGCTCTCTGGTTGGGATCTTCAACACTGTCTTCCTTAACCAATGTTGTAGATTACCTTCAAATAATAATTTTTCAAAAAGAACCTCAAGGGCCCATATGACAAATTTATTTTCTCTCACTTTATAAATGAACAAACAAAACCCTAAGAAGTGGTAAAGCCAAGGCTCCGACTGACCTCCGGGTTGTACATTTGGCTCCAGTTTGTGGCCAAGAAGAGCAGATTCTAACGGAAAGACTTGCCCTAACCTTCCAGCTTTTCTGTCTTTTGTTAGGTAGGAATACCTTCTCTTGTACTTCTTGTATACCTTCCAAATATCCCAGAAGCGTTGTACCCGGAGAGCCATCAAGGCAGATTGAATGTTAAAAGAAAACTAAATACTTCCCACTGATGTGACTCCCTGGCACTGCAAGAGCACTCACAAAGCTCTTTAACCATTTAGAGAGAGAACACACTTCTCCCTTTTCCATGCTTTCAAGGGAATTAAACTAAAGCTTTACGATGCATTGCTATTTTTTCCCATGAACTCCTCCCTTCATATTGAAATGACTATTTTCTTACAATCATAGCAACTAAACATTGCCACACACATATGTACGCAACCCGCACTTATGGGTGTGCATGTGTATGCGTAACATTTATGTATACACACACGCATATATACACACACATACACATATACACACATACATACACAACCTGTACTTATGGGTGTGCATGTGTATGCATAACAGTTATATACACACACACATATATACACACACACATACATATATACACAACCTGCACTTATGGTTGTGCATGTGTATGCATAACATTTATGTATACACAGACGCATACACACACACATACATACGCAAACTGTACTTATGGGTGTGCATGTGTATGCATAGCATTTATGTACACACACATATATACACACATATACATATACACACACATACATATGCAACCTGTACTTATGGGTATGCATGTATATGCATAACATTTAAGTACATGCACACACGCATATATATATATATATATATATATATATATATATATACACATACACACATACATACACAACCTGTACTTATGGGTGTGCATAACATTCATGTATACACACGTGTGTACATATATGTATGTATACACACATATTGTGAATTTACTCCTGCTCTTACCTTCTGATTAGTAAATGGAAACTTTCAACTCCAGGTGCTTGTTTCTACCTAGACATTTCCCTAACAGGCCTCTTAAGAGGGCCAAAGATGCTACCTTTTATTAGCATTGCAAAATACAAGACAAAATTAGGAGCTATAGCAGAAACCTTCATTAAGCAAGTACATACAAATGTGCTTGCCACAATGGCTGGATGTATGGATAGTGATAAGAGGTGTATGAGCCCCAATAAAGTGATTTTTTTAAAAAGCAAGTCCATAAAAATCATTCTATCAATGCGTCGTCCTTTGGCCTCTGACTCTGGAGATGGAAAGGAACACTCCACGAGAGACAGGCAGTGACACCACAGCAAACAGTCAGCATTGTCCTGCTTCGTTAGGCGTGACTTTACATAAGGCTGCAGGTGGGAAACCAGGCCTTCTGACGCGAGTACCGTGGAGCACAGGTAGAATGCATCTGGTGATTTCACCTAAGAGTTTTTCATCAAAGGCTTTTCTTCTACACAGTATTACACATTTGGTCTCTTGAACAATATAAGGAGCACAGGGATCTTAATAAAACAGAGCGACTATATTTGAAATGATAAAAATAGCGTAGTCCAGTGTATTTGAAATGATAAAAGTGGTAAAATTCATTACCTCATGATGATATGTAGCACATAAATGTCACACACCCATCAATAGCATTATCAGTGCTAGCATGGTGCGGACAAGTATACTGATTGGACCGTAAGTAACTGACATGTGCTGCTTTTGTCAGTGGTCATCAGTCGAGTCTGACTTCATGGTGACCACATGTCTGTAGAGTAGTACTAGAATAATATGAGCTTTCAAATGTTTATAATGTATAAAATAACTTATTTCAGGAACTCCCCATTTGCAGTCGGTGGGTACATTATGCCATAAATAAAAGACAATTCAGAAATAGTGGTGACATGTTGGGCTGATAACCACAAGGTCAGCAGTTCGAAACCACCAGCTGCTCTGTGGGAGACACACGTGGCTTTCTAGTCTAGTATAGAGTTACAGTCTCAGAAACCCTCAAGGGCAGCTCTACCTGCCACATGGGGTCGCTCTGAGTCAGGATCGACTCAGTGGTAGTGAGATTGGTTTTCGGTTGTGTATCACAATTGGTCTGGCTAATCAAAATGAATTGTGATGCCAAAGCCTCTTATGTCCTTGTGCAAAAATGGAAACTCATCGTGCATGAAAATCTCTGAGATTTTTTTCCCCCATATTTAATTTTTTTAAAATCAATTTATTGAGGCTCATACAATTCATCATAATACATAGATCAATTGTGTAAAGCACATCTATACATTTGTTGCCCTCATTATTCCCAAAATTCAATTTCCTCTTGGGTTCCCGGAATCAGCTCATTTTCCTTTTTTCCCCTCCCCCTCCCTTCCTCCTCCCCTCTCCCCCATGCACCCTTAATAATTTATAAATTATTATTGTATCTTATATTACACTGCCCGGTGTCTCCCTTCACCCACCCCTCTGCTACCCATCCCCCAGAGAGGAGGTTATATGTAGCTCCCTGTGATCAATTCCCCCTTTCTTCCCTCCTGGTTTCACCACTGTCACCCCTGGTCCTGAGTGGTTCATCTGTCCTAGGTTCCCTGCATTACCAATTCCCATCTGTACCGCTGTGTATCCTCAGATCTAACCAGGTCTGCAAGGCAGAATTGGGGTCCTGGTAGTTGGGGGAGGAAGATTTTCTTTCTAGGTTTTGTTCACAATAAAATGTAAAGTGTGTGCAATCAAAGGAAGTACCTCAAATTGTATGATGGTATTCTCATTCACATTCAGATCTCGGGTAGTGATGGAATGCTCGCCGACTTCGTTAGAAACAAACACCATGGCAGAATCCTCCTCGCTGCAAGTCAAGGAAAACAGCAAGACAGTCGTTTAGGCAAACGTTGATCACGATTTGTACAGAGCGCTGATTTGATTTTTAGCTACTCGATTCAACACTTACGGTGCTCCTTTCGAAGAGTATGGGCAATACAGACCGATGTTACCACCAGGATAAAAAAACCAATTGTCTTCTCTGGGCCCAAAGTCAAAGGTATCCAGAAGCATCACAGGATTGTTTAAATTATTCCCATCGATAATGAAGTCGTCAATGATCCAGATTTCTTCTTTCTTACCTAAGGCAATTTTGGATAAAGCATGTTGTTCTCCCCCCAAGGATGAAAAATCAGACGGAGACATTTGCTCACCGGAGGAAACGAAAGGACCCAAGGAACTAGACACACAGGGTAAGCCTATGCCCTCCTAACCAAGAGAGACAAATACATCATGGTGATTAAAGCGGACAGAACGGAAGCCTGCAGCCGTGAGAAACGAACACTGCAGACCAGCCTCCCCCTTTCAGAAAGCGATGCCTGAAGGGACTGGTGCGCTGCCCCCTGGGCCCTCCCGGACACAGCTGCAGAGGGGTCTCAGGTGGCAAGAACGGGCGGTGATTTGTATTCTTTGATGTTTATAAGGATGCAAGACAGACGGATGGGTGAGGAGGGGTGTTCGAAACACAGAGGTGTCTGCTAAGTAGTCGATCCAAAGACTATTTCTTGGCTTTTTAGGGCCAACACATGACTTTGTGATTGACGCTCAGCCAACGGAACGTGAGGGTCACGGAGATTACAATATTGCTGCTGTGCATACTTTTATTTGGTTGCTAGAAAGCACACAGCCAAGAAGGGCTGTGTGTCATCTTCCTTATTTTCCTCTTGGTATTTAGAGAACCATAGTTATTTAAAGTTATATGGCAAAATCTAGAAAACTCATGCATGGTTGTTAAAGGCGTTGACTCAGTGACTTAGGCTGGGGTTGGAGGCGTCTGTTGATAGAGAAGGGCGGACGGGAAACCCAGGGCGGTGTTCTGACAAAGTGCTTGTTGGACTGAATTGAAACAGGGAGAAGATGCTGGCAAGCAGCCGAGGGAAGACTGCCCTGTGCGGTGGCTGCTTCAAGTGACTTCCACTCTAGGGAAGGGTATACAAACTATAAATAAGATCTACACATGGGCATGTGCAGGAGTGGGGTTCCTTCCATGAAAGCATGCCCCTCATTCTCTCTCTGTCTCAATCCCAACCGCTTCCTCTCCTTGTTTTGGAAGCAACTGCTAAAAACCATGAAGAGCAGGAATCCAAGCACAACATGAAGCCAATGATCCTCTGAACTGTGAAACTGGCCCATTCCCTTCTTGGATTTTCACTTGGTGACTATGGAAGCCAGAAAGGAGCTCTGGTGGTGCAGTGGTTAAGCACCCAGCTGGGAACCAACAGTTTGGCAGTTAGAACCCCCCTGCAGCTCCGTGGGAGGAAGGTAGGGCGGTCTGCCTCGGTCAAGTTTACAGCTTTCGAGACCCTCCTCTGTCCTGGACAGTCACAGGAGTCAGAACTGACCGACAGCCATAGGCTTGGAGAAGACAGGCTTTCTCTGTTCACAGTAAGCTAAATTTTCAATCTTATTTTTTGACTTATTAACAAGGAAATGGGCTCTTTTAGAGATATCAAAATTTTTTCTTATCTATTTCTGTGATACCTCAGCCAAAAATCTCCTTTCTGTGGTTTCTCAGTAATTACTTAGACTGCTAATGGCATGACTTGGTAAAATCTGGTCCTTTATATAATCAGCAGTTAATAGAAATTCAGGAAGTAATATATATTACAAATTTACAGAATCACTTTCTGTAACCATTTGAAAACCCTATTAAATTATACACTCACTTTAACTTATCACTGAAGAAGGAGCATAATTATAATAACTCTTTGTGATAAGAATATTTTATCTAAGTCACGATTAGCTTGGCCTAAAATCCCTCTTGCTTAGTCATGGCATTTTGCTATACCGTTGTTCTATCTTATTAATGAAATGCCACACTCAGGAGAACTATATATGTCTAAATGAATTCAACAACAATTAAGTCACAATTGATGAGTGCCTAATGGAAGACTGTTTTTTAAAACCTTATTAGCTCCGTGACAGGGTTGAGTTCCATTTACATCATCAGGAGATTTTGCTCAAGTCCAGAGAGGTGATCAAGAAAAAGAAAAGTTCAACATTAATGGAGCCTCCTTCATGTACAGTGTGCAGGCCACGGACAGCTATGCCCTCAGTTGATAGACCGCCCCCACCTTAGAGACAATAACTAACACATCACAGTCAATTCTGAGCACAGGGGAGCACATGCAATTTTACCATTATTATAAGGCTGCCAGAGCCTGAATCTTGTGGCGTTGGTTTGGGCAATATATGGCAAGGGAACATTAATGAAAAGTATGTTGGTTGTTTGAGGGAAGTAAAATTCATCCATGAGGTGCCAAGTGATCCCTCCATTGATGGAGAATTGTAACAAAATAGAGTGAGACCTCTCTGGGGCACCTAGAAAGAAGATAACAGAGGCATAAAAAGTATTGTTATGAAAATGGGGAAACAGTATGTTCTTTGTTTGTTTGGGCATCTGTGCATAAGCTGATTGATAATTACACAGAAGCTTCATGGCACAAAGCCACATGAGGGACCATTGAAAACAATGGTAGGTTGGGCTTTCTATACGGATCTATCTCAAGACACCCACCAAATCTTGGATTTCCACACAAGAGTTAGTCTCTCTTTCCCTTAGATATGCACATGCATCTCCCTTCTGTAGCTTATTTAGGACAGAGCGCTTCCATTTTTTTGATTCAATAGACATTATCATCGTACAAAAGGCTCAACATTTAAAACTTAGGTACAACATTTAAACAAACCCCAAATTAACTACTTGAAAATGAATTATATCCCAATGGTATTATTTTGTAAGGACATTATTCAATGAATATGAAAGAACAGAATGTCAATGAATATATTGTTTTGGGTTTTTTTGCGCCGGGGAAGAGAGCACATCTGTAATAGAAAATCCAAAATTTCCCTAATTTAATTTTAAAACTTAAAAGTCATATAGCTAGGCAGTAGACTCAGGGTCATGGGATAAATTTAACTGCTTTAGAGCCAGTATGATTACTATAGCAAATATGGAGATTACTATAAAAATAACTGTTGTATTGTTATTAGGATAAACATGCATGACAGAACATTTGACACAAAATTTATGTTAGCTCTTCCATCGAACAAAACGTGTGGCTCTTAAATCCACTATTGCTCTGTGGAGGCAGAATTGTGCGTAGGGAATTTTCTTGAAGGAAAATCTGAATGCAGGGCCGTGGACACGACTTACCTTTGGCTATAAATCGCAGGGAAAACTGGACGTACATAGTATTGGTACAGTCTAGATCTCTGGACATAAGCATCCTTATTCCTTCCTGAAACAAAAACCTACGTGTTAGGAAGCCCCTGTGCATTCACAACCTTATTTCCCTGTGATTTAAAACTCAAAATTGCATTAAGTAAGAACTAGAAACATATAAAGGGGCTACAAAAAGCTCGTGAACAAATAGAATGAAAAATAATGGAATTTTCAAAACGTTTGTGGACAAAGCGAGTTTTTGAAGCCCCCTCATATAAACTAATGATCAAGAAACGGAATCTGAAATTGTGTCAAAACCAATTACATTGTGCCCAGCTAAACAAGAAGAGTGAACAATCCTTGTTCTTCCTCTTAGCGGCTTTCATTACTTATGCCTGAGGAACAAATTTCAATTTCTGCACTCAATGTTCTGCTGTGACTTTAGAGAAAGGAGTGCAAAAATGATAGCATTACAGATCGACAGGGCTTCTGAAAAATAGCCTCTTTGATCACAGCATGTCATGATAGGAGTAATGAGGAAGCAGAAAGTGTGCCAAGTGCCTCTGCTGGAAACCGGGAGCTAATAGGTAACTTCTTCTGGGTTCCAAGGAGTCTTAGGAACCTACTACTCCCATCTTCACTTCCACAGCCCCAGGGGGCTCTCATTCAGGCTGACACCGCAACCCCCCTAGATCGGTCAAGTTCAATAAGGCATAACTAAGGCAAGCCCCATGCCTGGCTGGACCCATTCATGCAGAGAAGCCGAGGGATGAGGAGAGTGATCACATGAGCTTAAGTAATTTTTTCTGCTAATTTACTATTTCTGCTTGCCAGGGATTGACAGCCCAAAAGCTTGTTTTTTTTTCCACGTAGACGTGTGACAGCCAGCAAAATGGAATTTTACTATGTTAATGTCCCAAGGTTCAAATAGACGTTTGTGTTTCTCACCTATGACTTCTGAATGAAGTGGTCCTTCTGGCGTGTGTGTGTGTGTGTGTGTGTGTGTGTGTGTGTGTGTGTGTGTGTAGGGCTGTGTGATACTGAGTAGACGCGGCAGACTCATTTCCTGAGCACACACTAACAAACACCAAATGTTGTTTAAGCCAACTCTCCTTTTTCTTTTTGACATTTCTATGGAGCATGTTTCCCAGGAGCTAGCACTGAGAAAAGAAAGCTAAGGTCATTATCAAAAAGCCCACGCACTGCCATTGAGTCGATTCTAAATCATATAGGGTTTCTGAGGCTTTTGATCCCAACAGGAGTGCATAGCCTCATCTTTCTCCCCAGGGGTGGCTGGTGGGTTTGAACCACTGACCTTGTTGTCAGCAGCCCAACACTTGGCTGACAATGATACATATTGAATGCTTTCAACATACAGGGTCCTAAGATTGATATTTTATTCATTTAAAGTGCCTAAGGTGACTAAAGAAGATATTATTATTCTCATTGATAATTATCAATACTTATCGATTGTCATCTATATTGTTAACAATAAGGAAAGTAAAACTCAAAGGTACAGTTAACTTGACTAAAATGACATAATTTTTAGTGGTGATGGCAATATGTGGACCCAGATATTCCAAAATCTATTCTCTACCCTTTATAACATAGTGATAGTTAGATTTTTAACTTTGGGCAAAGACATCCAGATAATGTCACATTTAGAATTTGAGAACTGTTTGATAGCTAACAGCATTTATATATTCTCATCTCTGAACTTCACTAAGCATTCATACTTAAGAAGGATACCACGTAAAAGCCTGGTATTTCCAATCTTTGTGTTTTCCCATGCCTAATCATGCACTACTCTTCAAGTTAATGATACTAATGTCATTCTCTTCAGTACCTTAACACTTGCCTTACGCACTTACAATCTCATCGAGCTTTGAATGAAGGTCTACATAGCTTGGTGTCAAGCAGTTTGAGATTGTGGGGAAAGATGGCTTCCTCTGCTTTAGTGGAAAAAAATGTTGGGGGAGATCGGTAGATTCATGTAAAGACTCTCTCTTTCTCCCCTTAAGGCAAAGGAACAGCACTGCTCTCTCCCTTTGGTTATGGAAGTAAGTTTAAAATTGCTCCAGGGGGAAAGCACAAATCACACGTAAAAGGATCCATTGTACCCTGCATTTGGTAGGAGTACATTTTGTTGAAAGTGGGCATGATCTGTCATTTGAAAGCACGCTTCTTTCAGCTCTGCAATATCTGTTTATAGCCCATCACTCTGATATTGATAATTACATGCAGGAACTGTCAATTTATGCTGATATGTATAATCTGGTTCACACCAGTATGTTTCTTTACTCATTCCTTTTGGCCCAGTGACCCATTTGAGTGAAATGCAAGGAGTCTTTGTATTCAATAAGCTATTTTAATAGCTAATAGTAGTCATGAATTTTTGAACATTAAAAATAGACTCAAGACATGAAAAATATTATAAATTATCAAGGGTTCAGTAGGGTGGGAGAGGGGGAAAAATGAGCTGATACCAGGGCTCAAGCAGAAAGAAAATGCTTTGAAAATAATGATGGCAACATATGTACAAATGAGCTTGATAAAATGGATGTATGATTCGTGATAAGAGCTGTAAGAGCCCCCAATAAAATGATTAAAGAAGACTTAATAACAACTGTTCTTCTTCAATTATAAAAAAAATAAAAAATAGAGACTCAACTCAATTCACTGCCATTGAATTGATGCCGACTTACAGTGACCCTAAAGGACAGGGTGGAACTGCCCCTGTGGGTCTCCGAGACAGCAAACCTCCATGGGAACAGGAAGTCTCAGCGTTCTCCCGAGGAACTGCTGACTTTGTGGTTAGCAGTCCCATCGTTCCTTTTTCAAACGGTCAAGCACAGAGTAGCACACACAGAGCCTGTCTACGTCATACAGGCGTGGTGAAGTGCTGACTCGTATTGACCCTGTGTCTAACAGAAGGAAACACTGTCCAGTACTGGGGCACCCTCACCACTGTTTTTAGGTTTGAGCACATTGTTGATGACTCTGTGTCAATCCATCTCATTGAGGGTCTTCCTCTCTGTGCTGACCCGCTGTTTTACCAAGCAGGATGTCTGTCTCCAAGGACAGGTCTCTCCAGATACCACGTTCAAAGGCATTCATGCCCCGGCCACCCATCGTACGCCCCTTACTCTTTACCAACATGATAGTTCCGATGCATCGGGTCTGCTTGAATCTTTCTTCACGTTCCGGCTTGAGCAGGCATATGAGACGACTGAAGATACCACGGCGTGGGTCGCACACCTTATTTGTCAAAGCGACATCTTTGCTTTTGAGCACTTCAAAGAGGTCTTTTCACTTTGTAGAGCTGCCAGAGATGCCACGTGTAACACATACACTGCATGGTTGCGTTTGCATTTTGATGGTTACAAGGAAAATTTTTAAAAGTATGTGTCTTGCTCATACAGGACCCAGAGTCAGCGAAACAGCGGAAGGCCCTCCGTGAGGTGGACTGACACAGCGGCTGCAACAAAGGGCTCACACGGAAGACCCGGGAGGAGGGCGCAGGCCTGGTCAGACTCTCGTGCTGCTCTACTGAGGCTCGGTAGGAGTTGGAAATGCTTGACAGCAACCAACAACCACAAGACACCAAGTTAATTCTGCTGCTGAAAAATCCATCAGACGGAGAGATTTGAATCACGAAACATCACAGGGCTTCGGTTTCTTTGGTCTTGTCAGCGCTTCAAATGGATCTGAAGTGAGTGAAAGGTCATGACAGCAAAGTCATAGGGTAGGCTCAGAAATGATGCACCGAACACCAACATGAAATGGTCGTTTCCACCCTGAGATAGATGTTCAATCTCAGTTTCATCAGCCCCTCAGAACGCTTGGAGACTTGTAAATGTCTCGGGTCCTTGCATTTCTTTCCTGTCCAACACTTGCGATGTGGTCTGGATTTAAACAAGGATGCTAACCAGCCTCTATTAGCTGTAATTGAAAAAGTTCCAGGGTGTCTAATTCTCTTCGGCCTAGGTGTTAATAACTAGGGCTGTATAGGATCCCATGCAGATTTTTGTTAAAGATTTCATTTGCACACCTTGCTTCGCCCCTCTCTCCATGCTGAGCGAGACGGGATGCAGCCTGCGTTCACAAGGAAGACTGCCAGCTTACCACCGAGTTTCACACCACTGCCTAAGAACACATCTCTCTAACTAGGCAGCATGGCTAAAATACAAAACTCTACTAACAATGTCTGAGGATTACATTAACGACACTGAAATGTTTGATATTTTTAAAGTCACCAAATGATGCTATTGACAGGAAGGCAAAAAAAGGGGGTAAAATCAAAGACTTTCATAAAATCATTGAGAAACATTTTAAGATAAATATTTAATAGGCTAAAATACTACATTTTGGAAGTTGGCCTAGGTCCTAAAAATCTGTGTGTGTGTGTGTGTGGGGGGGGGGTGGGTGTATGAAGTATGAAAGGCTTGATCAACAAAACTGAGGGAGACTTATGTTGCAGTTAGAGCATAAGCATGATTGTAGTGAATAGAAAAGGAAATAAGGTTCAGGCTTAAAGACAATGACTAAGTTCAAAGTACTGTCCTCCAAACAGACTCAGAAATGCATTTATGTAACTACAGTTGCAGAGAAAGAAATTAGCACTCATGTAGAGACAGAGAATCTTGGCTGACCCCTTTGAAAATGAGGGACGTTCCAGATTTGATGGTTTCACCATTTAGATTCCCTCTCTCTGCTCCATAGACATCTGGCCACAGGTCGGGATGTAAGTTCCCATTGAAATCGTCTTTAAGGATGGAGGGCAGAGGAAGAACAGGAACACAGTATGGCCCGCCAAAGCCCCGGTCACACCTAAGAAAAAGAAAAGACATTATTTGTCATGACAGTCATTTGAAATTTTGAGTCATTTGAAATTTTGTACTGCAGTGAAAGGGACTGCCCAGTTGTATTAACTTACACGCAGCGTCCAGCATCACAAATCCCTCGTCCTGAGCACATCCACGGACACCCCGAGGCCAGGACAACATTATCAATCGCCCAGGAATCAGCCCCCGCAGTATAGTTGGCCTGGATCCATCTGAACCGGGTCCTGGGAGAACTAACGCACAAAATCACACTATTGGTTTGACAAGGAGCCTTAGAAGAACACAGACCTCTATTTTAATTCCTTCCTCTGTAATGTGCCTTCCTCCAGGTTCCAGTTCCCTGGTTTTTGTAGAGGTTACAAGTTGGGCTGTGATCTACATGATCAGCAGTTCAAAACCACCAGCAGCTCGGAGGGAGACCGACTGGGCTTTCTACTCCCGAGAACAGTTAGTCTCAGAAACCCGCAGGGGTCACTGTAAGTCAGCACGGACTCAATGGCAGTGAGCTGGTTTGCTTTGGATGTCATACTAAGTATCGGAAGATGTTTCTTCTGGACTCATGCTCAACAAAACAATAGAACACATGCTATTTATTCACCATCTACATCAAATTATAAAACTGTGAGACGGTCAAGCTACTGAACGGTTTCATTTTACTAAACACATATGGAATCTTGGTGTTTGCTATAAGGTTTGTGAGTGAAAGCCCTATGCAACCCCAGCCTTTACTACTTATTTTTCCTGAGGTCCTGGCTCCCCAAGACTGAGAACCAGCATGATGTGATGCGTACACATAGCAACTACATGTGGCAGAGTAGGACCTGCTCATACGGCTGTCGAGACTATAAATCTTTATAGAAGCAGGTCACCAAGTCTTTCTTCTGTAGAATTTCTGGGTAGATTTGAACCACCAACCTTTTTGTTATCAGCCAAGAGTTTAACCATTATGCTACCAAGATTTCTCTGCCAGCCTCTTCTACTGTTTAACTACCAGGAAATCAGTAGACACAGGATGATGCTGGGAAGTGCACCCTGCTGAGACCAGGGAAAAGGACAACACAGTTCTGGGGAGAGCATCCCTGGATGGCACACTCTAACCAGCCATCACTCAACAAAAACCAAACCCACTGCCATCAAGTCAATCCCAACTCAGAGCGACCCTATATAGGATTTGTGAGACATGAATCTTTTTTTTTTTTCCTAATGAGACTATAAACCTTACGGGAGCAGATGGTCTCATGTTCCCCCCCACCCCCATGGAGCAGCTGATGGAGTCAAACTGTCAAACTTGGGGTTAGCATCTTAATGTCTAAATCTCAGCACCACCAAGAATCGTTCAAAAAGTCATCGCAGTAGACATTCATTCCTAGAAACATCCCCAATGCCTACACGTGATCCAAATGCCTACACACAACAGGAGCTCTTTGTAAGGGATTTCTATAAACCAACGTGGGACTGAGAAAAGTAGCTCAGGATCCTCTTCTGTATGGGCTAATTTCATAGGCTGCTCATTGTGACGAGGTATTCGTTTGGATTCTAGGTAGGGACTTACTTTTACAGCTGTTTTAAAACCGAAACATCATGCTATCAAAGAACCCTACAAGCCCAGACTTGTAAAACTTCTAGAACTTTCTAACCCCGCTTGAAAATTGCAACCCAAACCATCTTGTACTTTTTATTTCCCTATCACATTCCACATGCGCTGAATCATGAAATCCCTGATTGGCAGCACACTTGTCTTCAATTTACACAACAGAAACTCAAAATTCTGATAGGTAGCCCAATGACAATTCTCACATGGTGGAGAGTGGGAGGTAGACGGTGATCCGCTTCCAATTCTGGAATCGTTCCGAGGTGTAAACAGAACTTTCTGTGTAGTGCACACAGCCGATGGTCGGAGGCACACACTCCTCGGTGACAAGCTGCCAGTCCCGGCCGTTGTTCAGAGAATGCTGCAGCTGCACCCCGTGCGAGCTGCTGAAAGGCTTGCTGCAGCCCATGCTCATGTCAAACTGCAGGAAGGTCGATGCGGACACGTGGAAATCCCAGGTCTCAGCATAACGTGGTTTTCCTATTGGAAAAAAGGAGAAGAGTTTAATGGTAGTATAGAATTTTAAACTTTTTTTAATAAATATTTTTATTGGGGGCTCTTCTATCTCTTATAACAATCCAGACATCAATTGTATCGAGCACATTTGTACATATGCTGCCATCATCATTTTCAAAACATTTTCTTTCTACTTGAGCCCTTGGTATTATCAGCTCCTTTATTTTTAAAAAAATTCATTTTCTTGGGGGCTCATACAACTCTTATCACAATCCATACATACATCCATTGTGTCAAGCACATTTGCACATTTGTTGCCATCATCGTTCTCAAAACATTTTCTTTCTACCTGAGCCCTTGGTATCAGCTCCTCATTTTTTCCCCTTCCTCCTCCACCCTCCCTTCCTCATGAACCCTTGATAATTTATAAATTATTATTATTTTCTTATGTCTTACACTGATCAATGTCTCCCTTCACGCACTTTTCTGTTGTCCATCCCCCTGGGAATGGAGTTATATGCAGATTATTGTGATCAGTTCTCCCCACCTCCTCCACCTTCCCCTTCCCCTCCTGGTATCGCTACTCTCCATATCGGTCCTGAGGGCTTTATCTGTCCTGGATTTCCTGTGTTTCCAGCTCTTATCTGTACCCGTGTGCATGCTCTGGTCTAGCTGGATTTATAAGGTATAATTGGGGTCATGATAATGGGGGGGAGGGAGAGGAAGCATTAAAGAACTAGAGGAAAGTTGTACGTTAGAATTTTGCTCTTACTGTATGGATATTTGTAGTCAACATTTTCAATAGCAAACAAAAACAGCAGCTTATTTTTAGTACTGTATATGTGCTTTGACTAATCACATTTACTCTGTTTTTATTTAGTTTCTATAGACCCGTGTTTCCCAATGTATGTGTGTGTATGTGTTGGGGTGTGTGTGGGGATACTGTCTGCTGGAGGGCACTGGAATGATGGGGGTGGGGAGGAAGGGCTACAAAAGCAGATAGCTACACTTTAACCTGGATTACAAGTTATGATATACACATTTTAAATGATTAGTATGTGTGTGTGTGTGTGTGGGGGCTTCTAAGTCATTGCTTTTTTTTCAATACACCTAGGAAGTTGGGAACCTCTGCTATAGACCCAGAAATACAGAGACTGCTAACTTCGTAAGCTTTACTACCCAGAAGGACCAACCTAGAGTCCTAAGTCTGTCAATTTGTAAATTAGGAAGTACAGGAATGTCTTCCTTCTTGCTCTGTTTGTAAGAAAGCTTCTTATATAGCCCATGCTCTGTGAAAGGCAGTCACAAGTACAACCAAGTCACTGGGCTCACCAACTTGTATTAGAGGACAATATGACCCCTTTCCCTAGGTGCCTCTCTTAGTACCAGCACTTATACACCCAATTTTGCATTCGAGAATTTCCTCTTGAGTTTCACTTAATTGCTTAGTTGATCAAGTATTCTCCTTTATCAGGTGATAATCTGTACCTATGTTTTCACTGAATATCAGAGCAGTATCCATAGAGAGACAGTCAATATCCACTTGGCCTCCCTGGATTCGGTACCAGTTGGCTTGCAAATCCAGAGAGCCATCAAATTTGTCTTGAAACCCAGTTTGAGAGCTGTCATTCATTCCTATAAGGACATCATCCAAAGCCCACTGGGCTGAATGCTTTCCTAAAATCAGATGAAAACAAGCAGTTAGAGAAGGCTCATTCCATAGCAATATGAATAGCTTGATGACTGGGCTTGGAAATCAAATTGCCTACAAATTGGCAGCAAATTAAGAAAACATGCAATACAACGTGGCTTTGGCTGTATGATCTACTCTGATCAAAAGATGTGGGGTGGGAGGCGACTTACCATGTTGAGGCTGCCACCACCGAAATGCTGTAGCAGGAGTCTTGGCCTCCCGTGGCAGGTCAATGGAAATGATCTGTGGCTCCAGAAATGACATGAAGTCCAGTTCTCGAAGCAAATGCCACAGAATGCCATTGTCATTTGAATACTGAACAACAAGCCCTGAGTTCAAAGACATAAATCCAGTTACTGGGACAGCCGTCCTAGAGGCAAAGCAAGGCTGGGAACGGTATTTTTTTTAAATGGCGAGACTGCAGCAGAAAAGTTCAAATTATGTCTCAGAGAATGAGGGCACATTCGGTCTAACTTCCAAGAATGGATTGGTAGACCTGAAGGCGCATCAATTTCTCGACAGTTTCTAAATGCACTTACTCTCAGGAAATGGAGGGAAAAAATACATAAGCTGTTTAAAAGAACATTCAGCTTTGCATGAGTGATGAGTAGATTTGTAAGTACATGAAAATCTCCACAGTTCGAACTATGTATCTGAATTTTAGATTCTATCGTGAACAGTACCAAGTCTCAGACGATGATATACTCAGAGGCAATATCTCAATCGCCTCAGCACAAAAATCAAGCCACGCACTTTGCTGTCGAAGAGCAGACAGTAAGCACTGCCCATCTGGAATTCTAGTAAGCAGAAAGATCTTCTCCTTTTAATGACACTTCACGTCATCACAACTTGGTCACTGAAGCCTGAGTGAGGCCAAATGACTAAAGAGCAGACAAACCCACTCCCTCCAATGTTAAGTCCTATCCTTTTCTTGTACCACGCTCCCCCCATCCACTACTGCAGAGAAGTAGATGTACTTGCTATGGTTGTTCCATCCACAGTCTGTATTTGTTTGCACCTAAGGTCTGGAGGATTCACCTTGGGGATCAGTCAGTTTTGCCATTCTGCTGGGTATTAAGAGGGAGCCACTTCAGAAGCAGGGACAGGAGGTTCCATGACCACGAAGGAGGAAAGGCCACCAGCAGAGCGCGTGTAAGAGTCCTGCCTGAGCGGGCGGAGGGGCAGACCCTGCAGCCCCCAAACCGTGAAGCAGAGCAGGTGGGGATGGAACTTTCTGGCCATGGAATGAGGCAGAGACTGAGGGGTCACATGCTGAGAGACTGGAGGGCCAGATGTGGGTGCTGGCACGGTCAAGAAGAGGCACTCTGGACAAAGGACTGCATCCTTAAAGCTTTTGGAACTCGACCTTTGGAACCCCCTTACTTCCCTAATAAACCCTCATAATCATGTGAGTTCTGTGTGGCCATGGCAACCGATGAGCATCCCAGCAGAGAAGTAGAGGGTAGAGGGACAGACAGCTGGTGTTAGAATAGGGTCAAAGAAGTTGGAGAGCGGGAAGAGGCACGCTTGCTGCCCGTGACAAAACGCTTTAGGCTGGTGTGGAGTTGAATTCTTCTTCTCCCTTGTGTAGCCAGAGGAGGCCACATGTGGTCCCCAGGCTATTTCTTCAACGACCCTGTCCATCTATGTCCCTCGACCTGTCATCACCAGGTCAGTGTGATCTCGGGCATTTTAAAGTCTAAGGGAGTTCATGGGCTTTCTCTCCCTGAGACAGTTTTATCTTAAACGTGGATATGGGGAAAAGACAATGCTAAATGCGAAGGAAAAAATACTAATGATGAAATTGTGAGGATCACTAGGAGAGAGGTTGTGTTTTTTTTGGTATCTAATTGCCTGTTTCACAACCGATCCTGAGGCTGGAATCGCACAGGCATAACTGTGATGGGCTGTTCTCTAGTTTTGTGTTTATGGAGTAGTCTTAGTAACGTTACATTTATTTGAATTTAATTTATCTTTTTAGAAAACTGCAAGCCACTCTAGTAGATACAAGGGCTAATAGATTCAAAAAGCTCATGGAATGTGGCTGAACTATGTGAATTGTGTAATTTGTGAATTATATGCCAATAAAATTTTTAATAAAACCTCATGGATAAATTCCATTATCTTTTAATTCTACTTTTCCTTGAGTCTTTTGAAGTCGCCTTGTCCATCAGCATTTTTATTCTCTCATTATTGACTGACCAGAGCTATCACTCCCTTATCGTGCTCAGCGGCAAAGAGTTTACTGAATTACAGTTTGAATAACTATTTTGATAGCCTAAAGCACTAAAGCCTTTTAAGCCTAAAGCCTTTTAAGGCTAATCAATAGCATATGGAATTATCGTCACCACATCTGACAAGGGTTGATGCCAGGCACAATCATGACTAATGTGCTGAACATCAGACATTCTCAGGAGAATCACACCTACTATATTTAAAAAAGAAGAAACCACCAAATTGAATGAGAGGCTAAAAAAAGCCCCAAGCACAGGAGGACCTTGGGGAGGCGGCACACTGTATGCAGGTGCAGAGATTAAGTTAGCGTCCCAGTGGGCTGAGGTGAGATCTATGTGCTCGGGGAATGGAGTCACTGAAGTTCATGACGAAAACTGAAAACAGGATGTTCCTGGTGTTCTTTCCTCAAGTGGAGGCGCATCTGCCAACTTTGAAGTTTGTTCAGAATACATCCGACAGGTTTTTTAAAGAGAGCTGGATGGATTGGGAGTGGAGGGGGCAAAACTTCGTTATTTGTGCTGATATGGTTTACATATAAGCAGATCAAACAAAGAGGAAGACTATTTTAGATAGTTATTTGGGGCTGACTTATTCAGGTGGTAGATTCAGTCCCAGGAGAGTGGCGTTGCGTGACTGAGCTCTCTGGCTGGTCCTCCAAGTGCCATCTACCCAAAGGACCAGCACCTGCAGCACTCGATCAGCCTGACCTGGGGTGGTTTTAAAAGGTGCCCACAAATTCCTTGCCACCTTTTCCTTCAAAAAGCAAAGCTTACCCTTCCTTCCCTTGAGGGTGGCCAGACGATAACGTGTGTCTACGGAGTAGACTGCCACGGAAGTGAGGTGTGTGTGACTCTGAGACTGGGTGATAAAGTCACTGGTTTCTTCTTGGTTCTTTCTTTGGATAGCTCCCTCGGGGGGAAGCAGGCTGACACAGAGTGAGGACCCTCAAGCAACCTTGACAGGCCCACAGAGCAAGGAACTGAGTCCACTCGCCAACAGCCGGCACAGAACTGAAGCCATGAACTTGCCAACAACCACGAGGGTGAGCCTGGCTTGTTTGCCAGGTCCGGAGAGATCGTGAGCCAGAATCACCCCATTATACTGCTCCAGAAGTTCTGACCCAAGAAGCTGTAAGATCCTATGTCTGTTCTATTAAGCCGCTAAGTTTGGGGGTAATTTGTTATGCTGCATGCTATCAAACCTACCGAATCGGAACACACATTAAAATAGCCCCCCACGCAATTCAGATCCACACTGAAACAGGAGCAGCACGGTTACAGAGGACCACAACGATTGGTTTGTAATTGTGGCCTTTCTCCTAATGAGCTTTACCGGGGTCCTCAAACTACGGCCGGCGGGCCACAACATTTATCTGGCAAGCCGGTGTTTCTGCCCCCACTGCCTGTCCTGCTTAGCAGCTGACTCGTCCCGGGCCCATAGGAATTTGTTCATAGGTTTTTTTAAACTATAGTCCGGCCCTCCAACAGTCTGAGGGACAGTGAACTGGCCCCCTGTTTTAAAAGTTTGAGGACCCCTGTGTGTCACGTTATCTGCCTGCACGAACCCGGTGGGCAGAGACGCAGGCCACCACTCTAAAGGACAGTGAGGGAGGTGCCTCTGAGAGAAACGTGGAGGAGGGGCTGCAACGCAGGAAACGAGAACGAGACATCTCCATGCTTCACACCGACGGCCGCGCCTCATTCGCTGCGTGTCATCAAGCACATTGTACATCTGCATCAACCAAGCAATTTCAGCTCATCCCCCGGGTGTTTAAGGCATGTAAAACATCTCGTCTCCTAAGCTACAGCTCCATCTGCATTTTGCCCAGTCTACATGAAAACAGCCTAATTTTGATTTTCCTTCCAAATATGTAAATTGGTGCTTCAACTTGACTAAATCACAAAGTCTTGACTTTCCTCACTGGAAGAGCGCTGCCCAAGGATTGGGGCAGATTCACATTTCAACGACCCGCTTTCAATGAAAGGCTGAGGCGCATCTGTGGGATGTGATGCGCATGGCTAGCACCAGTTTAAGAAGAAGGCTCAAGACTAGTTTAGAAATGTTGCTTATTTCTAAAGGGACCCTCAGGGAGATTTTTGCCCAGGGCACATGGTAATCAGAAGTTCTGTACAGTGGACATGTCCAAGATGAGTGGACGCTTCCCATATACTCCACCCCCATGCTGAAACCCTAACACAGGGAGAGGTACAGACTTGTACTTTTCAGGAGTCATGCACACAACTGTCATGCAACCCCGACTGCGATCAGCTCTTAAAATAGTCACTTACTCCTCACTTAAGGACTATCTCATTATCTTGACATTTCACATTGACGACAATACTCAGAAACGTACTCTCTGACTATGGTGCACATTAACCTGCAGCTCCTCCCCAGGCCTGGCTCCCGGACCCCTGACTCCAGAGCCGCCCACATCTAAAGAAGCCAGTTCTCCAAAGGCCTCCTTCCCTCCAATTCACTGTAGCATTTTTGCAAATAAGAGACTAAGGCAGATATTGGTGGGGCTCTCCAGAGAAGGCAGGTGTGGAGGAAGTTACTGCTGCTGCTCTGCTTTGCCCAAGTGGCCCGGAGGGACCAAGTCCTGGACCTGGCAGCTGTAGCAAGTCCAGCAGCCCTGGGGCTGGGGCGACTGAGCATCTCTTCTGAGCAGCTGTTAGTCTTCGGGTTTTTGGTCTTGAATTTCAAGGCCTCCAAGACCAGCAGTGTGCTGTTCATTTTGGGGGGTGGGTGGTGATGGTGGTGAGGGTCCTCTCTGGGGTATGGGCATGGGCAGCAACCCCCAGCAACCGTTTTAACCCCTGGCACTACTGCTTGCTCAAATCAACTGTGCCTCTAGTGCAGCTACCAGGGCCCCAGGATGGCTCAAGTCACAGCCCTGAGGGCAGGGCCGCAGGGCCCAGAACACAATGGTACCTCTTCTTGCTCACCATCTGGCATTCTGCCTGGAAAATCTTACCTGAGTTTGTCATGTGCCTGGCTCTTTCCCTTTCTGTGGTTTTTCATTTAAATGTCTCTTCCTCTGCATGGTGCAATGAATTGTCTTCCTATGGCCTTTCTGGACATGGTCTTGTAACATCCACAAAATGACTGGTTGGGACTATGCAAATAGGCACTGGTGGCCCACCAAGGGGAGTGGATAGCTTGTTAACAATGGAAATTTAAGGTGCATGGATCCTAGGGGAGACCATGCAGACAGGGTCTGGAACCCTAACAAGGGTCAGCTTTACCATCCTGCTAGACTGAGAGAGAGAGCCAGTCCCAGAGCAGAAGGGGACTTTCCTATCTCCAAGAAAGAAGTGCCATGAGTACAGCATGCCTCTTAGATGTGGAGTGCCTGCACGGAGAACTTCCTAACCCAGGGGCAGGCGTTATACCACCAGGGACAGCATGGGACTGGCAATGGTGGCAAAGACATGGCAGCAGTAGAGCCAGGAGATCAGTGTGACAACGTCGTTGGCTTTCTGGCCCACAGTACTTCAGTGGGTGTGTTGACCCGTGGCATGAGAGAGAGGGCAGGGAACTTACTGCAGGCACGTGTGGTCAGAGTTAAAGAGCTTTGTGGCACACTGCTGAGCAGGGCAGAGGTGAGACTGAGAGGTTGTGGGGCAATGGGCCAGAGAGCCCAGCCTGCAGGTCGAGAAGCAGCTTTCTTGATTGAAGCATTGTATCCTCCGTTGTTCCTGATCTTGAGGGATGGCCTGTTACTTCAGTAATATGCCCCATAATTTTTGAGTGCTGTTTGAATTCTTTGCAATTGTACTGAATTGTGAAACCTGGCCAAGAAGCAGAGTGATGAGAGGGCTGGAGAAAGGTTAGAGAGAGGATATTGCTGTAAAGAAGGGAGATATGTCTGACTTCATAAATTTGAATCTTGGGCTGCTTGTCTTGATTCTGCTTCCTAGTGGCAACATTCGAGGAGGCCCGACACGCGTCCATGTTACCCTTTGCAATCATTATGCGCCTCTCACCTGTCATTCTATATAGGCCAGGAACCTCACACCCTCTCCAAACCTCTCTCAAGTTGGCTCCCCATGTCATCAGCGTGCTTATTTCTGTCTAGCCCCGACACCTCAAAGTGTTCTTGCTTATTTATTTATTACTTATTGTTTGGCTCCCCGAATATAAGTTCCCATGCGAGTGAGTGAGGACTTTGCTCTGGGAGTCATTAGTGCTGGCCACCAAATTGTTCTGGTTCTAACCCTCTGGACCATGGTGGCTTGTACGTCTACTCCCGTCCCCCTGCTCTTTCTCCTCCCGTGTCGCAGTGGCTAGCAATCCAGGCTCTAGGCAGTGGCTGCATCCTGCTCCTGGGTGAGGTCAGAGAGGAACAGAGCTTTCAGATCTCCTCTATGAAAACGTGGCAGGAGAAAGAGACCAGTGCCTGTAGTTTTAACCTGCAAAGGTTTGGAGGACTGGCTGTTATTGAAGCAGAACTTAGCTCATCCTGACAGACGCACCTGCCTTTCAGTGGCACTGTATCCACAGCGCTTAGAACAGTGCCTGCTTCAAAGCAGATCTTCAAAACATATTTGCTGACGATCTTAATGCATGTAAAATGGTCTGACGTTTCTGTGGGTACTTCAGTGAATAGATGATGGGGATAATTACTTGCACAAAGACACTGAGGTATGTGGAACCAATCATTAAAGCCTTTACTTGGTGATGCAATGACCATTTAAAGCTCAAAGCAATGACCAAAGTTATAGTAACTTTATTGACCAATAGGTACTGCCTAGGTGAGTATGTTTTGCAAAGTCATGCTTGAGATAATGAACTTCGAAGCTGCAAAATTCTACAGGCCATTCATGAAACCAAGATTAGGAGTAGGACCCCTTTAGAAAGCTCATGGATTTTGTTCCAGGAACCAATGCACACTCAGGGTGCTTACGGGACACCATGAGCAACGGAGAGCTCCTGTTGTGATTTACACTTCTGCATGAATTTGCGAATGGAATTATTTGAAGCTGAAGCTGACACGGGTACCCGGGCAGGGTAGAGGTCAGGGTAAGGAGAGAAGCAACACAGTAGGGTCTTTAAAGCTGGAGCCAGCATGATTGGCTTGTGTCATTGCATATCCACTTTGTGGCTGCATGGATTTGAGCAAGTTAGTTCCTGATCCCTGAGCTACAAAACAGGGCTAACTAGTCTACCCAGGCCTGGTAAGAGCAATGATAGAGATTAAATGAATGAACAGAGGCAACACCCTCTGAAGAATGCTTTCTACATAGTAGGTGCTCAGCAATGGTTTGTATTTGTTATTTCCAGGAACTAATGCGGCTATCCGAGAAGCTCTGGTGATATGGTTTGGTGTTGTGTTGGGCTGCTATCGGCACGGTCAGTGGTTCACCACCACCAGGCATTGCTTCCTTGGGAGAAAGAAGAGGCTTTCTATCCCTGTAAAGCCTTACAGTCTCGAAAACCCAGAGGAGCAGTTATTTCCACCCTGTCCCCAGGGTTGCCTTGAGTGAGCACTGACTTGTTGACAGTGAGTTTTGGGGCTCCTCCTAGCCAAGAATTCCCGTCTAGTTGGAATGCTTATGGGTAAGAAGCGGAGTGTGATCCGTCTCTCCAGCCTTCCTGTGGAACGTTTATGCCTCTCCATCGCTGCTTCTCTCTCTCTGGGAAGTTACAAACCATCCAAAGTAAATGCCCTCTGATCCTGCCTGCACGCATGGGCAGAACTCATTGGATTCAGGGATATGGATGAAGAATGCTCACAGACATGGCCATAGCTCCCCTCAGCAGTTAGTACTGTGAAGGAGAAGAGAAGAGCAGGTGCTATTTAGGGTCGCGTGTTAGTGTATCAAGTCCTGGCTGAATGCTGGGAGGTAAAGGGACTGATTTGCCAACAGCATACTTTTTCAGAAACAAGCAGCTTACCTTCATTTCTTGCTCTTGGTTTGATGCAGGTAATACCTGAGGTTTTGCTTCCAATTTGTATGTAAAATTGAACAAGTCTGGGGAGAAAAATGTAGTCTACTTTCACATAGATGTACTCTAGAGTTAATCCTGTGTATTTTGACACATCAAAAGTTCCCCTATAGTTCTTAAATATGACTTTTTAAGCCCAAAAGGCATATGACAAGCAGAAACGCTTACAGATTATTGCAAATTACTTCAGTAATATTTGGAAAGGGTTAACTGGCATGAGCATTCACTTTATTCTGTAATGATGATCTATGCAAAGTTAATTCTAAGTCATTAAATCTAACCCCATTTCATTGTGACAGTCTGATATGATTTAATGGGATTACTGAAATGGTTTCATAAATCCAGGTAACACGATCCTTGAAAATCCGAGAACAAGGAAGGTATATTTCTGAATTTATCATTAAGAAAGTGAATGTGCAGAAAGGGCTTTAAAATGTTTATAGAAAACATGGACTTAAAATAAAAGCATGGAATTTGTCTGTGAACTTTTTGAAGCCTGCTCAGGTTTGTTTGGGGCCAGACAATGACCTATGTGCCTCTGACTTGGACTCAGGTGAGGTGAGGTGAGGTGATGTACATCCACTGTGACCAGCGCAGACGGGCACGCCTTCTGAGAAGGACGCAGGACAAAGGGGAAGAGAAATATGCCACAAATCCCATTATTTTAGTGAGCATGAGGTCTGAAAATCTCAAAAGTGTTCCCCAGTTTACTCTCTCCTAGAGTCTCAACTAATGTACCTGACAGGAAAGTGCAGTTCAGGTTAGCTGTGCTACGATTTTCATTTCCTCTAAAAGCCAGGCACTTACTCCTCGCACCAGCAGGTGTCAGTGTAGCTACTTTAAATTTGGGGGCAACTTTTCAGTAGATAAATACAAAGACACTTAGATGAGTAAGAATGCATTGTTTTTTGACACAGACTTCAAGTTGAGAGAGTATTTACTGGTTTCACACAGGACATGTTAAAGTTGCCAAACAGCACAACAGCATCAAACTTCAGGAAGGCAAACCGATGCTCATTAGACACGGATACCTTAGTGACGAGGGCACACTGGTTAATGAATTGTGATGTCATTTTTGTGGGAGACTCGCTTTATTATAGAGCTAAGGCTATTCTGCATCTTTCCATTTCAAGCCCATGTGATCTGGCAAATAAGGATGCTCGGGGGACCTTTCGTCACTTACCGGATATTCCTGGTGTCCAGAGGGACAGTCCTCGCTTCCCTTTTGCCAGGGCCACTGAAGTAGAGAGACTTGCCATCGTTAAGTGTTCCACAGCCAGTCCCAACCTGGCCGCCAGTTATCTTGTACCACAGGGGGCTGAGCTTCCCCTCAAATCTGTCGAACATCTCACTGTGATTCGGGATACTGGACACACAGCTTCCTTGTGCGGCTTCAGAGGAAAGAAATACATTAGAAGGGATGCTTGCTGGAATTGCTAAACATGAAAAGCTTTTTTTTAGCATACGGGAAAGGAAGTATTTCTGTTGTCTTATGGGCATGAAAGATGCCCTGGTACCACAGTGGGTTACTCCTTGGGCTGTTAACCTCAAGGTCAGCAGTTCAAATCCAACATTACTCCGTCAGAGAAAGATGAGGCTTTCTGTTGCCTTAAAGGTTTATAGTCTTAGAAAGCCCCTGGGGCAGTTCTATCTACTCTGTCCTATAGGATGGCCGTGAGCCAGCGGCAGTGGATCTGGATTTTTTTTTTTTAAAGGAGGAAAGCAGTCACTTGTACCTTGTGAACACTTTTATCTTATGAACACTTGTATCTACAGCTGTCTGTCTGTAACATCGCCATCGATGTAATCAAAAGCACTCTTCTACCTCCAAATGAAAATAAACAGAAAAAGGAGAGCTATTGGAAACCACAGTTCCCTAGTTTTCACTACTTAAGAGGATTTGTGTGAACTGAGAGATAGTTTCTATCTCAAATACCATCGGCTAGTGTACTGGCCTCCTATTAGAGATTTCACAAGGGAAGTCAATCCCAGACTTTTCAAAGCTACCATCGAAGCCACAAGTGGATAGGCCTCTCCACAGAAGGCCCGTAGCATCATATGCTTGCCTTTGGTCACACGCCAAATGAAGGCCAGACACCGAAAAGCTGATGCATCCTTTTGAAGTTGCCTCCAGAAAAAAAAAAATCTTTAAAAACATTTGGAAACTTAGGATGTTTTCTCCAATTTTAACTCTTTAATCTCAGCTGCCTTTTCATTTTTCCTTGCAGCAACATCCAAAGTGGACGGTGGTCAGACACGGCTTCTCTTAGAAAGCCTCTCTTTTGGTAATCTTGTGTATATTATTTCATGTGCATTTTTACTTCACATGCAAACTTATCTATACACAATTTAAAGGTCACGCAGAGGTCCTGCTGCACAATGATTAGGAGCTGAGGCTTCAGGTTCTGCCTCCCGGGGCTGGAAGCCCAGTTCTCGCAACTCCTAGCTCTGTGACCTTGGGAGAGTGACTGACGCTCCCTATGCCTCAATGTCTTCCTACGTGACCAGGAGCAGTTGAAATCCCACGGTGCAGGGCTCTTGTTCAGATCCGTAAGATGAAAGGAAATGTACTTGGTAGAGTGCCTGATACATAGCAGGGACTCAGTCAGTGCTGTTACTGGCATTACTGATGCACAGCTCTCTGGAGAGAAGGAGATCGTGCCATCTTGCTGTCCTTCCTTGGCATGCTTCTCCTCTTGGGTGGTGGCAGCCGCTGCTCTTGGCTCATGGCAACCACGTGCACAGGGGGATGAAGCACTGCCCGTTCCTCTGCCGGTGCCATCTCCAGGATCTGATCACTGTGACCCATAGCTTCTCACTGACTGCTTCTCTGGAAGGAGATCACCAGTCTTTCCCCGCTAGTCCGTCTTAGTCTGAAACTCTGCTGAAACTCGTTTAAGCACGACAGCCACATGGGCGCCTCCAAGGACAGACGAGCGGCCGTGGTGCACCAGGTGCATCGGTCAGGAATCAAAGTGAGGTTTCCTTAATGGCGGCTGAGAATTCTACCCTGAACCTCCCCTGCCCTCTCTCTTCCCTAAGCCTGCTGTCATGGAGTGCATGCTGACTCACAGCGCCCGCATGGCTGGGGAAAACGGCCCCATCAGTCTCCCAAAGAGAAGCTGGTGGGTTCGAACCTCTGACCATAGGGGTGGCAGTTGATGCTTTAACCACCACACCATCAGGGGTCCTTTCTCCTCCTTTGGAAGTTCAAAACTTTAAAACATCTTAGCATTTCAGGCACTTGGGTTGAACATTTCTATACATCTCAGGCTTAAAGACTGACAAACTCAGATTCTATATGATTGGGAGAAGTAACCTGAAATGCAGTCAGCAGAGGTGAGTGTTTTATAAACCATCATACGCAACGCATTCAGCCTTACCGGTATATCCCAGGTCGCAGAAACACACGCCAGAAACACAGTCTCCGTGGCCACTGCAGGAGCTGGGGCAAGGCTCGGATATGTACACTCCGTCCAGACCAAACGCAGGCACGTTTTTCTGTGAGCTGCTTTCCTGAATCCATCGGAACCTGGTTTTGCTGCAGGGAAAACAACACTTAGGTCTCTCACCCTGATGTCTTATATCCAAGCACTTAAATACCAAACGGTTCAGAATCATTCAAGAGCTTTTTTTTTTTTATCTTTTTTTTTCTTTAACATTTTATTAGGGGCTCATACAACTATTATCGCAATCCATACACACATCAATTGTGTAAAGCGCATTTGTACATCATTCTCAAAACATTTTCTCTCCACTTAAACCCCCGACATTAGGTCCTCATTTTTCCCCTCCCTCCCCGCTCCCCCATCCCGCGTGAGCCCTTGATAGTTTATAAATGGGTATTTTGTCATATCTTGCCCTGCCCGACGTCTCCCTTCACCCACTTTTCGGTTGTCTGTCCCCCAGGGAGGAGGTCACCCACAGTTCCATGTAATCGGTTCCCTCTTTCCCACCCATTCTCCCTTTACCCTCCCTGTTTTGCCACTCACACCACTGGTCCTATAGGGCTCATCCATCCTGGATTCCCTGTATTTTCAGTTCCTATCTGTACCAGTGTACCTCCTCTGGTCTAGCCAGACTTGCAAGATAGAATTCGAGTCATGGTAGTGAGAGCAGGGAGGAAACATTTAGGAACTAGAGGAAAGTTGTATTTCTCATCGTTGTTACATCGCCCCCTGACTGGCTCATCATTCAAGAGCTTTTATACAGGTTTGAAGGTCATGCCAACTGGATGGCACATCTAACCTCCGTAAGGTGCTTCCCTCAGGTGTTTTCAAAACCCCCTAATTTCTTCCTCAGCTTAAAGGTTTCGAAACCAGGAAGCCATGGTATGGAAGGCCTTTTTCATGTACGTGTGGGGAAAATGTATATAGCTTATATACACATCAAATATCTGCTGTGTGAAGATTCTTCACCTTTGATCATGGAAAGGAAGCAGGAAGAGCCAGTGAATCACTCCCCAGCCTTTCTGAGCATCCCTCACATGCACAGCAGATTTTGGATGGGCAGAAGCACTGAATACCTTTTACTTGCACAGCACCTTCTTTATTAGTAAGTGGAACCCAGAAATATCTTTATGACCCCACCACTGCACTGATTTTACGAGTATTTTCAGAAAAGGCTACTGGGATATGTCACGCCATCACACAGAATGTTCTTTGCTGGGGCAAATGGGGGATTCTGTGTCTGTGTTCTTGGCACGAATCTGGTAGGAAAGAGGAAGTCTAGACTGGCAGCTCTCCTCCCACCCATTTCCTTCTGCCTTCTCTCTCATCTTCAAATCTCTGAGACACGCATTCTGTGTCCTCTGAGCAACCAGATGGGCTGCCAGTGGACACTGGTAATGGCTAGTACACAAAGGAAGGACCCAGTAACAGAGCTTACAACTTGGCCACCAGTGGGCTGGGCTGCTGCCCAGTCGTGCTCCCTCCAGGACCAGACGTTAGGCTGCCACCCTGCAAAGCGCCCCATCCCTCTTCAGCCCCCTTCACCCTTCCGGCACGTCACTTTCCTTTGTAGGGGTATTGGAACTCCCACCCACCACTTAGGGTTTCACTCCAGGGACACTACCTCTTAGATCTCAGTTGTACTGAAATCAGAGAAGGAAGATTCAGTTATTTAGACTCTAATTCATTTTGTGGCTCACATTTATAGGCTTGGGGTGAATTTGGTTTCCCAATAAACAAAGGTAAAGCATTTTAAAGGTCAATAAAGACTGTCCAGGATAATTGTAGGCAGAGAGGGTTCCTTCCCTCTGTGATTATAGTGAAAATAATACAGCAATATCAGAATCTGTTTTGTTTTGTTTTTCAAATAGCTTTGGTAATTTGGCAACCCTAAACATAACCTTGGCTTGGCCCTCCTTGCCCCTCTCCCCCCACCACCTTAAGGTACCTATTCTTGGCAAATTTTCAAAATTTAACTAATGAAGTTGTTCACTAGTTTTGAACATTTCCAGCAGACCTGTTAACACACGTCTCAGTTTCAGTTTATTATGAGAGAGGTGAACATATTTTGAAGTTCTTTTGGAGTTAATTCAAAATATATGGGTCTTATTTTTTAAGGATCAGAAAAACAAAAAACAAAGGCCAAAAATAAAGGTGGGGGGTGAGGGGGAAGAATCAGAATATAGTTGTCCTAACATCACAGATCTCGGGGAAATTCCTTTCATTGGGCTAGGAAAGTTACTCAGCCTGTAAGAGATTTTTTCATCTCAAAGGAAGTAGATAGAATTGATGAATGGGCAGAAGGACATTGGGCCTCCACTCAAGTACTCCCTCAACACAAGAATACTTTCTTCTAGTAAATTGGCATTCTATGATGCTCACCTTCCCGA
>NW_022103920.1:42290618-42329327 GCF_000313985.2 Echinops telfairi | reverse complement strand
GGAAAAATGAGGACCTAATGTCGGGGGTTTAAATGGAGAGAAAATGTTTTGAGAAACGATGTACAAATGTGCTTTACACAATTGCTGTGTGTATGGATTGGGATAACAGTTGTATGAGCCCCTAATAAAATGTTAAAAAAGAAAAAAAAAAAAAAAGAATTGATGAATGGTAACTTTTGCCAATCGCTCTGAAGCAAAAGGTTAAAACTTCCATGCTTCTCACGATAACAGGAAGACACACCAGTGACCAGAAACAAGTCCTCTTTGATTAGAAGTCATGCTTGCTTGCCTTTCTGTTATTATTTCTTTTAAACACTAGAAGTCAGAGAGACACAGGTCCCAAATTGTTGTCCTGTGCAAAGCAATTAAAAAGGTTAAGAATCATCTCTGTCTCCCACTCAAGCGGTGATTTTGGAAAAGATGGGGAGGCTTCTCCATCAAGTGCCCTGCTTTGCTGAAGCAATGCGCTCAGATTTGGGCACAGAAGTAGAAGTGTTGAAAAGGTTGCATAAGCTCATCTTTTGGTACGATTCTAGTAACAGTTTTGGTATGCTGATAGGGAATGACGGGCAAGAGAACCTTTGGTCACCCGTCGCTGTTCCGTGGGGTCCTGCCATTCTGCACAAGGACTGCAAAGTAATCAGCTCCTGGGCTGGCCGGGGAGGAGGCACCCTGGTCTGCAGCTCCCGAGCTAGTCATCTTCCTCAAAGAAACACATGGGCTGCCAGATGCTCGAGAAGAGACAAGATCCCAGGAGCTCCCTTTTAAAAATTCCAAATTTAAATAAAGAAAAAAGAAACCACAAATCAAAATGACTAATCACTTGGATGTAGGGGGAGGCCAGGACATGGTGAATCATAGCTGATGGTCCTAGATGAAGACTATATTTCAGAATGAAAGGGCAAGAGAGAGAGAGTTTTAGTTTTCTGTTGGACGGTGTGACTCAGAGGATGACACAGCCTTCACTGCCATTCTTCCAAGTTGGGCCTGGCTCCTCCCATGCCTCCTGCTGTCCTGCTCACTCTCTGAAGCATGGTCTTGGCACTTAGCATCGTTAATTTATCAATCTCCAGACTGTTGGTGCAAGAAGCAGAACTGGAGGAGTTCTCTAAAGAACTGGAGTCAAAGAGGGATCATCAGAAGAAGGGAGGGTATAAGTAAAACAGTTAAGCTAGATGTATGTCTAGATGACATGTACCTTTCATCTTTTTTAGAATAGAAGAGATACAGACTTGTAATGATGATGATATTGATGATACGGTACATGTGTTATTTGTTTATTTTGTCTTTTCAGGTATGATTTCTTGATTAAAAATATTAATTTATCCTAGAAAATATATATTTTTTAAAAATGGTCTTCACTGGAGTTCGAGGGTGGGGAATGTCCAGGCCATGGGCAGTATAAAGGCCCTCAGAATCATCAATACCAATAAATGCTTTGTGTTTCGCTAAAGAGTAGCAGTTCCAGGCATCACATTAGCGGTGGGTTCACTCAATGTTTGACCTGTATGGCTCACAAATAATGTTATAAATATCCAAAAAGCACGTGGCAGGAAGAAGGTCCCCTGCTTCTACAATGTGTCAATAACGATGGTTGGTACTTGGTCCTCATTTAGCCTTCCCTGATTCCAGCAACATTTCGAGGCACCTGCATGATTCCAGGCATAGTGATAGGACTGGTGACTTAATGGTGACAAAACCCAACTATGATCTCTGCTTTCATGCAGCCTGTAGCTGAATAAGGAGACAGACCCAATCAAACCCTTGCATGACTGAATGTGAACATGCAATTCTGACAACTGCTTCCATTAAGAATGATATAGATCAACAACAAAAACCCAATCCAATTTAAAAATGGGCAGAGGACATGAACAGATTCTGGTGGCCAAGAAACACGCGACAATATGCTCACAATCAGGAGCCATTGAACAATCCTGAGCTATCATCTCACTCTAGCCGTAACCGCGACATTCTCTAATTCAGAACGCAACAAGAGCTGGCGAGGGTGTGGAGAGACTGGGACTCTCGTTCACTGCTGGGGGGACTGCAGAATGGTGCAACTACTGTGGAAAACGGTACGGCTCTCAACATTTAGAACACACAGACTATTTGATAAGCAATCCCACTGCAGGTACAGAGCCCACAGAAAGACGAGCTGGGACTGGATCAGAAATGTGCACACCCATGTTGCTTGCAGCACTAGTGTTGGGAGCAAAAAGAAGGAGGCAACCTGAGTGGCATCAACAGATGACTGGATAAACACACATGGTGGACACAATGGACCATCCAGCAATGTTAATGAACAACCAAGGATCTTCAGGGAGATGAACCTGGAGGGCAGTATTTTGAGTAAAGTAAGTTAATTGCCAAAGGGTAAGTATTGAATACATCCACTATGATAACAAGTTAAGGAAAAGTTTACACACCGGGGGAACAAACCCAAACCAACCATTTTTTGATGCTTACTAGGCATGGAGTCCTGCTGGCATAGTGGTTACATCTTGGCCTGCTAACCATGAGCTCAGTAGTTTGAAACCACCAGCCACTCCTCGGGAGAAAGAGGAGACTTTCTACTCCTCTAAAGAGTTACAGTCTCGGAAACCCGCAGGGGCAGTTCTACCCTGTTCTATAGGGTCGCTAGGCATTGGGAAGGACATGACAGCAGTGAAATTTTAGGAATGGGAGGGGAGGGGAGAGAAAATCAATAGCAGGTTATTAATGTATATAATAGAGCAAACATGGGACAAAGGTATGTAAACTTCTTAGCACCCAGAGGTCCTGGGTCATTGAGTATAGAGGCACATGACCATAGTCATGGGGACATCAAGGTCATTGGCCATGAGGAAGGGCCTAGGTTGTCTGTTCTAAGGAGCATGTATTTCCCTGGTGTTATTGTCCTGGTGGCAAAGAAGAAAACAGGAAAAGGATCTTACCCCTTACTTTGGTGATCAGCAATGGAGATCTTAAAACCTTCTGTGTGGCCATCTGAGGCACAACATCTGACTTCCCTCTGGCAGGAGCAAATGAAGGGAGCCCTGGTAGAGTGGGGGTTACCACTGGACTGTGATCCTCAAGATGAGCAGCTCCAAACCCCCAGCCGCTCTTCCCGAGAAGGAAGGGCCTTTCTATTCCCTTAGTCTCAGAAACTCACAGGGGCAGTTCCATCCTGCCCCACAGGGTGGCTATGCGTCCCTATTGACTCAAGGACTGTGAGTTTTTGCTTTGTTGTTGTTTTGTTTTAGTAAATTAGAAGAAAACCAAAGATGCATGGAAACAGTTCAATGGACTACTGGACCACACGAATCTCAGCCCCTATGCCCTTGAGACCTGAAAAAAATAGATGATGGTGCCAGTTATCACTGCTGACCACTCTGAAAAGGATCACAATGGAGGGTCCTAGATGGAGCGGAAGGAAAATGTGGGAAACTAAAAACAATAATTAAAAAAAAGTTCAGGCTTACTGTTCTAATGGAGACAGGTGGAAGCCCTGAGACTATGGCTCTTGGCCACTTTTTGGGCCTGGAATTGAACTTACAACCTTAGCTTGACTTTCAGACAAATGAAAACCCCAAACCACACGCACTGCACCTTGTGTTAGCAGCCCAACTCGTAACTCACAATTCTGCCAGAACTCCTACAGCCAAACAGGCCTAGAAAATAACAGAGAACCCCAACCAAATTCACTGCCATTGAGCCAACTCCAACTCATAGCGACCCTTTAGAACAGAACTGCTCTTTTTGGAGACTATAACTGTGATGATAGTAGAGCACCTCATATCTCTCCTGTGAAGGGGCTGACAGTGTCGAACCCCTGACCTTGTGGCTAGCAGTCCAATGTGTAACCACTATACCACCAGAACAATGACACCAGGGAAGCACATGCTCTTTAGAATGAGCAGTCGTATGAGATCAAATAGACGGCATTTATCCAGGGACAAAGTTCAAAAGGCAGGACTAACAGAAAAACCAAACTCACTGCCACTGAACTTCTGATCCTTCTTCTGCAGAGAAGCTGCTGGTTTTGAACTGCTGACCTTGTGGTTAACAGCTCAATGCATAACCACTCTGCCACCAAGGCTCCTGGGAAATAAGGACAACTGGAAACTGTGAGCCCAGGAAGGAAGTGGAAAAGTGCTGTTACCCTGGAAGTACGGTGAACCATGTCACAAAATGTGTAGGAATTACTGAATGGAAAACCAACTTGCATGGTACACTTTCACTCAAATTACAATAAAAAGTTAAAGTACAAAAATTCATAATAAGTAAGTTCGCAGCATAGAGCTAAGAGGACATGTAATAAGTCTTTGACTAGATAGCAGCAAGGATTCTCAGAAAGTGATGACTGCGGAAAGAGTTTAATCTTATGTAATTTTACTGTAAGAGCCCTGGTAGCACGGAGGTTATGCTTTGGGCTGTGATCTGCAAGATCAGCAGTTTGATACCACCAGCTACTCCTCAGGAGAAAGACGAGGCTCTTTATTCCCATCAACAATGACAGTCTCAGAAACTCACAGGCCAGTTTTACACTGTCCTCTAGGGTCTCTATGCTTCTGCATTGACTCCACAGCAGTGAGTTTGGTTTTTGGAATTTTACTAGAAACAAGCCATAATGTGGTGCTGAGGATCGAAAGCTTCTCCATTGTCCTGTGAGTCCCAGATCAGGAAGGAAAAGGGGATGTGAAGACTACCGTCCTGTCTCCTGGCTGTTTTCCCCTTTGCTTGAAGGACTGAGAGACTCGAACTGGTTTCTACACCCCATCCTTCCGCACGCACACACTTCAGAGGGATGCTGCGGCTGTTTAGGTTCCCGGGAAGAATTCGCTGGTGATGGGTAGAGGTGGGGGAGACAGTCTTCAGAATACAAAGGAAGTGTGTCTCTGGCCTCCCTCAGACCTACCGTCGGGTGTTTGCATGCTGTGTAAGGAAGGTAGGACACAGCTCTATGGCATGCTGCATGGGTGGGAGGCTTGGCCTGTGTTTACTGCCATCACGGTCTTTCCCCTGCAGGCAACAGCCACGCGAACTAATCTGAGCTAAGACTGCAGCTCTGAGAAAAATCTGCTTGGAATTATTTCTAAAAGAGCCATGTTTTAGCACTTGGAATTCACAGCTTTCTAACACTCCATTTGGAGATATCTGAGTTTGTGGGAAATACCGCACAAGGATCAATAACAGCTTACTGAAGCTTATTTACTTGGACTACAGTGGAAACATATTTCCCGTTATAAGACAGAGGGTTCTCATCGCAAATGCCGTCAACCAGCAAGCTGGATGGGATTCAAAATTATTCAGGAAGTTTGATTTGAAAGAGGGAAGATTTTAGATTTCATCTTCAAAAGCTGAGGTCCAAGAAAATATTGATAACAGTGGAATCCTCAAAATATTGACTCACTTTGTGATACTAAGCTTTTCCTGTGAATTTATCAAGGAGCTCATTCCACCGAACATCAACGGAAGTTTCAGCTCCAACTGTACGTATTATTATCAGGCTTTGAGGAAACCAAGCCAAATCTGTGTTCCGTGGCTCCGACTGCATCGACTGCTTTCTCATAGTGGTGTCTTCCAGCAGCAAAACTCTCTTCACTGCAGCAAGTGCGCACCACGTGGTGCTTCCTAACTGCTTGGCATGCTGCAAACATCTATTTGGAAGGGCTCTGGTTAAGCTGCAGTTCCACAGAAGTATGATGGGAGGAAAGCAGTGATGGAGTACACAGCTTGGACTACTATACAGACAACTTCAGAGCTTGGGCTAACTGAGCAAAGGCAGGGCAGGTCCCAGCTTACGAAGCTATGGCAAATTAACCCATTATGAGAGCACGCCAAGATTTGGGAGGCTAGTTTCAGTTACACCTTTAAGTGATACTCAGGCAGTGAAGGATCACATTTTTGAAATACTCTGCATTTTGGGAAGGCTCTGAAAACAGAAAATGAAAACAACACAAAAACCCACTGCCATCAAATTGATTATAACTCATAGCGACCCTAAAAGGCAGAGTAGGGTTTCTGAGCCCTTAAATCTTTATAAACGCAGACAGCCTCATCTTTCTCCTACAGAGTGGCCAGTGGGTTCGAACCACTGGCTTTGTGGTTAGCAGCTGAACGCTAGCCCATTATGCCACCAGAGCTCTTGGATGAGCAAAGTACAACTCAATAACTCATGGTCATTGAGTCAATTCTGACTCATAATGTGAATTGATTGGCAAACCCTATGTTTAGGAAGGACAGAGTTATACAAGATAGGGAGGAAATGCCCCTATGGGTTTCTGAGACTCCCATATTTTACAGGAGTAAAAAGGCTCATATTTCTCCTGTTAAGGTACTCACTGCTTTGAACTGCTGACCTTGCTCCCCAATGCACAATCCACTCTGCCTCCAGGCAGAGCAGCAGAGCTAACTTATTAGGGCCACTGTACCATGTCTGCCTGTGGCTTCCCTTGGGTCTCTTTGCCAGATCATTCCCATCTTCCTGACATCCAAATGTCCAAATGTCCAATCCTTACAAGTCTTATCATTTTCTAGTTATACTTTCTTCTTATCTATAACATGGATTTTAACTTACCAGCTTCAGGTTCCTAACTCTCAACTCTTTCATTTAAAATGAAACGTAGTCTATACTATATTTTTGTTTGGCTGTCGTGTACGAATCTCAACATAGCCCAAGCCAAAGTTTTGCTTTTCTTCTTCTGTAACTACTCTGGCTTCACTGAACTCAGAGCATGTAACCATCCTTCACCCGTCTGCTTTTATTAAGACCTCTTCCTATTGCGGCTTTATTTTTCTTTGTGACATTTATTAACAATTGAAGTGTCTACTTTGTTGAGTTCATCATTGTATTCAAGGGTTCAAGAAATGCCCAATATCTATTTATGGAATGGGTGGACAATGGCTGAAAGCCAAGGTTTTCTGATGTAAAACTTCAGTCATGTTAGGTGTTTGGAGAAGTGGTTGAGAAAGCTTTGCTGGAGATGGAAAATGCCATGAAGATTGGTGACCCTAATTAAGTCAAGAGTTTTCCAGTGTATAAAAAAACAGCACTCAAACTTTTGAAATTTCATGATCTACATGGAACATCTTGAATTACTGTGAACTGTCAAAATAATAAAAACCAATAACTAATTCACTGCCATCAAGTCAATGCTGACTCAAAAGGACCCTCTATGGATGACCCTCTATGGGTTTCTGAGACTGCAACTGTTTATGGGAGTAGAAACTCTAGTCTTTCTCCCTCAGAGCTACTGGTGGTTTTGAACTGCCAACCATGTGGATTGTAGCCTGATGTGTAACCACTATGCCACCAGGGTTCCTGTTACAATACAGCTTCCCCCCAAATCATATTTTCCAATTCCACTCTATCCGAGAGGTCACTATGAATTGAAAATCAACTCATTAGTAACTAATAATATAGTGTTTATTCCTTTGCGTAGCTTCCTCCCAAATGGGTTCTAGACTTGTCCTATGACTTTGACCAATGAGATACTAGCCAACATGACTTAAGAGACCTAAGACCTACTTGCAGAGAGCTTCCCTCTAGGAATGCTTTATAAGCATGGGAAGCAGCCCCCTCTAGCCTCTTTGAAGATGCAAGGCTATCAGTCCAGTGGAGGGCTCAGAAGTGCTGTCCACCCCCAGGCATCCCATCACCTCAACATCGCCACGTGAGTGAAGCCAGGTGAGACCAGCAAAAGAACTGTCCAGTCAACCCACAGAATTTGAAAAACCAATGTTTGTGGCTTGTAGGTACTAAGTTTTAAGCAGTATTTGATACAGCAATAGAAAACTGGTCCAGAAATTGTCCCTAAGAAGTGATGCCTTATCAAAATTTGTGATTAGCTTAGACCAACACAATGTGACAGATAATTTTGTTGTCTGGAAACAGTGGGCTTAACTCTGAAAAATACTGAAAGACCACAGAAAGAGGCAGGCCCACTTTATGCACAGACACCCATCCCCCACCACACCAGATTTTCTCCAGAATTATTTCTCGGCTAGGTATCTTGAGAAGATGTGCATTCTTTTAGGCCACCGGGAGATTCAGTAAAGATGTGTGTCCAAGGAATGGGAGCTATGGCACCAAACAGGAAGGATTTCTTTACCTGGATGCAAGAGATCTTGGAATAACAATGGTGATTCTCGTCCATTCTTCAAAGTCCCCAGTGTGGTACACTGTGGGCTCACTGAGTTCTCTGGAGTTTCCTTCACACCCTTTGCCTGCAGAAGCTGGGTAACAGCCTTCTTTCACCAGGAACCAGGACATACCGGCGTCATGAGAGTATTGAAGAAGAACTGGAGCAGTGTTGCTGAATTGGTTGGCACACCCTATGTTTAGCTATTAAAGGAGGGACAGAGTTAGACAGCCAGCATTCAACAAGTTCAAAGCCAGTATTCAACAAGTCAGGTGCCACAGTGACCAGGGCCCTTCCTACTAGTCTGCAGCAAATTTGCAACAATAAGACTTGTGAAGCTCGATTCCAATCAAAACTGATCCATAGAGTCTGCAGTTCTTTGTTTAGGCAAGCAATAAACAAACAACAATAAACAAACAAAGCCGATTGCTGTTGATCTGACTGTGGACCATGGTGGCCTCATAGAAGTCGGAGAAGAACACTGCTCCACAGGGTGGTTTCCGTGGCTGATTGTTGTTAAATCTATCACCACACCTTTCTCCTGAGGCACTTTCAACTCAAATCATAAATCTTTGGGTAGCAAACCCACTGCCGCTGAGTTGCTTCTAGCGCCCTGTAGGACAGAGTACAGTTTTCCCTGAGGGTTTCTAAGATGATACTTATCTCTGGAAGCAGACTGCCCATCTTTCTCCTGCAGAGCCACTGGTGCCTTTGAACCACTAACCCCTTGGTTAGAAGCCAAACGCTTCATGCATTGTGCCACCAGGACTCATATTAGTTAGCAGCCAAGCACAAGTAGGTGTTTCTTAGTAGACAGCTGGACTTGCTGCTCATTGGTAAATGTCTTGGGATTTGTAAGAGGGAAGAAGGAAGCAAAAGATAAGAAGCCAAGAGAGTCTTTTACTTTCTTCTCACAGGGTATAAATGGAATTAGACAAAAGATGGAGAAGCAGCCACCCTCTTCAGGACAGGATGGTTACCAGAAGATAGGGCTGTCCTCTCTGCTTCCAGGGGATCACACCTATTTATTCGGTTGTCACGCAAAAGCTCAGTAAGAAATCAGTGTCAATTTAGATAAAAGAGCCTCTTTGCTCTTCACAGCATCAAATAAGCAATAGAATCCAGAACTAAGACTATTACTGTTTTGCATGTTCATGTGGCTGAGTGTCATCACAGAACTGCTGTTATTCGGTGCTGTTGGGTTGGTTCTGATTCATAGCTATCTTATGCACAACAGAATGAAACACCCCTTAGCCCTGCTCCATCCTCACACTTGTTACGTTTGGACCTATTGTTGCGGCCACTGTGTCAGTCCATCTTGTTGACGGTCTTCCGCTCTTTTGATGAGCCTCTACTTTACCCAGCATGATGTCCCTTTTCAGGGACTGGTCTCTTCTGGTAGTATGTCCAAAGTATGAGGCAAAGTCTCACCACCTTGCTTCCAAGGAGCTTTCTGGCTGTACTTCTTCCAAGAATTAACAGTATCATAAATTAAAACTAATAATAAAAAGCAACCCAAATCTCAACACTTTAGGACAACTGTTTTTATTTCCCTGATATCTATATGGAACTATAGATTTTGATCATCTAATTGACATCACCACTTACAGCACTGCTCTCTCTTGTTTTCTTCGTATGCATTATTTCCTGATTACCTACACCAGGGCAAAGGTTCTTTTTTTGATTTGTTAATACCAGATAAATTTCTGTTAGCAAGTGAGTTAAGAGTGTAGAACCGTGTTAAAATTCATAGTTATGTGTTCATTTTGTATTAATTGCGTTCAAATGGGTCAAATGTTACAACACTGGGCATGCGTACAGTTTGAAACTCCTTTCTAAGATAACAGGCATACAAAGAATTTTAGAGCCATTTCAGGGTACATCTTTTGATCACTGTAAACGCTAAACGCTTTTCCTGATGTTTATTTAATTAGACATTGCTTATACAAATGGTCTACTCATCTTATTTCATTTGCTGGCTGGAATCATAATAGAAATTGCTTATAAGTGGCTTTATAAATCAGAATAGTCAACTTGTATAATAGAAAATATAGATGCAAGAGGGAATAAAAAGAATTCAAGAGAATAAGAATAAAGGATAAAGGGAAAGTAGAGCCATAGGCAAATCATACAGCGCAGAAGTCAAGAGGTCAACCTTTCATCCTGTGACTGTAAGGTAGCGTTAGGAAGAGGATTCAGTAGTCTCCCTATGCTTCTAGTCAGAGCAAGAAGGGCCCTCTGAGGAAGAGTCATAGTTTGTCCAGTGGAGAGTCAATGTGACTCACCTATTCAAATTTACATAGGAAAATGCCAAGAATATTAACACAGTTAAGTATTATAAAATACTGGATTTATAAAATGATATAAATGTCATTAAAACTAAACCATAGAAAGTCTCCATTTTAACCTTCCATACATTCCTAAAGACTTCATATTCAATAAAAAGTCCTAAGGGCAACTATCTACACACACACACACACACACACACACACAAGTTTGGTGAGATGTATATGTGTGTATGTCTACAATTCTATGCATAAACACAAGAAGACTTCAAAAGCTTTGTGGAAAACAACTGAAAAATAATGAAAATGTCCACCAACTATGTGAAATCTCCTTGTATTTACGTATCAAGCACTAGGTGTACCATCGAAGACTGGAGCCTTTGGTATGGATTGCAACTCCGTGTAAAAAAAAAAAATCCTCACAATCAACAAACACCATCATGATAAGTGGACAGAAGGTTGAAGTTGCCAAGGATTTCATCCTGCTTAGATCCACAATTAACGCTCATGAAGCAGCAGTCAAGAGATAGGGGACGCATTCATTGGGTGAATCTGCTCCCCAAGATCTCTTTAAAGTGTTGAAAAGTATGGATGTTTCTTTGAGGACTAAGGTGCACCTGACCTAAGCCATGAATTGTATTTTCAATAGTCTCCTACACATCTGAAAGTTGGACCTTGAGAAAAGAAGAGAGAAGGACATTTGGTCTATTTGAATTATGGTGCAGGAGAAGAATATTGAAAGTACTACGGGCTGTCAAAAGAACTAATAAATCCATCATGGAAGAGTACAGCCAGAATGCTCCTTAGAAGAAAAACAGCGAGCCTTCTTTGCCTCATGTTTTGGGCAGGTGATCAGGAGAGACTGGAGAAGGACGTCTCTCTTGGTAAAGTAGAAGGGCAATACAAAGAGGAAGGCTCCTAACAAGATGGACTGACACGGTGACTGCAGCAATTGTGAGGCTGGCGTAGGACAGGCGATGCTTTGTTCGGTTGTGCGGAGGGTAACGCTGTATGAGTCAGAACTGACTCAGTGGCAGCTAACAACAACAAAACTAAGTAATTGTTATCACACACCCTCTCAGACGCAGGACTACACTCTTGTAACACTGCTCCTTTAAAATTACTGTTACATCACTAGTCTTTGGCTAGCATGTGGTGAGAATGGTCACATTCGGCCCACAGAGTGCGTGTTTTTGTCTTATATTTATTATCTCTTGTTTCTAAGGTAGGAAAGCCTTTGGAAACTTCAGTTCTCTGACAAATCTGTGCTTTAAGAATTAGATAAGATTGTGGTGTAGAAGTTTAAGTATTCCATTCAGGATTCATTGATATATTAAAAAATATTTACTGAGACACTTATTAGAGGTATATATATATTCAAGTCTCCCTACCTTTAAATAAAATTTTCTTTCAATTTGTGTCTAACTACATAGAAAAACATCTCGAGAGAAAGTCATATGGGTTGTGTAGGCTAATTCACTCACCATTCTCCAATGCATTACAACCTTGGCTTTGGCTTTTGCTTTTAACAAGTCAGTGAAATTACCAAGGAAACCTAACTAATGGGAGAATCCAATACTTATTCTACTTGACAATTCTGTTGCTTCTAAAACCATTCATGGTTTATTGTCTTTTTCTATTGAGCATTTAGTTTGCCTGTTTTAAGTGTTGGTGTTTTCTAGAATTCAGTTCTTATGTTTAATTTTTCTCATTCCACTATACATCAGTCTCCATTGGATTCATTGTCATAACTTCAAATTTGTTATGAATAAGACCAACTTCCACATTTGGCCTCTCTCTTGCCCTCTTGACAAACGTGCATCACTGCCTCTGGGTGTGCCCTCGGGAGCAGCCCCTTATTGTTGGCTGCTGTTGACTCTGCTCTGACTCATGGTGGCTCCAGGTGCAACAGGATCCAATGTTGTGACCACTGTGGATTTTGAATACCTTCCAACCTCGGAGATGCCTGGGACATACGGCGGCTAAGGTGATCAGCTGATAACCAAAACTTTGGTAGCTGGAACCCACCAGCTTCTCCACTGGAGAAAGAAGTGACAATCTTCTGTACAGTTTTATTTTACACCCTGCAGAGTCACTGTGGGTCAGGGTTGATTCAAGAGCAGCGAGTACAGGTTTGGTCCAATGGAGGTGACTACTTAACCTTCTCAGGAGTTGTTTTAGTTGTTCCAGTCCCACTAACCTACTCTCCCAGTCCCCTGACTTTCCCACGTATGCTTTAGAGTGCTACCGTCATCTCTCATTTGGATCACTGCACAGTCACCCAGCAAGTCTCCCTAGTTCTGCCTTTGCTTCTGTTAGTTTCGTTTAACCCTACCACAGTCACAGCAAGTCACTCTTCTGCTAGCCATCTTACGTAATCAAATGTCCAAGTCCGACTTATGTTTTCTGTGTCCCTCTGCTCTCTTTGCTTTTGTCATAATGATTTTCTTCCCAATCCCACTCCCACTCCAAGGCATTGGCACATGGCCCCCATAGAACGCTCTCCATGGAGCTGCCTGGCTCTCCCATCCACTGTCATCAGGTTTCAACTTAACTGTCACTTTATTTAGTGACCCCCAACCTTGACAACCCTTTATAAAATGGTACCACCCTTCAACAACCTTAATACACACGATCTACTCCTATTTCTTTTCAGAGGCTAGCGCATTCATTGCCTGGGACATAGTAAAAGCCTCAGAAATGTAAGTTGAATGAATGGACGTCCTAACTGACTGTAGTTGCTCTGTTACTTCAGCATCCACCTGGCTGACAGAAAGAGCCTTCTGAGACAAAGTCTGATTGGGTCATGAGATGAGTATCACATACTTCACAAAACTCCTCGAGGTTTTCAAATTTACCGTGCTCATTTGAATTTCCACAGATTTACATGTTAAGAGTATTTTCACATTCTGTTCCCTCTAACTGCAATTCCTATCCTTCTGTCTTTCAGCTGGCAAAATCGTCATATTTGTGGAGCCATCCATGTAGTCACCCACAGATCTCTTTTTGAGCTTCTCTAGCAGGCACTGTGCAGGCTACTTCCCCGTACCTAGAGACTACTGCTCTGACAGCACTTCTGCGATTATACTGCACTGGTTCACTCACTAGTTTTTGAGTTCCCTTGCGGGGCTGGGCCATATTTTTCATCTAGACAATCCTAGTAACTAGAGCTTATACATGGAAAAGCAGTCAAAAAATAAAAGATCATCACTCTGCATTTTTGTAAAAATTATACCCTCTACCTCTTAAAGGTTTCAGATAAACATTAATTACCAATCCCTGCATGACCTGTAATGTGTAGCCATTATGACTGAATTGCCACAAATCGATAGCTTCCTGTTGGTGCGATTTTAGTGAGAATTTAGATTCTTCTTAAACTTTATGCATTCTTGATGTTTGTTTAAAATTACTGGCAACATTTAATGTTTTCTATATTTAGATTTTTTTCAACTTCAGAATATCACCTTGCAGACTTTAACACCTACACTCTCATGATTTTGTGATTAATTAAGTAGAAAAGGTGTCAGGTGAGAAATGGCAGAGTTTTGTGCAAAGCATTTGCGAGTAATGTTATTATTTTTAACTTTTTATATAGGATCAACAAATAAATATAGATTTGTATCAGGTTACAGGTGATTTTCTTCCATTGCAAGTTAGCAACATCATCTAAACAGAGAAGGATAATGTTATGAAAATGAATTGTGGAGAATACACATGGAACAGATCATTAGTCTCTTCAATATCCACGAAAGAACATTTTATTAATCATCTTATTTATGATTAACTTCTTGTTTAAAGACCTGTGAAATTATATTTGAAGAGCACTGCCTGTAAACATCTGATCTCCTTAATACTTCCACTTGTAAATTATTTAGCATCTGCACCCAGTCATTGTTCAAGGGCCATGTAGTTGTGCTAGCTCATTAAAACTGCATTACTTTCAACCCCAGAATCCACCAATGGGATTTTATTATGGACACAATGAAAATTTGATTAGGATTCAGAAACAAGAGCTTGTCAAAGTAAATACTCGCTGTCCATGTTGACATATGACCACATAGCTGAAAAGCAACAAACTGTTTAGAGAATGTTAACAACTGAAGTCATAATGTACTGAATCAACCACATATAAATTGTTAGAAAATCCTTCAGTTAAAAGGATAAAAAAAACTGTTAGATCCCAAATATCACTTGTAAGCTGAAGGGGACGTGGCCATGACAATTTGGAATCACGGAATTCATTGTCATGATCAGACTGAAGCTCCACAAGGCAATTTTCTTTTCAACTCTCCTAGAGTTCCCTAAGTAAATCAAGAGAAAGCATGCCACAGACACAATTTCTGAGGCTCATTAGCCACTGACAAGCTGTTTTCCTATGACTAAGAAGCCCCAAAGCTTTGTCATGCTAAGATTGCTGAACTTTTGTTGATGGGACTCCTTTCTTTACTACGACAAGAAAAAACTTGTGACTTTCAAGTTTGAAATCCCAAAGGTGTTTTGCTTCTTGCCTTGCTCTGGGAATATGTGTGTGTAGAAATACCTTGAACTGTAGCACGTATCCAGGTTTCAGAGTTAAATCTCGAGTTACTGCAAATCGATCTCCATCTGATCTTCCAAACACCATGGCTGACGGCGTGAGAGAGCAGAAGGTCTCGTTTGTAGCCATTCCTTCATTGGCCAACATCAACCACACACTCATTTGGTTCACAGGGTAATCAAAAGCTGGCTTCTCATAAAAGTTCTAACAGAAACAATACAAACAACACAGAAAGGGAATTTGATGGCTCTGAAAACAGAAGGGCATTTTCAATTCTTGTCACGCAGGTTCACGTACCATTTTCTGGTACAAAAGAGCAAGATGTCTAAATTAACTTTTTTTAAACGACTATTAACATTTTCTACCAATTATTGGCAACTGAAACTATTTTGCCACAATGTATAGAGTCAACTTACAAACACCCCAATAATCTTTCTGGATGACTTGGCCAGATTTCATCATATGTTTTAATTCTAAGTGATTTGTGAACTAGTAGCACTCATAGGAAACAAAAAAAAAATGTAAGTGTAAACACCAAACACAAACTCCCAAACAACAACAGTAACAAAACCAGTTGTCAGGAAGCTAATTCTGTGACACATGGTGGCCGAGGTGTGTCTGCGTAGCACTCCAGAGAGCTGTCAACAGCTGATTTTTCTGGAAGGAGATCACCAGGCCTTTCTTCCAAGATGTTTCTAGTGGACTCAGAATCCTAATCTTTGGGTTTGCACATCACCAAGTGACTCTGGTGCAAAAGCAGAAAATGTTAATGACACGTTCAATGTTAAACATTCGAGCCTTGCTGACGTGAGCAGCTGCTTCAGGCCACCCACGCTGACAATCTCTGTCTTCATGGAGCCCAGACAGATGGGAAATACCTGGGGCAAAGTTGGGTTGACAACTGGGATGATCTGCTTCTGCTTCTCAGAGAGAATGATGACGTCATCGAGGGCCCACTGGTCATAGTCTTCTCCTGAGAACACAGGTTGCCACCAGCGGAACCTGGTGCAAGGGGTCTTGGCAGCAGCTGGGAGTTCCAGATAGACGAACCTGCAAAATAGCAACTAAGGTTTATGGTTGGGAAAGGAAAAGCTGTGTTTTTCTTAGCAGCTTGTTAAAATAACAAGGCTAGCAACCAGAAAACATTTTTATTTGATCTCTTGATATTTTTTTTAAAGGTTTTGGCAGCTCAGACAAGCGGTTGAAAGCTGTAGGTTTGGTCTTGGTCCTGTTTATTCCATTTGGAATTGTATCTTCTGGAAAAGAGGCAAAATAGTCCTACTGAGTCTGAATTATTGGATTAGATCTTCTGATATGACAATGCTCATAACTCTGTCAAGAAAAATTAAGGAAAAAGATTTCTTCATATTACACTGAAACTATTTGTAAATCTTTCAAAGCCATTGTTGCTTATTGTGGGACAACAAATATGCATTAGAAAGAAAGAAATCATCCCTGCCTGGTGTTGGCCACTGTTAACATGTTGATGGAAATGATTTTGCCGTAAACAAAGGAGCATAGTGTGCTTGTGAAAATCCCCAAGTGGCCGTCACTTTTCAAAAGTTCACTTTCCCCCACTTTGGCTTTACACAATACCTCTACTAGTTGTTTTGCCTAATGGAAAGAAATCTGAAGATGATGTCTGCATTCAGGAAAAAAGAGAAACTGGAAATCAGCATTTGCTTTGCTGTGGGCTCCTGGAGAGGCCGAGTGTCTTCTCAGCCCCGTCCCCAGCTCTTCCCGGGAAACTACCCTCAGCATTTCAGCTTCAAGCGGCCTCACTTTGAACTCTGTCTGTGCGCACTATTTATCAGTATTACCTGAGGGACAGTGCATTATTTGGCATGATTTGGTAGGTTATCTTTTGGGTCAGAGAATGCTGAAAGTTGTTCTGTGTAAATGAAACTTAATTGCGTTTTCGCGGTATGCCGTTTTTGTTTGTGAAATTTCATAGGAACACTCTCTTTTCCAGTAGTGAGAGAATTATAATGTTCTAAGTTTATAAACTGTGAAATTATTATTGAACAACTATGTTTATGATGAAAATCTTTACGTATGCCTAAACCTTTACCTATACCACAGTTTCTTCCTTAGCTCTTTAAGAGAGATTCCTAGAAATGGCATAGCAGCCAAAGACAATCTAGTCACCTTTAAAACTCTTTTGCTACGCTTCTTTCTGAAAGTGTCTCTTGTGAGACCACGCGAGAGCCTGCTGGGCCATCCCCACTTGGAGCGAGCACTCGGGCTGAGAGGAATAGGGTGGGGGGTGCTTTTTATTGAACATTACCCAGACTTGTTGAACATTTGAATTTCCCATGTTACAACTTGCCCACTCCTCCCCTTTGCCCATCTTCTATTGAATGTTTGTCTCAATCATTTCTTAAGACCCTGACATGGGCGTTGACCAGAACTCTGTTCCTTATATTTGCTATAAATACACATTTTTCCCATCCGTTTCCTCATTTCCATTTTCTTATGCTTTCATTGACATGCATGCATTACATTTGCCGGAGGTACATTTATGTCTGTGTGGGTAAGTAGTTTTTTCCTTTATAAATTCCTCTATGGAATCTGTATTGAAAAAAATCTAAGCCCTTATGCAAGATCCATTAGTCACCTATTAACTAAATCTTTAAATCTGCCATTAATCTTTAACAGTTCTGTGATAATATTAAGTGATTATTAGCTATTTTTTTCTTCACTATTTTGATTGGATAACTCTTTTATTTCTCAGTGACAGTTGATTTTGCCTTTCAGATTTTAAATTTTTTACCCCCATTTGGGTTAGTTTCTGGGTCATCTATTTGGCTTTGTTGATTGCTCTATTTATACACATTTTAATTATTTTTGCTTTAAATATGTTTTAATATCACATAGAACATTTTTATATTCCCACTCCCCTAAATGTAAGATCTGTTTTCGCTGGCTAACATTGTTAGAGATGAGTTCCCCCAAATAATCATTAGGATTCTGATAAAAAATGACATTACATTTATAGTTAAGAGATACCTTTATAGCATAACATTCAGGTTTCCTATGGAGGGATGATGTGTTATTTTCCATTTACTTGTTTTCTTTTAAAACTGTGGAGAAGATTTTGAAGTTTTGTCATTTTCTTCCTGGTAATTCTCATTATAATTAGTGAAAAGTTATTCTTTTTGTGTGTGTCCTTGCCACTAGGAATGGGGTCTTGTCCTCTATCGTCCAATACAGAGTTTCTAATATATTTTAGTGTCACAGGACTTTTTGAGAATTTGGTGAAAAGTTTGAAACTCTTGAGAAAACTGCCCATAAAAAAGATACTTTATGTACTATTTGACGGTCTTCAAAGGCCTCTTAAGTCCAGGTTGGGACTGAAAGTTTCTGGTATTTGAAAAAGTTAGTGAATTCTTATCTGACAGTTATCTCATCATTCTATAGAACTCTATTATTTCCAGATTCAGAGTGATATTACTTGGAAAAATAAATCTGTGCCACCTAATTGTACTGCTTAAGCCATTTTGGCCCCATTAAGATTCTTTCTGTCCATCTCTGCGTCTTGAGCAAACTCACTAGGTCTGTGCACCAACCCTCCAGATTTTCCTCTTTGCGTTCATGTCTCCTGTTTTATCCATTTGCTCCTGGCTCTAGTTTCTAGTCCTTAGAAGGCATGCTTTTGACTGGTCTGTCAATGTCTCAGAAAGTCAAATTAAAAACTTTCAATCTGAAAAATAGGTATACTGTAAGTAGTAGGTTTAACATAAATTAGAGCTATAAAATATTTTCAATAACACAAAGCAATTTGAACATGTTATTATTTCGAGGTCAGCACCTAAAGAAAACATTTATTTTTGTGTTAAAGGGAAAATACAGAGGTTAGAAAGGGATATTCTAAAATTCATGGATATTCTTGTAGATTTCAATGTTATTTAACATATAAAATGTAGAGTATAAGTATAAAATTGCAAAATAATACACAGTTACAATAGAAGTAATTTAAAACACTCATAAATATACTGACTTCCCAGTAGAGGTACTGATATTAAACATGAGTCACTTTCCCTGGTTTTTAATAGTCACTGTGTAAGACGCCTTAGTCCATATATTCTCATAGACCGAGCGGGGCTGACACAACTATAGAGGAACAGAGTCCTGATGCACCATCTACATTGTCTGCTATCCCAATACGCAGCCGTGTAAAGCCTTTTAATAAAATCCACCTTGCAGTTGAATCTAACAGCTGAATGTATTTTGTGCATACATCTTAAAATCCACAAATGGAACAAACAGTTTTTCTAAATAGTGTAGTGAACGCCGACCATTCCTGCATCAGAGTTTCTTTGGGAAAAACAATGGTTAATCTCCTTCTTTTCCTTTAGTCACAACTCTTTGCAACGTCTTAGAAAATTCCAACACGAATACAAATGGTTTTCATCCATACACTTAACTCAGATGAAATTCTTATGTGTTGTTTATGATTTATTGATCACTTATGTTAACCATGCATGTGTTTGTCAATTTTCTGCAGTTCAGAATATTTTGGAAACATCTTAACAACAGTCTATACGATGCTGACCATTCCTGGGAACCACTGGAAGGTCCATGGCTTTGCTGAAGGTTACCTGGGTTTGCTGAAGTCCGAGAAGTACATTTCTGCCAGCAGGTACCACTGGATGCCCCCATTGTTGCTGTACTGAAGGAGGATGCCCTCCTCTCGGCTGTCGGGCTTATTGCATGCAGGACTCTCTCCGCCTATCTGGATGTAGAACTGGACAAAGTCCACCCAAGAAGTATCCAGATCCCAGCTCACCAGCTGTCGTTTGCCAGCCTTTCCAAAGGACAGAAAAACACAGCTCAGTCACCCTGGAGACTTTTGCATTTTGTTGTTTCGGTTTCGATTTCGCATGCACATCCTACCTCTATGTGGAGAAGGTTTGTCCCCAAAGTAGTCGAGAGGAGAAGGTTATAGCACTTCGCTGTTTCTCCTCTGGTTCTGGAATCCATTTGCTTCATCTCTACATCACTGATTCACAGACTGAGTTATAAAACCCTTGGGAACTGCTAATTCTATCAAGGATGGTCTGAGATTCTTTCAATGATGAAAAATGAATATTCACCCAAATAGCCCCATTCCTTCCTTGTTCTGTATATTTCCACCAGGCAAGATAATAAAAAATAAAGATCATGTATTTTGAAATCATTCAGAGGGAGGCTTGAACCTCAGCTCACTATTCTTACTGTTCATTAGCTGCGTGAACATCTTGGCACTAGATGGATAGTAATACCTACCTCATAGGGTGATGTGATAATCTGATGAAATAACGGGTCGCATGGATGCCTTAATGCCAAAATGCCTTCTGGTCAGGGCATTTTCTCCAGAAATATGCCCCTGACCCACCTCTATAATGGTGACTGAAGTATAATAGGCAGATGGAAACTCCTTGACAAAAAAGAATGGTACCCAAGTCTCTCAGGCTCTTGGTCTCTCAGCCTGTCTCCCTGCTCAAATTAGAGAGTGTGGGAGGGGCCATTTCAGGTCTTTCCCCCATCACTAAATGGTGTCTTTATCTTAAACACTTTTTCAAATTCTGCGTGTGTGTCAGTGCGTATCACAGTCCTGTAGTAAGATGTCAAGATAAAAACTGAGAAGGGTTTTTTCCTTGTTCCTATTTGCTTCCATGGGTCTATGCTAATGGTATTGAAAAGGGTTTGCTCGTGAGATCTGGCCAGCCCAATTCTGCCAAAGCCAGGGCTTGGGCTTCCCTGAACTGGTTTCAGAGAGCATCCAAGGAGTTCAATTAAAATTCAAACCTTACTCTAATCTAGTGAGTTAATTAAGAAAGGGTTCTAGTTATTATAAACCACATGAGAAATACTTAGGGCTAATTAAAAAAGTACACTGTTAACAACAGAACTACAGCTAACTAAAAGATCCCAAGCATAATTGAACATACCAGAAAAATGAGAAATAAACTTCATTGTGAGACAGAAATGCAATTCTTTTAACACTTAATTTTACATGTATACTGGAAGGAATCTTAAAGCTAATAGGCAGGCTCATTGCTGAGCATTATAGTTTAAGTGTAAATTGGAGAAAATCTTACCAATAACATGCAGGTAGTTTAAATTTTCCTTTTGTTGATTTGAAATACTGTACATGAGAAACACCTTAGAGACTATTATAACTTGTCTAGTATTTTCAGGCCTTACGATTATGACAAGGGAATGATTTGGAGAAGCAAAACTAGAGAACTAAGCAAGTTGAGTCCAATTTTGCAAACCTCTGTGAGAAACTTGGCATGCGGAAATGAGACAGAAGGATAAAGATCGAAGGTGAAAAGAATTATAAAAATCCAATTATCACAATTAGCTGGTTGGAATGATTGGTCTATTGTGAAATTCACAGAGAAATGTTGTTCTTCCAGGAGATGACGGTTTTAGTCTACAGAGGATTTTGAAGTGTTTTGTGGGATTTTTGTAAGTGATGGAAAATATCACACAAATGCTTAGTTTGGCACGAAGAGTGTTTTGTTCCACGCCCCTCCACCCCACTTAGAGAGCAGCACAAATGATTTTCTTTTGTTCAGTGACTTGAAATATGGAATACTGTTTGAAGTCTGGGAAAAAGAAAAGGGAAGTGGCTCAGGCACAGTTTGTCATAACGGAGAAACATGTTGAAGTTTTTCTGTTCCTCCGTGATCAGGGTATTGATGTGTGTACGTGGAGACTCAAATTCACATACAATGTGTCTGCCTGTGTGCATGTGGGAGTAATAGGTCGGGTCCTCTCACTCCTAGAGTGTGAAAAATTCCCCCAGGTTTTCCCAATCTTCCATTTTAAACTGCTTGAAGGGTTGAGCTAAAATAAAACAAGTTTAACAGGACACCCTTAAACTGTACAACACTTCACAGGCCTTCGCTTTGTTTTTTTCCCTTAAAGACTTTAATGAATCAAAAAGGCCACTAGAAAACAAATAATATGGTGAAAATTTCTTTATAAAAATGTGTGTTATTTCAATTTTATTTAGTTAATGAAATTCATTAATTCCTATTTGGAATGGCTGGGAAACGAACATGAATTAGTTCCTGGACTTGTGGGAGGGCACGTGGATAGAAGCCATGACAGCGAAGGCTCCAGGCCAAGTCCCGATTCCTCTTGGAGCCCCGTGTCGCCAACTGAGGAGCTGTCAGCTCTTCCGCAGTCTAAAACTAATGAAAACTATTCATGGAGCGTGCTCAGTTCACAACATGCCTTTTGCTGAGCTGGACCCCTTCTCCAGAGACCTTCCCCATCAGCTGGCAATTCTGAATTCTTGTGGGCACTGAGATCAAGGACACCCTCTCCACCCTATCCAAAGACCAGGCCATGATGTGAAACTCTCATGAAGTGCAAATGGAGGATGACTACATGAATGTAGAACTGCCAAATTACATCATTACATAACTGCCAAACCACTGAGAATCATGGCACCACCAAATGGACACAAACGTTACCATCAGAGCCTGTGTTGCTCTTGCCTCATGCCTCAGCATTTGCTACTGCCAGATGTGTGTCATTAAGGCACAGAGAAGTCAGATAAGAGGCTTTTATTGCTGCCATGAATGCAAATGGCTGTATAATGAAACAGTCAACAAGTGAAGACAAGGTGTAAAGTTAGGATCTTGTGACTGCCCTCACGTTACCTGAAAACCAATTGGGAGAATAAAATATAAAAGGGTCGACTAAGGCTCGGCTGAAACAATGCCAACATACATGCATAGAACCTACGTGAGAGAGGATTCACGCAGGATGGGTTGGTGTAGCTTGCCAAAGGCTGAGGAAGCTTCATGGAAGCAGCAGGGTCCAAGCAGACTGCGGAAAGGTTTCTAAGGATGTAGAGACAATGTCTGGTAGGTAGCGCACGCAGGGAGGGAAATGGATATAAGCATAGATGATGAGGAGAACTTCCTGGTGGAGCCAAGGGCGTGTGTTCGGAAAAAGGAAATAGATTACGTAGTGTGGGTAGCACTCTTGAAGACCATCCTGAAACTTTTGAGTAGGAAAGTGATTGGGTGGCAGCAGCGTGTGTTTGGATAAATTAATGTGGGAGTGGTATGAACTAAGGAAGAAAAGATAGGATTCACATGGACAAGTTCATCTATTCATTCACTCACAAGAACTGCTGTCTACGATGAGCCGAGTATTATTTTAAGTATTAGGGATACAGTAGTGAACATGACATGCAAAACTCTCTGTCCACACCGAGCTAGGCCCTCGTGATTTCCTGGACTAGAGGCATGACTATGGAAAGGGAAGAGAGGAGATGGGTATGACCAATGTGTAGTGTAAAGCACAACGGGGCCTCATGTCATGTAGAATGTAAGCTGAGATAGTGATGGCTTTGTTTTCCCAGAACACCTCTCATTCTTGGGGTTATTGGCCCATTCACCACTTCAATTAGGCTTGGTAGCGAGTTTCCCAACCACAGATCCCACCTCCCTACCACAGACACAAGCATGTGACTCTAGATATGCCAATCATCGGACACTATCATGAATGACCCATCAGAAATCTTCCCCAGATTTTTCTAGGGCACTGTTTAAAAAACAAATTTCTTTTTCTCCATGATAAACATCTGTGGCCGGCCATTAATTCCAATCTCTTAGTGACAATGAACCAGAAAAGATGCTTGCTATCAGGGAACGTTTTGTGAACATTTGAATTCCTTGTTTCAGATGTTCCTGAAGTAGTTCCATCTTAGCCCTCGCTGTTCTGGCTACACAAAAACAAGGGAGTTCCTTCCATTAGGATTCAAAACAGAGCTGAATAATACAATATTGGAAAAAGTTAAACAAAAAAAAGGACACAATGATGCTTACATATTTTCTACAAAAATTGACAGTGAAAACTGGTTTCGGAAGCACAGAGAAAGATTTTACTCTGAAATACTGATTTTATCTGGCAAGGCATATACATGAAAATAATCTAACTCATTTGAAAATTATTCTCATAGAATATAATTATAGTAGCTAGCAGTTACTGAGATCTTTCCATCTGTCAAACATGATTATTTAGTCTTTCTTTGAATTAATTCGTTTAATCCTTCCAATATCCCTCTTTTAGTGGAGGAAATTGACATAAAGAGAGGTATTATAATTCTGTAAGGTGAATCCATTAGAGTCCAGATGCAAACTCAGATAGTCTGACTCAAGAGATCATCTTGAACTAAATGGAAAAAAATAGTGATAAGGAAGCTAGACCATTTATATACTTATGTTAAAATAGAGTGTGTGTTTATGTACAAATACACACATCTGTGCCTAGATGTTGATTGGTGGGGTACACCAATGGTACATATTTTTGAAGGATTCATAATTAAAAAAATAGAAGCTTATTAGAGGCATAATCTTGCCATCTGTGCACCATTAAGTAGGGCATCCAGATCTATGCAATGAATATTGGACACTTGGATTATTGACTTTAAAATAATGACCATGAGACCTTAAATGCCAGTGGATAGGAAATACCACTACATGGAATCCATCTCTGATTTTTGAGCATTCTCTATCTTGTTTACTTGCTGATTCTTTGTTCTGCACCTGCATCAAAACAAAACCTGCATCTATTTTTGGATTTGCATAAATTATCTTGTTTTGGATTTCTGCCCAAACAGATTTTGCAATCTATCAATCCTACAGCATATAACTAGCACCTATGTACTTATTACCTGCTGTAGAGTAGAGCATTTCTATTTGTGCCTGAATTGGCGGATATGGTCTCTGATTGGAAGAAGCATCTTGCATGCTAAGAAAGGAGGCCAATCATTAGATTTGGACACAATGTTCAAGTTAAAAGGCTGAATCTATTCAGCTTGCCAGTCCCTTTGAAGATTGTATACAGTAAACATTTAGAGGAGGGAGGAAGAAAGGAGTATCTTTTCTAGACTCTATCCAAGGGAGTGGTGTCCTCTGGACCATCATTAGCCATGGGATGGAGTATTCAAGACAATCAGCCTTAGAGATTTGGGGCTGGCATTTTGGTTTCTAATTGGTGTTTACCAATCTATATGTCTAATCTGTGCTGCCATTGAGGCAGCAGCATCAGGCAAGTGAAAGTTCTACATGTGCACATCAGCAGATGTCGTGAGCAGCCGAGGATCATATTAGAATAAGATCCAAGATAGCTGACATAACCCCGTCCCCGGCCCCATGTAGTCCTCTTCCTTTAGCTGTATTACGGAGATTTAACAAACACTTTTATAGAGGCATTTTCTACCTGTTAGGCACTATTCTATATGATTTACAAATATTAACTCATTTGATCCACATAATAACAGGATGATGCAGTTGATCTAATGTTCTCCATTTTCAAATGAATCTTAAGTCACAGAGAATGTTAAGTCACAGGGAGGTCAAATAGTTTGCTCCAAGCCAGACAGCTAGCAAGTGATAGAACTGGACTAAAATGGGCAGCCTGGCTCTAGAGTTGCTTCTATGAACCTCTAAGTATTCCCCGCCACAAACTCCAGCCCCTCACCCATATGTCAAGCTACTTGTACCCTCTAAAGGCTGGGGTCAGAAAAGACCAAGCCCTTTCCTCACTCAAAGACCCTCCATGGCTGGCCTGAGAAGGGAAGAAATATGAGCGTGGGGGTGCCTTAAAAAGTTCTTTAAAAAAACCTTATCTTTAATGCCATTTCCCATGAATTTTCTGAAGCCTCCTTGTAAAAGCATTTCATGTTCCCCCCTTTGAGTTCGGCCTGCCCCCAAACCGCAGCACACATGAAAGCAACGCTGGCCCTGACCACACACCTGCAGTCCTTCTCAGTCCTACCTTGCTGAAATACAGAGATGACCCCGACGAGATGACCCCACATCCTTGTTCTGGTTTGACAATTTCTCCCCCAATCACTTCCTGCCAGTCAGACTCCCAGCCGTTCTGGTTCTCAAAATCCGACATAATCGTGGAAGGGAGAGCAGCCTCGGGATGGCACTCGGTGCCTTGGTACCCCTGGTCACACCTACGAGAGAGCGGGGCCACCAAACAAGTCACAGAGTCACTTCTAATGGCAAAGACCGTCTGACCCACGACATTGCCCACGCCCTTCATCTTTGCTCAGGTCTCAACGTTCATAGATTTTTCCTACCATCTTAAACTGTACACGATAGTAATAAGCACGAGTTCTTCATGTGACAAAGAAATAATGATAGAATTTAGTGCTCAATAGTGGATATGTGTCTGTCTGTGAGAGTAGGGAAGGAGGGGATAACCAGAGTTTCTTGTAGCCTTAACAAGGCACGTATAAATGTTTGTCTCCCAACCAATATACAGCACTGGCCATGCTTTATTGCACCTTGTTCTGATTAAATTACTTCCCCATTAGAGTCTTTAGGCAGTCAAGTGTGTTCCTATCTCGTCCTCATTAGTGATAATCACCATCTCCCCAAGCATACAACCTTGAACTTCTGGTGAAGTGGTGTAGGAGCACGCGTAGCGGCTGTTTGACTGCCGCTTTAAAACTGTCTAGGGAAGGAGAGGGAACCTTCGCGATCAAAGATGACTTTGGGGCTAACGAGTGAATAAGATTTAAAGCCAGGGGTCCTTGCTTTAAGGTTAGATACTGAGATTTGGAATACATAGCGCGGTGCCTCCTGAAATAAAACAGTATCATTTACAACTGAAATAAGAGCAAGGGAAGAAGGTTCATTTTCTTCTGGATATTTCATTATTTATCATTCTACTCACTCAATTATCCCAAAAGCTGCGATGGAAATCCTATATATAGCCTTAAGCCCTGAGTCATCGCTTACAGTTTTTAGACACATGTACCTGCATGTCCCGTGGTCGCACCAGCCATGTCCACTGCACATGTTTGGACACTGCTGCCCAATGTAAATGCTGTCCAATGCCCACTCATCTTGAGCTGTGTAATAGCTCTGGCTCCAGCGGAAGCGGGTGGCACTTGACCTAACAGCAAAGGAGAATTGCAAACACAAACATTTTTTTTTTCAACTCTTAGGCGATCATTCGGGCAGTCCCCAGGGCACAAAGGCGAACAGAATCTAACTTTGTCTTTAAGAATTTATAGGTTAATCACACCAAGCGTATATGGTTCTTAATTAGCCTCAACTTTAGTGCAGCCCAGGGATGTCCTGTGCAGACACACACACACACACACACACACACACACACACACACACACACACACACACAGCCAACATTCAAAATCTTTTAAACACTTTCTTTTTGGTCTAGTGCAAGACAAGGGTTGAAATCTCTTCAGTGATTTAAAAGCTGCTCATGCAGCAAGTGAGAACGACAGTGATGCAGGTGTTTTTGTTTTTTTTTAAGTAGGAGTTGGGCTCAAAGGGAGCACACATTAGGAGTCATCTGTAAGTAAGGTGTCTGCAACCCAGGCACCTCCTGTACAAAGAATGCCAACGTTCAACATATTTTAAATAACACACATTGTTTTTCAGCTTTTGTTTAGCGACCAGTCATTTTCCTTTATTTTTATTTGCACGGCATGATGTGACCTTCAACAATGCTTTCATGACAGAACGTTCAAAGGAAGTCTGTCTACATTGTTTATACCTCCATCTTCATTTAATTGGATCGATTTTCAAGAAAAGAGTTTTGCTGCATAGGGATTTGATGAAAGATGCAAAGTAAGTAATTTTATTTGAAGATCAAAGATATTTGCTAAAGGAGTCTTTCATGGATGAAAATGTGGAGTGTTGAAGAGGTGTACACTTCCGGAAGGAATGCATAGGTTCTCAAGGTCCAACGATAACGCTCCTGAGAAGGTACTGTTTTGGGCTGAGGGAATCATACGGCAATCCTATGCCACAAACAAGACAACCTACATGCTGGAGTCTGCTAATTAATTCTGAAACATTAATTTACTCATGGTTTTGGGGACATGCTGATAAAAAGTAAAGTCTGAAGACGGGAGGTTTTAAGAGTAATGACAAAAAGGATTCTATTTATTGGCTAATATATCTATAGACACACCCACACATACACCCACACATAATCACAGTCTATTTTTCATGTTTAGGAATTTTCAGGGATTTGTAATTAGTTCTCTTTGGTCAGAGTGAAAAAAATGAAAGAAAAGAAAAGGGTTTTCAGAATTAATGTGCCTGCTCAGTTCCATTGATTAAACCCTCCCTAAGCACCCTATCACATATGTACTTGATGTTAACAGCTCTGCACGATCCATTAAGGTCTAGTGCATCAATTATCCACATATTAAGTACTCCCTTAGTACTTAACAGACTGTTTAAATCCAGACTAAGCCTTTATTGTTTATTTTACCAATGATCTGTGGCTAATTCCTCATGGGCTAATTTCATGACGCACTGAGGTGTAACTGGTAGACACAGGTTTGCTGCACGGCTGTGCTCCTTGTGCTAGGTGCCGCAGGACAGATGCACCTGCCCTAGGCTAACAGTTCTATGTGCAGTCAACAGCCATCACAACTGCCACGGTCCCACTACCAAAGGGAAGGAGCCCTGGTGGTACAGTGGGTAAGGGCTTGGCTGCTGACCAAAAGGTTCCGCAGGAGACATGCGGCCGTCTACTTCTGTGATGATTATAGCCTTTGGGAACCCTATGGGTTGGTTCTTCTCTGTCCTACAGAATCAGCGCAACAGCAATGGACCATGAACAGTGGTTCTATGAAAGTAGATGCACTGTCTTAGAAGGAAAGATGTAAACTCTGAAGCAAAGATGTAAAAACCATGTCCTACGTGTCATGCGAAGGAAAGCTTTTAGACTAATAACAATTTGAGTCAAGTCTAGAAAAATAGGTAACTAGACCATGAAGTCTTTGGGAGAAAGTATATCTTTGGCCTCAATAGTTCACTTAGAAACAGAGTAAAATAGGTGCTCACTCAACAAAAGCTTGCTAAAAGAATGAGTCCATGAGTCTATGAATAGGCCGGGAAGGAGCAGCAGTGTGTGACTTCTGTAGGCACTGGGTGGGAGAAAGTGCTGGGAGAATGTTGTGAACCCCAGGATCCTCCTCCTGCAATTTGTCTGCTGGGTGACCTTTCGTGAGAAATGTAAGCCCTTGGAGTTTCTAGTTCTTAAATAAAGGGATGGGGTAAACTGGTCTATGAAGTCTCTTCCAGCTCCCAAATTTAATGATTCTGATGGTGGTGTGTTGACTAAGGCAACTGTTTACTTTCTTTGTAGATATATGTTTAAACAAAACCTATGGCAAACATAATTTTGAAGTTTTGATACTTTTAATTTTCAAATGGTACTTGGAGAATTTCTTTCAGAAATCTGTCCTACCTTTATCAGTTATGTTTCTAGTCATATGTATACACATTCTATATTCTTATTTTTTACAGTGGCTCTAAATTGTTTTTCTGAATGAACAATCCTTAAATATATCTTGTAAACTATTGAAAAGGGAAACTTTCTTAAGAATTTAAACGGTTTGTTCCATTTAAAATTATAACCTATAGGTTAATATGCTGGCTGGAAGAAAGAAGTTGAGTCTTGGCTTCCTGTGTAGTGAGAAACAAGTTAAGTCGTGTGAGCAGTCTCCAGCTGGTCACATGTGAGAACACAAGGCGTGATCCCGCTGGTTTGCCGCTGCCTCTCTGCCAAGTGGCGCCCTGAACACATACTTAATTCGCCAGTCCTCTCTGTCTCTCTCTTATAAATAAGTACTCTGGGGAAGGAAGTCACTTGAATTGAGTCTGAAAGTGTGGAAGTCCTCTTTGTTGGTAGGTCACGGAATGAAACTGACTTGCATTTAAAGTTCTGTGGAACCCCAAAGACAACAGAACTGGACAATCTTTCCTTTATTTGATGTTTTCCCATACAAACTTCAAGAGGAAATAAAGGATCATTGAGTCATCTCTTGGTAGTTAGGTAACCTAAGGTAAATGAAGGCTGATGAAATTGTATTTTCCACCTTCACACTTACTGTAATTACGTTTACCCAGTTATTCTGAAACTCATTCAGTCATTAGGTGTTGATTTGTTTACGAAGTCAGCAACTGACAGCTGTTTGAGTCTCATTAGGCCCTGTTCTTATGTAAATGTCTCTCATAAAAACAAAACTAATTTTCATTGGGTAACAAATGCTCAGTTCATATACAAAGTAATTTCTCTGAGCAGGTGCATACATTCAATATTCCCATTCCAAGTTGTCCTATCCAGTACGTTTTCCAGAGTTAAAAGATTTTTGACAATGCAAAGACCACCATTTACTTCTACGCATTCAATTTGAAGTTGCATATGTTTGAATCTAAGCAGAACATTGAGAAGAGTTTCCAAAAAGGGATACTGCTTGAAACTAAGCTGTGTTCCCTCCTTGAGACGAACTATCATTTATAAAAGTTTGAAGTAAGCATAAGTGATAAAGTTACCAAAATGTATAGAAGAATAAATGTACTTTATTTTTAGAGCAGAGATCTTAAGTATTCTTAATAAAAAAGTGGCAATCACCAGTTTAATACATGCATATACATATTTAATAGAGCAGTGATATTTAATTAATGAATGAATCAGTAGTAATATTAAAAAATACATCCTACTAGGGTTTTGTTTTTAAAAAATATTTTCACTTCCTCTCCCCAGGATTAAAGGAAACTTGGAAAAGCAGAATTAATTTTCTTTTTAAGTTACAAGTACGTACAAGGAATAGGGGAAAATCACTTAGATTTTTGTTTGTTTGCAAAAAAAGAGAAAGCTTTGTAAGAAAACAACTCTTCAGTTCATGGTAGTAGTATGAATTAAAATTTAATTTAACTCCTCAACATTTAATAAGCATACCTACTACACAGAAGGCACTCTGTTGGTAATAAAGAGTTTAAGAGTTAGTATATATTTTCTCAAGTAACTAATACTGATAAGAATTGACCTTTTGAAATTGTACCAAAATTTCAACATAATTGTGGCATCTTTTGAACTAAGAAACAACACTGCAACAATACATTTGAGTACCAAATGACCTTAAAGATTCTTTAACAAGGCAGTTTTTCTTGGCTATAACTTAAACTACAATAAGGAAAACATAAGAGTCAACAATGTTTCTGGGAGTGAAACTATCAATTATTTGTATTACTATAATAATTTTCAAAATGTATATTACATGTTAATGAACACAAACTAATAATCATTAAATAATGAGGAACTATATTCAATAGATAGATCCCAGATGGTATAGTGGTTATATGTTGGGCTGCTAACCTCAAGGTCAGCAGTTCAAAACCATTAGCTGCTCCACAGGATAAAGACGAGGCTCTACTAGTCCCCATAAATAGTACAGTCTCAGAAACCCACTGAGAGTTCTACTCTGTCCTGTAGGGTCGCTATGAGTTGGAACTGACTCGATGGCAATGAGTAAAAGTATATTTAACGGGGAAAGAATGGGAGGGAGTGCTAGTATTTTAATTGTGTGGGGTGCTGTTTTTCATAATCTTGATCATAGATGTCAGGAATGTAATTAACATTAAAGTCCCAATTACAGTCTCAGCAGTATACATAAAAATAGGATGTTAGAGAAAGTAGCAACTTATTAGACAAAGCGTTAATTGAATCTCTAGGAAATGACTAAGCTGGTTATAAAAAGTGTATGAAAATAAAATTTCAAGCATTTTATCCCAATGGATATAATGATACATCCTTAAAAGTAGCACAGAAGAATTCTTACACAATGTAATAGTCTAATCTTCTGTTAAAGGAATTATAAAACTAATATTCTAGATTATCTACCAAATTGTTATGGTAGAGTCTGTTATATAAAACTAACCTCAGAATTATTTGTTTTCTCTTTTACAAAAAGGTTCTTGGAAAGCAAATACCACAGAAAAATAAAATTAATCTCTTAGGGGTCTTCTGCACAAATCACAAGATTTTACAATTCTTGAATTCTGAAGGACCCTTAGGTTGATCTACCTAAACCTCTTCATTTTACTAAGGAAATCATCGTGAAGAGGCTGTGAGTTGTCAAAATCATGTGGCTCATTAATCACTGGGAGGGCTATTCTGAGAACCCGGTCGTAATTTCTAATCAAAGCTCTTTATTAGGTGAGATCAGTTTATCCTAGGGCTTCAAATACTACCGATTGTTCAAGTTTCATGTCTCGATTCCATCTGTCTTCTTGATATTTCTGCTTGAGGAGACAGATAATAATTATCTCAAACTTCACACCACAAAAATGGAATCCTCATTTCCTCCCTCAAACATTCCTCCCCAAGCCTTTCCCAGCTCAGTCAGTGGTGCCACCGGTCACCTAGTTTCTCCAAGGTAGAACTAATTGTTTTGTATCTTCTCTTGTTTAGTCCACCAGGAAGTTCCATGTAATTAAATTTTTACTTCAGAAATGATTATCATCTCCTTTGCTACAGTAACAGTGTGGGACACCCCATGTACTGTCTAAACATGGCGCTGGCCGCCTAAGCGGCTTCCCTGGCTTCGTTCTTTCCTCTAGGCTCTATTTCCACACAGTGGACAAAGGAATCCATCGAGTCCAAACGAGATTGAGCCCAGATCATATTTGGGGGTGGGGGTGGGAAATAAGGTGCTTTCTCTTTCATCCTCTCAAATGTTCATCTTTCCCTTTGTTAGCTGAGCCCTCTGCTCAGTCTCTTGTTACTAAAGAAATACATAAAAATAAAAAAGCATCTAGTCAGCTGTTGGCATAAAAAGGTAGGACTTTGCAGCAAGACAGCTGCCTTGCAAACAAAACTGTGTTAAGGTGGAATTTTACCAATGCCCGTGTCTGTCATTCTTTTTGATTATGAAAACCCAGAGGGAGGGAGTCATCGAATTCTCTCACAGAAGAACAAGGGAAGCCAGGGGAAGCCAGAAGCAGCTGAGAAACTTCTGAAACCAAACTTCTACACTTTTTATAAACTCAATTTCTCATAAATCTTCAGTTACAAAAGCAAGATCTAGGCCTTTAGGGGAAAACATAAATAAAACCGTGCCATTGTGTTGAATCTGTCCTCACCGTCCAGTCATGGAAATGGAGACAGTGAAAGTTAAAGGGATAGATATATTTAAAAACGTTCTCTCACCAAGTTTTCTGGGGAAGGAGCACCGTGACTCTTCTCCACTGTGTGAATTCACTGGCGTGGTAGACACTTGCTGAGGTAAACTCCTGACAACTCGGCATACTTGGAAGGCATTCCTAAAAGGAGAAAGGCCAGAGTCCAGCTCAGCTTCCACTGCCGCAGGCTCAGCATATTTACCTACCCACCAACCCACCCGAAAAAGCCCATGGAGACTTCTCCGGCCGAATTTTAACCACCTGCTATAGGGAAACAGCCCTCGGTTGTTCTTCCTATGAAGCTGAAATGTTTGGGGAAAAATGCAAACATGATTCCACAATAACATGAAGAGTCTTCTAATTCTATGTATAAAATCAGAAATAAACTTATTTCAATTTCAACCCCTTTTCCTAGCATTTGTTCAAATGATTCAATAATTGCCATTTATGTCTTTACTGCCAAGTCAGATTAATCCTACACGTATTTTATACCAAGCTATCTCTAGATAGCTCTTTTTGCTTTTTCTTAAAACGGGAGAAATGATAGTCATGACAGGTTTACTGTTCCTAAGAAAGAAGATAGGCATAATCATGTTTTTAGAGAAAGAGTTTGAGAAATTAAAACATCAGCCTCGAGTCATCCCGTTTCTTTCATACATGTTTTCAGTATTGTTTACCACTTGCTTTTAAATGTCAAACTCCTGTGGCAGCAGGTAAGGAACCTGGGTAGTGCCGTGGCTTAGGCCCTGCTCAGACAGCTAACCCAAGGGTTGGCAGTTTAAACTCACCGGTGGGTCCTTGGGAGAAAGCTGAAGCTGTCTGCACCCATAAAGATTGCTTCTCAGAAACCCTATAGAGGGTCACCAGGAGTAGGTTTGGGTTTTGGGTTTTGGTAGTAAAGAAAGTGTGGCATTCTTGTCATCTATTTCCGGCTTTACTTACATACATGTCAATTCTCTGTTTCAAATAGCGTCATTTCTTCCCAACTGTCTAAAGTGTTAGCACAGTAATTTCTTTGCCTCCTATGTAAAAAGATGTTGCCCAGCAGGAGTTTTAAAGAAAACTGACTTACTTCCTGAACAAGGTGCCAGGTGAGGCCATGGTTGGTTGAATACTCCAGTTTCACCTGGTTGTCCATATGCGGTGTGTACTTCTGACCACATCCCATCACCAAACTGAACTGAATCATATAGGGAGCTCCTATCTGCATCGACTGCGTTTCCACATAGCGCATACTTGAGGCTAGCTTAGAATCTCCTGTGAAACTGAGACAGAGGCAGAAATCAGAAAATTCAAAACAGCCATGCATTAGAAAAAAAGGAAAGTTTTCACTTAAAACATATACCGAATAATTTCATTTTGCTTACATAAACTGCTCTGTATTCTAGATGGCCTTTGGCCAATCTAATAAATGTGATTCAAATGATCTGCCTACCAAAGAGCAGTTGTTTATGATATTTAGAGTTGTGATATGTCTGAAAATTGATGCTCACATCCTGCTTATGAGCATCACCATTTCATTTTGTTTTTGTAATATTACTTCTGGGAATCTAGTCTAATAAAAAAATCCTAAATTCATAGTTTATAAAATAAGCCTACTGCAGGGTTATGTCTCATATTAATTGACATCAATCCTGGTGCCAAACTACAGGGAACCCTTGAATAAACTGGCATAGCCACTAACAAAATATTATTCCAGAGTTTGATACTTTATCGTGGTCATATGATCACAATAAAAGGTATTTGATTACCTAAGCTTCACAAAGATACAGCACACAGTGATGCATTTAAGAAAAGATGTAAAAGGATGTTCGGTAGAAAGTTAGCACTGGTTGTGTTTGCTGGTAGGAAACAAGATGATTTAAAATTTCTCCCTGCTTTTTCTGTTTTCCAAATGGTCCTTACCATTCATACACAAGTACTTACAAAACAAATCATAACGTAGATTTGGTCGTTGTGCCTAATTGAATAAACCCCACATTTTACCGGGTCTCAAGTTCTATAGCATTGAAAATTCTTTGAAGGTAGGCTTATTACTTCTTTTTTTTTTTTTTCAAGAGAAAGCTGCTCACAGAGCTTATGTTCTATCAGAGATTCAGCTGCAGACACAGCTGCACGGTAGCCACAGTGTAAAATATTCAATTTGTGTTCCCAGGGCCACTCCTCTTGGGTTTGTCTACTGGAGTACTCGAGTCCCCCAGGGCCTTGTTAAGCAGCTCCACAGCCCTGGCCTACCTATCCTAGAACTTTTGTTACAAGGAGAAAATATACTGGTTTACCTTTCTTGATGTCACAGTCAGTCTTGTTGCCACGTTGTTATAACCTACAGCTGAATGCATTTACAACTAATAAGCCTGCCCGGCTTCAAGGCTCTAAAGGGTACCTGTCTTTATGCCTTAGCCTGAAGCCAAGTAACACACCAAGAAAAGACCCCAGACCAGGCACAAGACAAAGTCACTCAATTGTTGATTTATTCACCACTGATGGATAGGTCTGCATTTTTCCTTTGAAATGCCATGATTTCCTATTCACCTGGAGTTTTTCTTGGGGGGGTACAGATAATTTCACAGTGTGCGTCCTTTACTTTACAAAACTACTCCTGTCCGCTACTTGTTCAAGTCAAGATACCATTCTCCAAAAAGTCTGCTGCCCTTGGTGCCCACTCAGTGACCCTGTAGGGCAGGGCAGAACTGCCTCTGTGGGTATCAGACGGTGACTGTTCACGGGAGCAGAAAGCCCCGTCTTTCTCTCTAGGAGCACCTAATGGGTTCACGCCGTTGGCCTGTGGATCGCAGCCCAACTCATAACCTCTAGGCTACCAGGGCTCTAGGAGATATGTTTATAAAGACAAAGAGAAAGCTGAACTTCTTCCTTGTTATAGGAATAGTGAAGAACAGTCCATGCCTACAGTTTGGAGAGAAATTCTGGTGACAGAATGCATTGAGAATCAGGAGGCTTCACTTGATTCACGAGAAGTTGTGAGAGAGCCTAACAAATTAAAGGAATGATTAAAAACAAAACAACAACAACAAACTTCTGGCATCTAATCACAAGATGTCATGAGGGAGCGGGGATAACTCTCCTAGGACTAGACAAAATGTTTCCATTGTTATGCCTCGTGTCTACTCTCAAGAAGGCTGTGGGCTCTCTGTCGCGATGCTGGCAGAGGAGGTAACACTAAACTATTAGTCAAGTCTCCTATACGCAGACCATACTCAGTTCTGTCACCTCCCCCTCCTCTGCTTAATCTCATATCTTCCAGGAAATATTTTTATTGAATTCAATTTTGTATTCAATAAGTTCACATTATTGTTGTAGTTCTGATTGGAAGCGCCTATGAGGTTGTTTTTTGAAGCATAAGGAAAATATATCTGGAAGTACTCATGCCGAAACGTTAACATGTATCATCTGTAGGGAGTAGAACTGCAGATTTTTACTTTAAACAAAACAGACTCACTGCCACCGAGTTGATAGCAACTCATGGCAACCTTACAGGACAGAGAAGAGCTGACCCTTGGAGTTTCTGAGACTTTACATCTTTATAGGAGCACATAGCCTCGTCTTTCTTCTGAGAAGCAGCCGGTGAGTTTGAACTGCTGTCCTTGTGGATAGAAGCTCGATGTGGAGACCATTATGCTACCAGGGCTAAGGATAGAGACTCATATTCACACTTATCTTCCTCTAAAAAAATCATGAAACCATGATAAATATGCCTTAACAAACGATTTCCTTGCCATATTCCCCAGTCAAGAATACGGCAAGCCCTCACCACTGTCAAGAATCTCTTGGGTGACAAGTCATTTCCAACACACAGCGATCCCCGGACAACAGAACAAACACTGCCGGGTTCCGCGTCATCCTCACAGCGGCGGGGACATTTGAGCCCACTGTCGAGTCCCTGTTTCTAGCCCCTCTCGATTACGGAGGTTTGGTAGGTAGTTTCCATTTTTCACTATTACAAACATTACACATCCTTATACATCTTTGTACACTTGTCCAATTACTTCTTTAGGCTAAATTCCTAGAGGCAGAATTGCTTGGTCAAAGCAAATGTGCTCTTGAAAACATAACAATTACTGCCAAGCTGTCCTTTGAAAAGACTAAGCCAAGTTACATTTATCAAGAACATTAACAGTGACCGTGGTACCAATTCTAACTACTTGCCAATATCCAACAATGATGAAGTTTTAATCTTAGCCACTCTAATACCTGCATTCCTTTCATCGATATTTCTCTGATTACTATAGCAGTGAAGCTTTTTATGTCTAGTGCCCTCTTTTTTTATTGTTGTTGATTTTAGAGAGTAACCTTTCCATGCGCCTTGTCCAATTAAAAACATTAGGACCCGTCTTTTTCTTATGCTAATAGGTTCTGTATTACCCCTGATAATTCTAGTAGGTTCTCTAACATGATATAGATAACACCATAGTGTTACTTGGGTCTCTCTACTTCTAGAATCAGTCCATACTCAGCTTTCTTCTTCTCTCTCTCTCTTTAGGGCAGTGGTTCTCAACCTTCCTAATGCCGCCACCCTTTAATACAGTTCCTCGTGTTGTGGTGACCCCCCAACCATAAAGTTATTTTCATTGCTACTTCATAACTGTCATTTTATTAGCTATGAATCGGGTGATCCCTGTGAAAGAGGTCACAACCCACAGGTTGAGAGCCGCTGCTTTAAGGTGACACACACATGCAACATGTGTGCCATACATGTTGCAAACATGTAGCTCCACAATTTGTTGCTATGCTTTGCTGTCGGGGGATTCCCGCCCCACAAATAAACATTCAGAAATTTGAAGTTGTAAATGTGCTTGCCGTGGACTGAGTTGAATTCCTCCCATTTCCAGTATTGTGTGGTTGTCTTCTCCTGATCTGATTATCCTTCGTTTTGTGATATGTTGAAAAGTTTAGCCATTATGGCTGTGATTTCAGTTCCTTTGGGACGTGAGCTGGCCAAAATTATGTCAGCTTAATGAGGATTAGTTGATATGTTATGTTAATGAGGCAGGATAAGGGTGGGATGTTCATTCACCCTTTACTTCCCTAAGAGAGAGAAGCAAGTGGAAAGCAAGCAGCAAGAGAGGAGCCCCAGGAACACCTAAAGGAAAAGTTGGGAGAGAAGCATTTTCCTTTGGACCCAACCTCTCAGGGCTGAAAGCCCCCTAGACCCAAGGAAAGAACGATAGCATACAGGTGGAGACAGACAAAGAATGCTGAGCCCACCGTTGCTGAAAGAACCAATACAGATAAAGTCTTTCCCTAGAACTGACCTGAATCTGGGCTTCTCGTCTACTGAACTGTGTGGAAACAAAAAAAAATTCTGTTTGTAAAGGCCACTTGCGGCTTTTATCTTATCACAGTTCTGGAACACTACGGCAGTGCACTTCGGGCCACTGTAACTATGTGCAGCCACATGTTTTATTTAGAGTGAATTAAATTCAGCTGGACTATTTAAAAAAAATCACCGCCAACTTGTAGGATGTCAATAATTTTAATTTTGGAAACCTCACCTTCCCATAGCCATACATTAAAATTCAATTAAAAATGGAAATTGATTCTATCATCTTGCTTTTTATTAAAAGGGGCCCTGGTTAAGTGCTGAGCTGTAGAACCCCGGGGTCAGCCATTTGAAGTCACCAGCAGCTCCCAGGGAGGGAGTCTGGAGGCTTTCTACTCCCATGAAGACTGACAGTCTCGGGGTTTTCTACTCCCATAAAGACCGACAGTCTCGGGGTTTTCTACTCCCATGAAGATGACAGTCTCGGGGTTTTCTACTCCCATGAAGA
>NW_022103920.1:42289640-42290220 GCF_000313985.2 Echinops telfairi | reverse complement strand
TTTTCTACTCCCATGAAGACCGACAGTCTCAGGGTTTTCTACTCCCATGAAGATGACGGTCTCGGGGTTTTCTACTCCCATGAAAATGACAGTCTCAGGGTTTTCTACTCCCATGAAGATGACAGTCTCGGGGTTTTCTACTCCCATGAAGATGACAGTCTCGGGGTTTTCTACTCCCATAAAGACCAACAGTCTCGGGGTTTTCTACTCCCATGAAGACCGACAGTCTCGGGGTTTTCTACTCCCATGAAGATGACAGTCTTGGGGTTTTCTACTTCCATGAAGACCGACAGTCTCACAGTCTCAGGGTTTTCTACTCCCATGAAGATGGCAGTCTCGGGGTTTTCTACTCCCATGAAGATCGACAGTCTCGGGGTTTTCTACTCCCATAAAGATGACAGTCTCGGGGTTTTCTACTCCCATAAAGACCAACAGTCTCAGGGTTTTCTACTCCCATGAAGATGACAGTCTCGGGGTTTTCTACTCCCATGAAGATGACAGTCTCAGGGTTTTCTACTCCCATGAAGATGACGGTCTCGGGGTTTTCTACTCCCATGAAGATGACGGTCTCGGGGTTTTC
>NW_022103920.1:42283427-42289540 GCF_000313985.2 Echinops telfairi | reverse complement strand
TGAAGATGACGGTCTCGGGGTTTTCCACTCCCATGAAGATGACGGTCTCGGGGTTTTCTACTCCCATGAAGACCGACGGTCTCGGGGTTTTCTACTCCCATGAAGATGGCAGTCTCGGGAACCCACCGGGGCAGTTCCACCCTGGCCGACAGGGTCGCGCGCAGTCAGAGTTGACTCAATGGCAGTGCGTTTGAAGTTTTGGTTCGGCTTATAAGTAATTTATTCAACATATGTTTAGCTATGATTTCTCACAACACAAGGAATTTTTCCTAAAAGTGCTTTCAATATGACTAAATTCAGAAATGAAGTTGACATGTGTTTGTAGATATAACTTTTATGACTTTTCTTCTGCCATATTCTTATATTTCTGAGACAATGTGTATTTTACTTGGTTCTTGGACTTTTTCAGTCCCTGGAAAAGCTGAGCAGCTCCGAGTACTGTGCCCCAAACGAGTAGGGAAAGAGCTCTAGACAGAGGTACACCGAATGCAAACTTGTCTGGGGAGGAGGCACCGGGAGGGCTAGCTGGAGAAATGGCCGGAGGCTGCTGTGGGTGGGGCAGGGGTGTGGTGAGAGGAGAGGGAAAGGCTGCAGGCCAGGAGAAGAGATACCATGGCTGAAGGGCCAAGTCACAAAAGTCTGCCTAGAGTCTTTGTGAAACACTGCAAGTAGTCCTCTCAGCCTACCGCACTTCTATTTCAACAAAGGAGACTGGAATCTATTCCAAATGATCAAATGTAGATTTCTCTTGCTGTCAAGAACCACATCCGTTTTGTTTTCTTATTTCTGAAATTCCCTCAACGACTTAGTCCCAAGGAAGTTTTTGTGTGTGTGTGAAAAATCTCACTTTGAAAAACAAACGAAGTAAAAAATCAACTCTCTGAAGATTAACAAAATATTGGTTTTTGGATCAGACCATTGCATAAGCAAGACCTAATCCTCCACTCTCCAATATGTCTATGGGCAAGTAAAAAAAATTGTACCAGGTTCCAGCCTGTAAATGCATGGGTCTATTACAAACAGAGCCTGTTTAAGAAGCCTCTGTAATCGGTGGATAGATGCAGACACGTTCTCTCAGTAATACACTTGTCTTGGTCTTGTTAACGACACCTCAAAAAACTCATTTTGTGCTATTGAAAAATGTTTGAAGTCAGGGTGACTATACAATTTTAAACAAAATCCAAGTGGACATCTTCCCAAATGATTGAAGCTTTGGATTAAGTTTATGGGACTATTGCCCCTTGAAAACCAATAGTTTTTAGATAGTTGGGAAGATCTCAATGACGAGACGGAGGGAAGACAGTCAACCTTGATGAGTGAATTAACTGTGGCCGAAGTCCCTACACTGGTGGGGGCAGGACTATAGAATTACAGTGAGGTGATAGTTCCTGACATTGGGATCTCACAAGGCCCAGCATTTGCCACTTTAAATGACCATCTTGCTTCAGTAAGCTTTGGGCTGGCGGAGGGCCAAAGCGATGCAGGAAGATCAGTTAGCTCAAAGAGCAGATCTTTCCCACAGCCTTTTACGCTAGATCAAGGCAAATAAAGTATTTTAGGGAATAAATCTTAACTAGATATTGGGGTTGGGTTTATGAATACGATGCAGAGAATAAGATCAAATAAAAATCGGGATTTCCATGGGCCCATACAAGTCAAGGCAGAGAGGTTAGCTCAGAAGGTTACATGGCAAGTGCTTTCTAAAAAGGAAATCTCAAAGAGACAATCTTGATAAATTCTCTCAAAAGACTCAGAATGACTATGGGGCTTAGTATGAAGAAGTTTTAAGAAAACTGGAAAATTATATTGGTTAAAAAAAAAGGCCAGGAAAGTTATGCCCAAAGCCCCCCACCCACTCCACCCCCTGGGCATCAAAGCACCTGCTCATTCTTCAATAGAAGCAAGGACTATTTTATGCAAATTTCACTCGCTACAGGACTTGTCTTGGCCCTTCAGACTTCTTTTTGTTCCCCAAACTCAAAGGACATTTAAAAGCAATGTAATTGTAGTCCCCTGAGAATGCCCATACTGCCATTTTGATGTAAGAGTGCAGAATTCGTTGAGGAAAGGTGAAAGAATTGAAACTCCACTTTCTGAAGTGTATAGACCTAGAGGGAAGATCTGTTTAGAAACAGTGGCTACTCTAGGTCTGATGATAATACACTGACACTGACAAATTTTCCAGAAAACTTATATGCTCATTTTTAATGGAAAGAATTATAAAGAAACTTAGCTGGCTATTATTTTATTTTACTCCATAAGTAAGCGAGCTTTTTAGCAGAGATGTCATAGTTTTTGCTATAAACTAAGCCATCAGAGTTGTCTAACATTTCAACTGGCACTAATTTGATATTTCCTTGGTCCATGCTTACCAATGACACTTCCTTATCTTAGTATCAAACAACTTCTTCAATTCATCTTATAAGACCATTTAATGAATCCAGAATTGGTTGAGTTGTAAAGACCATGGTTTTTAAAAAGTGTTCAACCATGTTTTGTTTTTTCTAAATGACCCAAAAGGCAGGAGAAAGGGGAGGTAGATCTTACTAAAAAATTAAGGCTCAGTGTTTCCTAATGCTCCAATGGCTTCACTGTTCTACACTAAGGTGCTCTTGTAGTTAGTCTCAGACGCTCACAGGGGCAGTTCTACCCTGTCCCAGAGGGTTGCTACGAGCCAATTTTGGCTTGATGGCATTGAGTTTGTGTTTTTGGTTGTGTTGCAAATAAACTGTGTTTGTTACAAGAGAATAGCCTCCTTTTCAGCCTAGAATTGTTTCCGGGGCAACACTTGCTTCTCACAAAATATACAAATGATTTCTTCTTGTCCCTAGTTGCTGATACGTCATGAGACAGAAGCACATGCTTTTTCAATGTAGCCATTTGTCCGGATCATCCTCCTACTGCTGCTCTCCTGGGGTTCCACCCTAGTTTCTTGCATCTCCAGGGCTGACTGTGCCACCTGGGGCCAGTGGGAAAACTGAGCTTCAAATAACTCATTACATCATCACATACCACACACTGCTACCCCTTTACTTCAAAAGATTTTTGTCATGTGAATTTTTGTCATCACATTTAAGTTCCCTTCTTTCACACTGTTCTACTTTCTTTCCATTTTCATTATTTAGTTTATGGAATTTATCGTCATGAAACATTACCCTAAACATGAGTCAAAACCAAACCAAACTCACTACCGTGTAGTGGATTCTGACTCATAATGACTCGACAGGATAGGTAGAACTGCCGCTGTGGGCTTCCAAGACTGTAATTCTTTATGGGAGTAAAAAGTGTCATCTTTCCGCAATACCCAACCCATAGTGCTACTAGGGTCCTTTCCTTAGAGACGACAGCCCTGGAAAGCCTATGGGGCAGTTCTACTCCATCCTATAGTGCCACTCTGAGTTGGAATCGACTCCAAGACAATGGGAATGGGATAGGATGTTACTTGTACTGATACAGGGCATTTTTGATAATTTAGAAATAAAGTCATTAAAATGGTGCCCTTACTCCAAGTTTGACTCTTAGCCCATATTTAGTCTGAGTCACGCTCAGAGGCATGGCTGGATTGGAAAACGAGCTGGAGGTGGGACAGACTTGGAGGTGCTATTGGTCAGATTGGTCTCCCAAGAGACAGGGATGTCACTTGTATACTGCTTAGTCATAGAGCTCAGTGATTTTCTACTTGGTTCAGTTACTTCAATGCAATGTTCTTAAAATATACTCTTCAAAATATCTTGTAAGTTAATGATGCTTACTTTGATTTTCAAAGTTACAAGTGACCAATCCAGAATTCTAACTCAGGTCCATAACCTCGAAGTTGCCTTCTTCCTACCACACCGTGACTATGAAAAATCACTGCCAATGCGACTGACTGTGCTATGGCAACCATCCCTTCACAGTTACAGACACGTTGAAACCCAAACTAATACGACGACAGTGTCCTTGCTACCTGCTGTATCTAGTTCATCAGACAGGACTGAAAAACACAAGTGTCCCTTGGGATTATCACTAATAGCCTTAGGTTCAATTGTTAATAGACCTCAGTTAAATTCATTAGCTCCGTGATCTTAAAATGTAAGAAGTGTTAAGGACTAGCCATCGGTTCTGGTTTCAGATACTGTGCATGGATGAAATGAAATTACTATCATAATTAAAAGCCATTCATTTCTCCACTGGAGAAAAAGTACTTCAAGATGACATGCTGTAAAGTGATTTATAGCATACTGACTGTAGTTCTTCTAATGAAAAAGCAATTGTCCAAGCTTTCCCTGGAGAACAGTTTCAGTAACAACAATCCATGCTCATGGAAAGTCATGAGTTAGAAAATGAGAACCAAATGACCTCACAGCTGGGAAAAGCCAACAATAATTAATTTGATGCCAGCCATTTGTATAGAACATGTATACATTTCATAATCTCCCTGGAGAGACACAAGGTCATTGAAGGCCACGGTTCACATGGTTAAATATGCTTAACGCGTTACTGCTTAGATAATGTGATCCAAAGGTTTTACATTAAAGTAATAATACTAATAATGTGTTTTCGGACTAGAGGGTTATGATAAATGGTTGGTCAATACTATCACTTGAATGTCACCATTGTAACAAGTGTTTGTGAAAAACATCCTTTCAATGCATCCTCACCGAATCTTGGGCAATATATTCCTCAACAGCAGTAGCAAAAACAAGGCCATTAAAAGGGGCTTTATTCTGACTCACTGGCTAAGAAAATGGGAACAGTTTGAAATTGTCCATGTTGTTTCATTTTAATGAGCAGTGAGCATTTTTCATGTCCTTATTAAAGGAGTTAATGTGTTCCTCTAGTCTCATCACCACCGCCAGAGCAAGCGCTCTCTTGTTCCACAACGGAGACAACGCCTTTGCGTTTCAGGGAAGATCAGAGAGTCAGAGCTGATTGCTCACATGTGGGTGTTAATAAAACTCCTACGGTGCTGCTCAAGGTGCCCATGGGGATTGTGCAATTATTTATATTTTCTTATGGTTTTCTATAATTACTGTGATTGGACTTCCACAAAGTAAATGTATCTCTACCAATTAAAGCAGCAGTGGCTTCAGAATATTCATCAGACTCGTGTGGAAAGATATTGTTCTTAGGGTTTTGATCAAAGCACAGAAATTAAGCTGCTGTTATCATGCATTCAAACCAAGGGTTCAATTAAAATGCTCAGCCACTCTGGAGTTTATCTGAGCAGATGTTAACTATTTAGGAAAATAAACATACAGGACTTGCATCGTGAACCGACGCTTTGTTGTATTAAAATGCTGGGCTGGGGGAAACTATTATACACAAACTCGAGGGAGATAGTCTATGATGACCGACCTATTTGAATGGCTGCTAATTCAGGTCAACTTTAATTTCCAGAAACAGAACTCTAAGAACTCTCATCTTGGTTTACGTCTTTATATCTCCTTACTCTTTTCCTTGAAGGCTCCAGAACTAAGAGCTAATATCCATAAAACAAGCAGCTGAGGCTTCCCCCAAAACACACAGACCACCGTATCTCGTACTTTGCCACATGAAAAGGCCATTCTGCGGTGAGAGTGGTGATGCCGGAGGGTGGAGGGAGAGTAGCGTGGGAAGGGGGAACTAATTACAAGGAGCTACATATAGCCCCCTCCCTGGGGGACGGACAACAGAAAAGTGGGTGAAGGGAGACATCAGACGGTGTAAGACAAGACAAAATAATAATAATTTATAAATGATCAAGGGTTCATGGGAGGGGGCGGGGAGGGAGGAGGTGCAGGGAAGAAGGGGGAAAAATGAGGAGCTGATACCAAGGGCTCAAATAGAAAGAAAATGTTTTGAGAATGATGATGGCAACAAATGGACAAATGTGTTTGACACAAAGGATGCATATATGGATTATGATAAGAGTTGTATAATGAACCCCCAACAAAAGGATTAAAAAAAAAAGTTGGGGAGGAGACGAGCCAGTCAGGGTGCAGTGTAGCAACAATGAAACACAACTTTCATCTTATTCCTAAATCCTTCTTCCCACTCCCCTCCCCCATTATCATGATCCCAATTCTACCTTACAAATCTGGCTAGACCAGAGGATGTACACTGGTACAGATAGGAACTGGAAACACAGGGAA
>NW_022103920.1:42235886-42283218 GCF_000313985.2 Echinops telfairi | reverse complement strand
CCAGGGGCTTAAGTGGAGAGCAAATGTTTTGAGAATGATGAGGGCAACGAATGTACAAATGTGCTTTACACAAATGAAGTATGTATGGATTGTGATAAGAGTTGTATGAGTCCCCAATGAAATGATTTTTAAAATATAAAGAAATACAACTGATTTTTTTACATTAAAAAAAGTTAATAGTTTTTAAAAAGGTTTAAATTCTGGTACATGTGATAATTTGATTTAAAAGTAAAAGTTACATCATTCTTTAAAATTCAAAAACAGACTAAATTGTTGAATGGGAAACTAATTTTCCCTGGAAACTTTTATCCAAGCTACAATAAATGTTCAATTAAATCCATAAATAAATAAATAGAGGACAATCTAAATTTCATTTTGATTTGATGTTCACCATCTATTTTTTAAGAATGCATGTATGGGCTCTCCTTTAGTAGCCAGAATTTTTACTTTGTTATCTTTTCTCCTTGAAATTGTATTCCCATTCCTGTCCCCAATCTCCCAGAATTGTACCTCAACATAGTTTTCTTATTCAATAACGTGTTTTACGTATAATTCTATAAACTTTTCAGCAATAAACAGATGCAGATATAAAAAAAGAAAAGGGCGTTCTCTCTCGTTTGCGAGCACGCACAGCCAGAGTGACCAGCTGTCCTCCTCGGTCAGCTGTTGTTTTAACGCTTGCACTTCACCCTGCTGTGTGACTGTACGTGCACGATTTCCATCAAAGGTAATTTTCTGGGCAATGATGTGTACAATTTACCTCTCATTATGAGAAGGTCGCTGGTGGGGCATTTATGAGATGCTCTCTGGAGCCAATTGCAACCAATAGATTTTGGCGTGCTTCATATGGAGGAGTTAAATTGGCCTGATGGTGATTCAATAGAAAAGTGAAAATCTCTTGGAAAATTTTTCCTCAATCACATTTAACGTCCTAAAGGAAGCCATGGTGAGCACAGTTGTGATGATGGTGGGCTTCAGAATCAACCTGACCTGAGTTTCACGCCAGCATCTGTGGACCTACGAGGCCCAAAGGGATCCAGCCCCTGCTCATCTTACGGCCTCCATTCTTTTTTTGTGTGTGTGTTTATTATATATTTTTTAACATTTTATTAGGGGCTCATACAACTGTTATCCCAATCCATACACACATCAATTGTGTAAAGCGCATTTGTACATCATTTCTCAAAACATTTTCTCTCCATTTAAACCCCCAACATTAGGTCCTCATTTTTCCCCTCCCTCCCCGCTCCCCCCTCCCGCATGAGCCCTTGATAGTTTATAAATGGGTATTTTGTCATATCTTGCCCTGTCCGACTTCTCCCTTCATCCACTTTTCGTTTGTCCGTCCCCCAGGGAGGAGGCCACACACAGTTCCATGCAATTGGTTCCCTCTTTCCTACCCACTCTCCCTCCACCCTCCCTGTTTTGCCACTCACACCACTGGTCCTATAGGGCTCATCCGTCCTGGATTCCCTGTATTTTCAGTTCCTATCCGTACCAGTGTACCTCCTCTGGTCTAGCCAGACTTGCAAGATCGAATTCGAGTCATGGTAGTGGGAGCGGGGAGGAAACCTTTAGGAACTAGAGGAAGGTTGTATTTCTCATCATTGTTACATCGCACCCTGACTGGCTCATCTCCTCCCCGAGACCCCTCTGCAAGGGGATCTCCAGTGGCCTAGTAATGGGCTTTGGTTCTCCACTCCGCACTCCCCCCGTCATTCACTATGGTAAGATTTTTTGTTCTGATGATGCCTTACACCTGATCCCTTCGACACCTCGTGGTTACGGCCTCCATTCTTGACACTTGCTTCCTCACTATCTGGTCTCTAGCATCAATGGCCACCCCTACTCTTTGAATATGTCTTGGTCACTCTTGGGATCAATGCACCCCAAAGTTTCCTGTACTTAGAAAGCTCTTCCTAAAGAGCTTCCCATGGCTGAAACTTCCTAGTTCTATTACCTGACCAAACAAAGCCTCCTCTGAGGAGTTTCTTAAAAGTTCTCTGATCCTAAGGACCACCTTCTGACCCCCGTGCTCACTATCATATTATCTTACTGATGCCATTGAAATGCTAATCATAGTCTGAAATTATGCTTTTTAAGCTTTTAATCTTATTAAAAATTGGGACTATAGGGTAAGAGAACATGATTGTCACCACTGTTTACATTTAAAGGTTGTAAGAGAAAAATAAAACCCTCACCATAAAAGTATCTTGATTAGAATATCCTATAACTAACATAATCAAATAGTTCTTTCCTTTTTTTCCTTTTTAATCAAATATTTCTTGATAAAATTGATTGAGCAAGGAGATCTTTTTTGTTGTTTACTAAATCATTTTACTGGGGGGGCTCTTACAGCTCTTATACATCAATTGTATTAAACACATTTGTACGTATGTTGCCATCAGCATTTTCAAAACATTTTCTTTCTACTTAAGCCCTTGGTTGGCTCCTCTTTTTTCCCTCCCTCCCTCACCCTCTCACCTTCATGACCACTTGATAAATGATAAATTATTATTATTTTCATTTTGTACATCGTCTGCTGTGTCCTTCACCCACATTTCTGTTGTTCATCACCCTCAGGGTTGGGGGATATTACAAATCATGATCGGTTCCTCCTCTCTCCCCCTCTTCCCCCATACCCTCATGGTATCGCTTCTCCCATTATTGTTCCTGAGGGGTTTATCTGTCCTGGATTCCGTGTTGAGAGCTCTTATCTATGTTAGTGTACATGCTCTGGTCTAGCCAGATTTGTAAGGTAGAACTGGGGTCATGACTGGGAGAGGGTGGGTGAGCATTAAAGAACTAGAGGAATGTTATATGTTTTATAGGTGCTATACTACACCCTGGCTGACTTGTCCCTTCGATGTGACCCTTCTGTGAGGGATGTCAAATATGTCTACAGATGGACTTTGGTCTCCACTCCAACCCTCCTTGTTCACATCGATATGATTATTTGTTTTGGGTCTTCTGATGCCTGATACCTGATCCCGTCAACACCTCGTGATCACACAGGCTGGTGTGCTTCTTCCATATGGTCTTTGTTGCTTCCCTGCTAGATGATGACTTGTTTAATTTCAAACCTTTAAGACCTCAGATGCTCTATCTTCTAATAGCTGGACATCATCAGCTTTCTTTACCACATTTGCTTATGCACCTATTTTGACTTCAGCGATTGTGTTGGGAAAGTGAGCATCACAGAATGCCAGGTTATTAGAACAAAGTGTTCTTGCATTGAGGGAGGACTTGAGTTGAGAGACCCAATGTCTGTCTGCTACCTTGATACATAATATATAAATATATGTGCATAGGCATCTCCCTATCATTATATATTAATATAATTACATATATACATGCCTATAGTTTTACCTCTATAAATGTCTTTTGCCTCCTAGTTCTTTCCTCTATTTCCTTTTACTCTCCTCCTGTCCCACTGTGATGGTCAACCTTCATTTGGCTCTCAGTAATTCCTCTGCTACATTGCACTTGATCAAACCCCACCAGGCGTTCTACACCCTCCTCGCCATTTTAGATCTCTTGTTGTTCCTTTCTCTCTGGGTTTAACAAGGAGATCTTAATAAATATAAATAAATAAGCAAGAAAAGCTCATTGTAAATGAGCTGACTCTGACTCAGCGGTCCTACTGGATACGGCAGAACTTCCTGACAGGGTCTCCAGGTCTGTAAATACTTCTCCTGCGAAGTGACTGGTGGATTTGAACCACCCACCTTTAGGTTTGCAGCCAAGTCCTTAACCACTGTGCACCCAGGGATCCTCCATGGACAGATTAGGACTGAGAAAATGTATAGGACTTTATATAAATCTACCTAACTACAGAACTACTAGTGAGAAATTGTATCAAAATAGTCATGAGACCAAAGTCACTATGGTTATTGTGGGTCTAGAAGCAGGAACAATGTGGTAGTCCCTGGTGCTTTTTGAAGAGAGTTTATATATATAAGTGTGTAGAAGCAAAAGTTTGGGATTAATAAATATATTGAAATTTTATAATATTGACATATTGGGCATTTTGTGCTTAGTCTCCCTTCCTGAAACCTCTTACGTATAGGCAGAATGCTGGCTTTTCAAGTGGTTCATGCTTAGTGACTGTCTGTCAATAAATGTTTAAGAGCGAATGGACTGGATGACTATCCTCCTGTTCTAGTCCCTAATGCAATTTGTAATGTGAACATAAACCACAGGAAAAATGGAATTCTTACCAAAGGGTCCAGTCATGGCCACAGTATGGCTGAACATTTCCAAGGTAGAATCCCAGGGACTGGGTGACGTCCACAAGATTGGTAAAGTCCAGACTAATGCTATTGAAAAGCACAGAAGTCATGATAATCTCATCAATAGCCCACACATCTTCTCCCTGGGAAGAATAATATGGTTGCCACCATCTGAACTGAATTCCAAACTGTCTTGCATCATCTGGTAATTCTACGGAGATTATTCTAAAGGGAAAAAATAAAAGGCAAAGTTCAGATTACTTTTGCATTTAAAATATAAACCTTTATAGAGGGGTTCAGTCTCCTGCCCGACATAAAGCTTTTAAAAACAAACAGTGCTCCCACCATTAAAACCATGCACCTGAGATTTCCAGTTTCTTGGTTGAGTCTGACAAATCTACCAAACACCTCCCCAAATGTGAGCTTGCTTTCACTCAACTGCTCTTGGAAAAGTGAATCCAATGAAAGACGGTTGTCTCACGTGACCAGATTCATCTCAGTCTGGTACGGGATCTTGGGGAGCTTGTTACATACACTAGAGCTTTCGTCTGGTTGGACCAGTGTATTTCTGTATTCCCAGGAGTGTGGCACAGTGTGTGAGGTCACCTGCTGTGTCATGGTGGCTAAGACAACAAACCTGTACCTGACAATTGGGGAAGAAAATGAAGAATAATATCTGATTTTAAGGAGCAATTATGGTGCACAGCAGCAGGAACCACACATTAATTGCCACTACAGTGACACCTGCTTGAAGGCCCCATAAATCACAGCACCGCGCTGCTCACGTCCACACACGAGTGAGATGGGACACAAACGGGCATTTGTCTCCATCAGTGTACAGTTCAATACCAGGGAGGTACCTGCAGTCAACACTCACTGATGAGGGGGTGTTGTGGGTTTTAGGTTGGTTTTTTTCCTATATGAGGGAAGATGTACTTTTTCAGACAAGTGACTACTTGGGTAACTTAAAAATAAATTATTAAAAAATTTCAATGTCTAACATAGGATTTACTGAGAAATTAGATTGATGTTCACAATTTTAATTATGCTTTACTTCTACTTATTGTGTAAAGAAACATTTAAAACTGCATTTTAGAAAGATAATTTTACACACTGTAAATGATACAAAAATGCATTTGTTTTTCCCTTCCATAATGTATTTATGGGACTATAGGGTAGGATTACATGGCTGTTAATTGTTTACATTTAAAACATTAAGAGAACAACGGAACTTTTAGTAACACCAGAAAACGTGTTTCTTAAACAAGTTAAAAATAAATCTGTAAATGTAGAAATAAAAACTAAAAAACACTTTACTAAACTAAAAAAAAAACATAGTCATGTGATATTTGTAGTTTGGTAATACTATAAAACTGCTGGCTTTTATTCCACAATGGTATTTCTTTTTTTGATTAAAAGAAAATAGTAGTTTAAACTAAATATTTTAGTAATTTTTAAACTTTATTTTCCTAAATATATGCTTATTAAAAGAAACCCTAGTGGTGCTGCTGAGTAAGCATTGGACTTCAGTTCCAACCCACCATCTGTCACAAGGGAGAAAGAGAAGGCTATTTGTGCCCTTAAAGATTTACAGCCTCAGGAACCCTATGCAGGGTTAATCTGAGTCAGCATGGACTTGATGGCAGTGAGTTTGGCTTGGTCTGTTTTTCTGTTAAGGCATGATCCATGGTGCAGACTTTGGTCATTATCAGTAGGCATTTAAAGTTCTCTTCCTGTTCAGCAAGCAAGGTTGAACCATATGCATATCACAGGTCATGTCCTCCCGTCCTCAGCCATGTTCTACTTCACTGAAGTATTTGCTCAGGAGACAGGCTGAATAAGCATGGGAAAAGGCTATAACCCTGAGACACGCTTTGCCTGATTTTATACCACACAGTATCTCCTTATTTTCTTCAGAAGACTGGGCTAGGGACAGGTTCCACACAAGTTCAATGAAGTGTTCTGGCATTCAAATTCTTTGAAATGCTATCCATTATATGCTTTGATCCACACAATCAAATCTCTTTGCTTTGTCAAATAAAACACAGGTAAACATCTTTCTGGTATTTTCTCTTTCAGTCAAGATCCGTTTCACATCAGCCATGATATGCAGTGTTCTACATTCTCTCAGAGTCCCGCTTGAATCTGGCAGTTTCCTGCCAATGTACTGCTGTCAGTGTTTCTAAATTATCTTCTGCAAAATTGTATTCACGATACTGTTAAGTTCCACATTCTGTTGGATCACCTTTCTTGGGAATGGGCACAGAGAGGGATCTCTTCTAGTTGGCTGGGCAGGTGGCTGTCTTCCAAAATTCTTGGCATTGATAAATAAGCACTTCCAGTGTTGCATCTGTTTGTTGAAGCATCTCAATTAGTAGTCTGTCAATTCCAGAAGCTTTGTTTTTTAGTCAAAGCTCTCATTACAACTTGTATTTCGTCCTTCAGTACTATTGATTCTTGATTAACAATTACTTTCTGAATGTCTGAATGTCCAGCGATTCTTTTCAGTACAGTAGTTCGCTTATTCTTTCATCTTCTCTTGATGCTTTCTATATTATTTCAAATGTTGCCCATAGAATCGTCAATATTGCCACATGTGCCCAGAATTTTTTCTTGAGTTCTTTCAACCTGAGAAATACAAGTTTCTTCTTCCACTTGGTTTTCTAACTCCAGGTGTTTTATTTCATTATAATATTTTACTATGCCTTCTTAAGTGGCCATTTGGTAACTTCTCTTCAGCTCTTTTACTTCATCATTTCTTCCATTCACTTTGTTGTTTTTATTGTTAGGTACGGTGATAGGTAGGTGTATTATGTCACCCTGGCCAATAGGAACATGTGGGATTAATGAGGTCGCAGTTTGATTGGAGGGCAAAGTGATAAATGGCTGGGCAAGCCCCACCCCTCTCTCTTGCTCTCTGGTGATCAGACCAGCATGTGGCTGCTGTAGGTAGTTCTCTTTCTCAACTTGTGTGCTATACTACCTGTGGGACAGTCAACCCGTGGATCGTGTCGCTAGAGCTTCAGGTCCCTTTGAGACCTGCTTTGCCACGCTGCTCGTGTATACATCGCTTGAGCTTGAAGCTGGCGGATCCTGTTGTTTGCATTGCTTGAGTTTGATATCCCATCCGGGCCTGCTTCACTGCGCTCCTGAGCTGCGCACTGTTGGTGACCCGCCCTGCTGTTTGCTGCCTGTGACCGGACTGCCTGCATTGCTCTAGGGTAGACTCAGCTGTCTGCTTCCTTGACCTTGGACCCAGCAGCCTTCGCGGCTTGAAGGAGTTCTAGTATATTAACTCTTCCACAGAAGTGAGCTGAACTGAGCCTTCTGTACTGCTGTGTGGACTAATTAGCTGCTATATTCTTTCGTGCTCTATCTATCTATCTATCTATCTATCTATCTATCTATCTATCTAGTCACAAGTGTCCTGGTTTTGTTTCTCTAGAGAACCCTAACACAGGTACCACTGAGTTGATTAGCTACTCAATAATCAAGAGCAAGTTTCAGAGTCACTTCTGACATCCATTTTAGGTTTTCTTTCTTTCCTGTGTTTTCAGTAGCCATTTGTTTTCTTTGTGTAGGATGCCCATGATAGTATCCCCAACTTGTCTGACCTTCAATGTTTAATGTGTCAAATATATTCTTGATTTAAATGTTTAGTGTGTCAAATATATTCTTGAGATAGTCTCTAAATTTAGTTGAGAGGTACTGGTGGTCGTACTTTGGCTCTGTGGCCTTATTTTAATTTTCTTCAGCTTCAACTTGAACTTGCTTATGATGCATTAATTGCTTGCTCTGCAGCCAATTTGTAACCTCTGACTGATGACACTGAGTGTTTTCATTGTCTCCTTCCACAAATATAGTCTCTCTCACTCCTGTGTGTGCCATCTGGTGAGGTCCTTGTGTAGTCCCCACTGATGTTGTTGTTGGGAAAGAGCAGTGCCAATGAACAGGTTGCTGGTTTGCATGACTCTGGTGTAATTTCTATTAACAAGGATATATTTTCCAACTACGGATTCTTGTGCTTTGTTTCCAACTCTTGCATTCCAATCAAAAGTAATTATCAATGCATTTCATTGCATTCAATCTAAGCATGAAATTATCAATGCTTCTGGAGCCCAATCAATCTAAACATTAAAAGTGCTGTGTTTTTATTACCATTGTCCTTTATACGAATAATTTTTAAGACATTAATGTGCTTTTTAAAAGTAACAACTAAAAAGTAGAATTTCTCAGCCAACTTTTAAGGAAATAAACCGAGTATACATATTGGAAGCAATTGAAATGACCAATATTTTGATAGCAGGGATGTTAAGAATGTATGCTCTTATCATCAGACTCTAAGGGTTAGAATCCTCACTCTGAGATTGATGACTAATGTTTCTGAAGCCACAGGGAGAGTATTTAATTTCCCTCAGCATCTTGTTCTGTATAATTGAGATAATAATTATCCGTCCAGCAAGGGCCAGAGACCATTTGTTCACAACGAAAGCATGACCAATTCTTCTGCTCGAATGAAGCACATATTATGACTACGCCCAGATACAGATGGTCATATGGAGTCACAAAGAGTTTGACTAAATGTTTATTCTAAGGCCAAGCAACTGCTAACTAGCAATGTGAGGGTATGAGCCTCTGTAGCCTGGATCAAGAGAACAAATTCTTAACCAGATCATATCTTGGGGTGGCCTAGGAGTCTCTGATGACCTCACAAAAGGACGGTGATTAGAGACCACATGGAAACTACATGTAAAAAGACCTGGCAGTCTGTTTATGCAAAGATGATAATCGAGAAAACCCCTATGGGGACAGTTCTACTTAATCACATGGGGCGACTCCACATCGAAATTCACTCAATGGTCTCTAATAAGAACATGCATAAATTACATTGGCTGGTAGCCACAGAACTGTTTGATCAGAATATTCCTAGAGGAGGGTCCACACATTTAAGTCAATTTCCTGTCTCAATAATCCTTTGTAAGGAAGGCATTAAATTCCTGCATCTCTTTTTAAAAAAATGCATAATAAAGATAGGTACTATGGAATTGGGTGACATGATAGGAACAACGGGGAATCGTAATAATCAAGGCATTAAAAATAAACCAAGATTAGATTCCACAATAATTTTAGAATAAAAAAATGAAGATCTGTAATTAAAAGAGAATAATTTTAGTCTCACCAATGATGTAATGTTTTACATTACAAAGGTACCAATTAGTTCACAAGACATTTCAGTCAATTTGAATTAAAAGAATAACTTAGATCTATTTTCAGGCCTAACATTACATATATAAGAGACAGATAGAGTTCTTTTATTTATTGAATGAATCATGGGTAGGCAAATTATTTGAAATTGATTTAAGCTAGCATATTTCATTTAAAGATCACACTTCATTTTCAAACAACCATGGAAGAGAAGAACAATATAGAACCCACATCAATTATAGGCAGTCATTTATACTGAAGTATATAGCAAGTGGTTAAAAAGAATCTAGAAATACTTAACTCTGTGATGAAGAATTTATATGGTTTGTATTACTTATCATACAATATAATTTAATATCCAGATTGTATCTAAGCCTAGCCTACCACTTTTATTAATATTTGGGGGGGGGGGGGAAGAGTCTCACAGACAGAGGTTCTTATATAGAAAATAAAAAGGATCTTCTAACAATCCCTAGTAGGTTCTCCTTTCTTGTCTCTGTCTTGATCTTAGTCTTTCAAGCTATGCACACACTTACTACTGAAACGGCACCTTGATTCTGCCTAGAAGAAAAATGGTGCTGTCAAGTGGTGGGCAAGATTAAACACACCTTTGCAGTAGCACAATAAATATGTGATTATTTTTCATATCAAGAATGATTAATTAAATTTCATGCTATAGATTGATTAATTGATTACTGAATTTTGCAGCTGGCCATCCTTGTAAGAAAAAAGAATATTGTGCTTCAGGCCATGCTGACTTACAAACACTCACTGCCGTCTAGCCGGATGTGACACACAGTAGCCCTATAGGATAGGGTAGAACTGCCCCTGTGGGCTTAAAGAGTGTAACTCTTTTTATGGGAGTCGAAAGCCTCATGTTTCCCTGCAGAGCGGCTGGTGCCTTCTAACTGCTGTCCTTGTGGTTGGCAGCCCGACACATAACCCACTATGGCACCATGCTGGCTTAAGGCACTGATATGTTATTAATTTTTTTCATCATTATTGTCATCTTGATTTTTGCTTAATTTTCTTTTAATGTTGACTATGAAGACTCTCTGAGATGGTTCTTTAGAATTCGTGTGTTCCTATTGAATGGGAAACTTGAGTTTGGCCTGACAGTTTCCAACTGAGGAAAATGCTCAGTACTTCTGGTACTTCTATAATGTATACTATTTATAATTCATATGCATGGTTAATTACTATCTCTGCTACACATCACTTCATTTTCCATGAAAAGAAACAGTCTTATCCATTTGCAAAGATTTAGGCATTTTCTAACAGTTTTATTGGCACTTCATCTACATGCTATATACAATTCAATAATTCAATGATATCAAGAAGAGTTGTACCATCATCACCATAATCAATTTTAGAACGTTTTCTTCTTCCTTGTACTCTTCTTCATGTGATTATTTTTCTTTAATTGTGACAAAAATATAAACAACGAAACACTCTTCAGTTCAAAAACTTCTACATGTATAATTCTGGGCCATTGATTCTACTCTTCGGGTTGTACAAGCACTATTTTGGGGCATTCTCAAGCACAAACTTAAACGTTTAGAAGTTGTCTTGCACCTTGTCATCTTGTGATAGCGCTAATGAAAACCTCTATGGCCCAAACCCTCACAATTTTCCACATCTTCCCACAATCAAAATGTACTCTCAGGAAGGGAGACTGTATGAGTTCTTTATACCCGACTGTGAATGTAATGATGGTATTTTGACTTTAAGCACTGCATTGAGATTTCCTACCCTTTTCTGACTCTTCTCTTTAAACAGATGTCAGTGAGCAGGAAGAGGGAATCTGACAAACACTTCCACAACATTATTACTAATTGTAGTTTTTATTCTGCTGCCATTGAAGGATGGCCCTGTGCCAAGCTGAATTAGAACCTCAAAATTGGAGCTCGAGGCTATACAAGGGGGCGTGCTGGTGGTCAAAATTCATGGAAAAATGGAATGAAGAGATAATGGAATTTTCCATGAACTTTTTGAAGCTCCCTTGTACATTAACTAAGAACTGGCTTGAAAAAAATATTTTAAAGAGATTTTCACCCTCCATTTTGCTACAGACTATCAATGCCAGATATTTTTGCGTGTATTCATTACCTAATTATATTAAGTGCAAATATTAACCTGATATTGATTATCATATTTTATGAATAGTACCTCACTCATGTATTTAAGTATCTGGTCTTATACTTTTATTAACAAATATCTGTTAATTAATTTTTAAGTTAGTGTCATATTTAAAAGTTTATATTATTTTTGATAAAGGAAAATACAATATTAGCCATTTTTCTTTTACCTAATCATCAAAATACTTCACTTAAATGCACAGTTCAAAATATAAGACTGAGTTTCTTAAATTATCAGGTGTCAGCGAGGATAAATGGATTAGGTGAAAGAGGTGGCTTGGTAGCTGCTCACTGCAAGACAGACACATTAATCTTTGTCCTTGTCACCTCTCAGTGGGGAGGCACATAGAACCTTACACTGTTTGAATTATGATGTCCCTGGGAAGGGGATATCACTCTTGCCTGTCCAACATACCTGGGCTCATGGTAGTTGAGATATGAATAGTGTTCCAGGAGTTTCCAGGTAATCCCATTATCGTAGGAATAATGCAATAGAACTCCTTCGCCAGGCTGGTCTGGTGCTCTGCATGTGCTCAGGACAGACTTGCTCCCCAGCCTGAGTGTGAATTGGAGAAACCTAGGGGACAGTCTATAATGAACGCATGCATTAAAGGAAACATTTTATCATCATTCTTTTCATGGTATTAGAAGAATTTCAAACCAATTTAGATGAACCACCAAAAGGCTGTGAGTCGTTCTTTAGAAAGATACAATTTTTGTGAGCTGTGTGTATACATGTACAAGATGAGGTCAATGTTTTATACACAGGGACATACATACAAATATAACTGCATGTTTATACATATCTGTATACGATGTACTTGTGCATGTACACTTAAATGCCCATCATCCCTTTACTACATTATTTATCAGGCACTGGGGGAAGGGAAAATGTAGGGTAAATCTAATCAGCCTCTGCAAGCTGTCAAATAAATAAAACTTCATAAATAATTAACTAGCCCTTGGCATAAGAACAGGGTTTTGATGCTAACATTTCATAATAAAAAAAATCGAGTCAGTCATTAGTATGTTAAAGCCATTGGTGAGCTATCTAATTTATTAAAAACTAGGGCAAATTAACCCTAAATAAACTGTAAGCTGCCTCCCATCCTAAACAAACATTGGAAGAAGTAGATCTTGGCAAAAAGAACAATGAAAAGAAATATATCTAAAATTTCATTATTAGAATCTATGTCCCACTCTGCCCTAACTCACCTGGACTGTGAGCTGTCAAGAAAGGATGTAATTAACTGACGCCTTCCGTCTTTGTTGAAAACCAGGGCCTTCCCACTGGCCAAGACACCGCAGCCAAAGCTGACTTCAGCACCACGGATAGAGTAAAAGTTATGGTACGAGGAGAGCCTGGAACTGCCAAAACTTTCAGAAATGAACATTGGGAATGTCTGGGATGCCATCTCACAAGCGGGGCCAGAAAATCCAGGGTCACACCTGGGAGAAATAAGGGTGAAATTACATCTTAAAGTGCTCTTCTTGTTAGAGATTCCAAAGTCTTCTTTGGGGAACAGGAAGGTTTGCCCGAATAGTGTGGAGAACACTGAATCTGAAGACTTGGCAAGGGCACGTCAACTGTAAATTCTCCGTAAGCATGCAGTCTTTGCACAACTCTGTCGTAAAACGGCTGTGATTAAAACAGTAAATCAGTGCTCACCAGCAGTCATGCCATTGACTTATCTGGAAACCCATCTATGTGCATATCCATTTCCAACCTAAAATCTTCATAAAAGGTTTATCATATATATATATATATATATATATATATATATATATATATATATATACATACATGCACACATACATATAATTTTACTCATAAAAGCATTCATCAAATTTTATAAAAGAATCATAAATAAAATACTTCTAGTATCTGTAAAAAATTTCTTCTAAGAACAAGAATAAAAATATGCCTTGTGCTTGTGATATGGATTTTTTGGAAATATTTGGTATTATTGTGAAATCCAGGTTTAATTATTACAAACTCAGATTCATGTTCAAAAGGGTGTGGCTCTTTTGCAGTACTGTGTTCCTTCCCAGGGGGGAGCCACGGTAGTGGCTCTTCAAGAAGAAAAAGAAACACATTTGCGCACAGGCACACCATCACCAACCTGCCGGCTGCCGTGCAGGAGTACGCCGTATCTCCGACAGCTGACTGAAATGTACGGAGCAACTGAAGTCTTTCAGCGAGAAAATGTCATCGCAGTTGACTCAAAAAGTGAATGTTTTAATGAGTTCATTTATTGGGAATTAATTTCAAATGATTTATTTGGACTTTATTATCACTTTCTCGAAGAAGGCCTGGTAGTGCTACCTGAAAGGTTGGCAGAACCCGTTAGCCATTCCTTGGAAGGAAAATGTGGGAGTATATCTTTTTACCTACTACTGTCTTGGAGATGATGAGGCAGTCCTACTCTGTTTATAAGTTCACTAAGAGTCAGAATCAATTTGGTGTATGTATATATCTATACATATTCTGTGAAATGAAGTCAATTAATATGGCCTTTCTAGCTTTAATTCTTTACATCATATATTGTAATTCTGGACTCTATCCATGTGGCTCTAATGCCATTTTGGAGGGAGCTCTCTGCTACATAATAGACATGATTAAGGTGAATTAAGCCCTGACTTTAGTAGAGGGGGTGAACCAAGTCACATCCTCTGTTTCCTTTGGGGCATGACCTCCTGAAAGACAAAAGCCATGCCTCAAAGCCATTCTTCTGTGCACAAGCACCATCTCCGACAGAGACAAAAATCCCAGGCTCATTGGAAGAGCATGCTGTAGCTCGCCATATGAGGTGTCAAAGGCAGAGACCAGAGGTGCCAGAAACTGGGGTGGAGACTATGGGACAGAATAAAGGATCCAGGCCTAGACCAGAGATCAAAGTAAGGAAACCAAGAGACAGAACAGAACAGCAGTGCCAAGACTATAGGACTGTGAGACAGAGTGAAGGGTGGCCTGGGGGTTTCCTACTCCACAGAGGCAGAGACCAGGACCCAGGGCAGAGAGGCTGAGGACTGGAGGGACACTTGGCTGCTGGCTGAGGATAGGCATGGACCAATAACTCTATCTGTACGGTTTACTCTCCGGACCTGTGGTAACCTATGAGTGTCCCTAAAAACCCCCATAATTGTGTGTTTATCTGTGAGTTCTGAGTGTTTGTCTGCAAGTGACCATTGACGTGAACTAGGGAACCCAGCATAGAAGCAGAGTGGCACTGGGCTGGTGTCAGAGCAGGTAAATAAGGAGGAGCGGGGAGGCCTTGACCACGTCTCATGGCGACAGGGAAGCCTGAGGAGGTCAGATTTGGCCGCCCCCCATGCCGTCACAAACTGGAATTTGTGTCCCTTCAACAAGACAGACCGTCTACTGCAGAGTGCATTTCCCGGCCAATGCATTCTCAGAGTCTTAACTGTGTCTTCCTGGGCTAATGATGGGGAGAAACTGGTGACCACTGAGAGATGACTCACATCGGCGGCGTTTCCCTTCAGTGGCTTTCAAAATGTACCCAAAGGTTACAACATTGAGATAGAATGCTGATAAAGATCCCACTCATGTTTTTGTTAAATAATCTTGATTGGGCAACAAAACATGAGGGAGGGTGATACAAACTGACAATTTCAGAAAAGACACAAAATCCAGGATATCCCCCATGAGATCCCTGAAATACTACATCATTGTTAGGGGAACAGCCACACTGCTAAGACACAGGGTTGAGGCTCTTATAGGCAGATTTCTAATGATCGCTCTCCTCTCTGCTTATATCAGGCTAGTGAGCAGTCCATTTAGAAACTTGTGTCAGGTAGCAAACAATAGTACTTGAAGGGGAGCAGAGCACAAAGAAAAGCACAAAGCTGCAGAAGTTCAAGATCCAGAGAACTCTTTAAAGGGAACAGAATGAAGCCTGTGAGAGCCGGAACTTGATGGCACTGCCTTGGCTTTTCCAGGTCTTGCAAGTTTTCCATCTTAGACAAAGTATATTCTTACCACTTTTCTAGCATTCTCTGTTACTGAAAAATATTTAAGGCGTTCTTTCTCTGACAGGTTTCGCCCTTACAGGGTCTAGCTTTGGTAGGTTTTACTGGAAATAGTACAAAATAGGAATTTCACTCTCTCTGCAATTTTGCATAATGCTGGAAGAGGTAGTGGCCTAACAGCCCAGCCCAGCCCAAGATGAACACAAGTAATGGGATTTAAATAAAGAATCATCAGATATAGAGCAACAACAAAATCCCAACTGGTGAAAATATTCATTCAAGTTCATTCAAGATAATATATAGTGCTTCAAAAGGACGATGCCCAAAGATTGACAATTGCCATTTAGATTTCTGTCACCACTTATCAAAGGTGACACAGATGGCTGTTTCAATAAAACCAGTTAATGCTACCAGTAATATTATGCAACAAAAACGACATATAAAGAATAACTGTGGTAATTATAGACAGGTCTTTTTTTTTAACAGTGTTTTCTATTTTAATCTAATAAAATCAGCCATCATTTTTCAAATAATTTGTTTTCAAAACTTTTCAGGACAATTTCAGACTTTGCAATAAAGCCTGGGCTCCTTATGATAATTTTTCTTGAAATGCTTTAAATAAGAGGATGGCTTGGGCAGGGCTAACAAGTGACGATAATAACATTAGGGAAACCAACACCAGCCCATGGGTCTGATAGTTCTACTGAGTCAGTTTCTCTGGGGGCAGGGGTGGGAGAGTGTTAGGGATTTTATTCAAAGGAACTCTTTCTTCTATAAAAGCTGCATATTCAGTTTTGTAAGAATAGAAACTTTAGGAATAATTTCTAAATTTTATCGCTATATTTCCTTTGTGTAGAAAGAAATAAGAATGGTCTGTTTGATCATTAGATTCAATAAAATAGAGTTTAAAAGTTAGCCAGATAGACTAATCTCTGTGTTGGAAATGTCTTGCCTCATACATGTAATTTTTAAATATTCATATTAAATCCCCATGTATAAATTCCTCATTAATTAGTTAGCTAATTAAATAAGGTTCTGCCTTGGAGAACAATAAGAGGTAGACTAGACAATCCATTTGTTGAAATATAATAGTATATAGCAAGACTACCTGTAGTTTCAGGAATTCTTAGTATATTTTAAAATTAAATATTAATATAAAAACAATGTAATAAACGTGAATATTTATTCTTGGTATAAAAAGCACAATCACCTTAGCATATACCTTCAGACTTCATATTAAATATCATACTTTGTAAAACACTGCCTGCATCTCTTTGACGATCTAGATGCTTTAAGAAGTAAGGGCACAAAAAGTATATTTAAAGGTGATTAATTTCCTTGTAAAGTGTTAAATTCGATCTGTTCCATTTCCCTTGAGGAGTGGGTCTATGGGTCATTACTGATTTCTAAAATCCATTTTCAAAGCATGTTAGAAATTAAAATATGACTTAAACATAGTGGAACAAGCTAAGGAAAGACAGCATATTGAAGAATGTAACAAAAGCTAGAATAAGCGGTCATCACACTAAGAGGAATTCAAAAGAACAATAGGTAAAATTCCTTTGCATTTCCCTCCTAAAATTTTTACTTAACTTCTACTTAAAGACAATGCATTTGTGGTTCTCTTACACTTAAATCCCACTTGGAATATCCTGTTCTTAAATCACAACAAGACCTCAAAAGCCTATAGTGGAAATGGAAACAAAATAAAGTGGCTCGTGGTTTCAGCATAAATACACATCAAAAGAAGAGAAGCACCAATAATATTTTAAAATGCTTACTTGCACCCGTGTCGCGTGCATTGTCCTCGGCCAGAGCAGAATTTGAGGCATGATGGGCCGATATAAACTGCAAAGCAAAAGAGACGATGTGAAAGAAGTGACACAACCGGAGGACGAAGAGCACGATCAGCAGGTGAAACAGCATTCTGAAGCAAGACCCGTGAAACACGGGCCACGGCGGGTCAGGCGTGATTTCTGTGTCGCTGTGCACAGAAGTTCAGTGACAGACGGAGTGCTATGTGACAAGGGAATCTCTTCATTATCAATCTGCTGGGCCTGTTTTACTTACACAGACCACCCTTTCAAGATGCTGATGTGCCACAGGCAAGGAGGCAAGGGCATGAGACTGGGTTCCTGAAAGAGCGCCTCTGTCTTGGTGCGGAAGCTATTTCTGGCAGACTGGTAGTGGTTCAGTCTTAAATGCTCCCCAAACCCGGATTGTGTGTTTAGACATATAGAACTGATGAAGGTTCAGTTTGATGGTCACCAGAAAGAGAGGTCATACCTGTAACTCCCATTCTTAAACGGGCAAAGTCTACAGCTGAGTGCGGAAAATCGCTACATCTAGTTCTGCACATCACCCACCCTTCCTGGGAATGGGAAGTGAAAAATCTGTAGTTAAGCATGAAGTCTTCTACATGATCTCAACATCAAAACAAACTCACTGTCCTCGAGTTGATTCTGACCCAGAGCACCCTAAATGCTGGCTTGACTGATAATTTGATGTCACAACATGTATTCTAACCTCTGGAATGCCGAGTAAAGCACTTTTGATAGCTGAATAATCAGTAGGTTTCCTTGATACTCAGAATTAAATACATTTAAAGATTTTGAAGCCTTTGATAATCGACACAATCACTAACACATCATACAGTAGAAACGGGTCACCAAGATCTTGCATAGTCAATTTCAGGCATAAAAAAACCTTACCATTCATGATCATGTTCTGCTCAGTCTTGTTATCATGCTAAATAGTTAAAGCTATTAAAAGAGAGCACAAACCTTCCTATGGTGTTTACTCCTACAAATCCTTACTCCCTGGAGCCAATGAATCTGAACCGGTGCTGCAGTTCAAGTGGGAAACAATGGGAACCAGCAGGTGAAGGGGTTTGTAACAAACCGTTTGTTGGCATAGGAAGTGATTCCATGGCAGGCGGAGTGGTGAAGGGTACTTGTTTTAGGGGCCCAGGGATTCAGGATTCAAATCCTGGTTTCATCTGGGAACCGTTGGATAAATGATGTATCCTGTTTAGGGCTCAGTGTCCCTGTCCCATGAACGGTGGGTAATTCTCCTTTGTGGAGAGAATAAATGATGTGTTCCGTGCTTACTATGGCACCTGGCACCATCTGGTTATGACCATCATAACTACCAGGGGTTAAGTGTCCTTCATCCTCCTCCTTCTTCCACACCGCACCAAGGGCTGCAGAATTAGGAAGGGGCTCCATGCGTCTTTGGCCTGGAAAACATGGATTGTTTCCCCGACACACTTGGGGAACTGTTCTACAAGTGGGCCCTGCATTCCAGGAGGTCTTTGGCTGCTGCCCGTAGTGCACCCAGGTCAGAGTTAAAAAGAAATAATCTCCATCATAAAGCATTTCAACAATAAAATACATCTTTCCAAATTAATGAAAAAAATTGCAATTTAAATTTTTGTCATCAGTCGTCCTTACTAATAATGATTCAGTCACTGCAGTCCACGGTATGAGTTAATGGCCTTTTTCCTAAGGGAATGGGAAGGACATATTCGTGTTATTCATTATTGTCATCAACGTAATCAACTTGGGGGTAAAAATTAAGTGACAACATACTCCGATCTAAGACTTTCCATCTGCTAAGACTTTCAGGGTAATTTCCAAAGTGCATTCCTCACACACAATGAGGTGCTGCCCCACCATGAAGGAAAGAGCATGCCTAGCAGAATATGATAACTGGAGAGTCTCATGAGGAAATGAGAGAGATTTCTGGTGGTTTGTTGGAAAGTTAGCACATAATTCTCTCAGGAAGAAGTGTGTGTCCTCCTCTGCCTTTGGGGAGAAGCCAGAGACTTCCTGGGGCTGTGAACGCCTTCGTCAGGATGTCAACAGAACTAGGTGCTTCTGCTCCAAGTTTTCCATCAATCCATACTGCCAGCCACTCTCAACCTTCAGGCTAGGATTTCACCTGCAGGGAGTCTTCTCAAAGCATGATATAGTAGTTGCTCAGAGGGAGTGAACGCATGTTGCAAGACACTTCTTTGGGGAATTTAGATATTTTTCTCACAGGCTACTCCATATGTGTGCCATTGAATTCATGATTTCTCCATACACTTTACTTCATTACTAGTTTTAAAATTTCTTTCATGTTTCTCAGATTAATACAGATCCATTATAGGACTTATACACAGGATCAGGAAAAGCCACCTTATCCTCTCACAGTGGGCAGGGGCAGGCCCTGCCGTTCTCTGTTGTGCACAGTTGGAATTGACCTGACTGCCCCCAACAAGCTCGCCCTGCTCCCCAGGGACATGGACTTGATCTCGGGGAGCTGGTGAAGAGGCACAGTCATTCTGATGGAACACAAAATGTTCTACAAATGGAGAACCTCCATTTTAACAAATTCATTTTAGATTTTTGTTTCGGCAGACACACTATGACAGTATTCATATAAATCACATGGTCTTTGAAGTCTGGGCATTTAAATTGGTCTTCTTTGAATATAGACATTGTTTACAGAATTCATATTGGCTCATCAGTAAATTATTTGGCCTGAAGTGACTCCTAAGGTCTCAAAAATGTATTTAATTTGTTGTCTCTCAATGCCAAAATTAAAAAAAAAAAAAGATTATTACAACATGGAAAATCAGCATTAAGCAATGATGTAATTTTCACCAATGTATAAACTGGGCCTCAAATTAATAGCTAAGCTCAATTTACTTGAGTGTTGACATTTTCTCCTTCCTTCCTTCCTGCCTTCCTTCCCTCTCTCCCTTTCTTCTTCCTTGTAGTATAACCTTCACGCAAGTCTACACATTCTCTGAAAACAGGAGAGCTAGGAGTCAACCTTTAATCTCAATTATAAAAATCAGACAGAAAATGTGACCATTCGGAGAAAATATATGACATCCCCAACAACTTAGAATATTTTATCTAATTATGTATTGTCCAAAACGAAAATGATGCAAGAAAATTAAAGATAACATAGCATATTTGTGTGCATTTTCCAGTTTTCCTTCTCAGCTACTTCTGGAAGAGGAGGTAAAAGTTTCACAAGCATTTGGGAACTGATGTTTCTCTTATGTGTGGTGTCTGCATCTAACAGATAAGCACTCCAGCCAGATGTTGTGGTAGTTGCTTAGAGAAGAATGGGTGCTATTTTAATACATGCAGCATGGTAAGATTTTATGTTAATTTTGTGTAAAACATTCAAAGAAAATGTTAGGATACCCCCTGTCATCAAGACTCGGAATTTGGGTTTCAGAGCTTCATGCATTTTCAAATGATGTATGTTGACACAGTCTAGCATCTAATATCGCTGACTCTACTGACTTTTTGTGTAACCATGGGCTTCTCACAGAATGCAAAGGCGAAAAGGAAGAAAGGATGTGTAATGAATTGCAAGACCAGGACTTAGAAAAGTGATTAAATCTGTGCTGATGAACAAAAAGGACAGGAAGACGCTACATCAATGGCATGTGATTATGACAGGCATAAACACTAACCATTATCAATTGCCCACATGTTTCCAAGGATCGGTCCCGTTTGTCTCCAGCGAATCCTGGTGTCCCGGGTGAGTGCTGCGTTAGGAAGGGGAATCGTTATTCGGTTCCACCTGCAAGAAATTTAGCACAAAACCAGCTTCACGTTTATGCTCACCACCTTCGAATTTGTTTTACCCGATGGTGATGTCAGTCTCTGCACACCTTGGAATCATGCTGCGTTGGAGTAACAAACTCTGAAAGTTAACTAAATCAAACCAAACTCACAGCCATGAGCAGATTCTGAGTCATAGTGAGCTTACAGGACAGGGGAGAACTGCTCCTCTGGGCTTTTCTAGACTCCAACTCTTTATGTGAGTAGAAAGTCAATGCCATTCTACAGGTATTAGAGGGCAGAGCCAGAATTTGAAATGAGGTCTCATTCCAAATCTTGAGTTTCTTCTATTTCTCTATGCTGCATTTCTCCAAAAGTAAGCGTTTGGGAAATAAATTTGTTGGCAATAGCCACAGGACTCTTAGGCCATACAGATACTTTTTCATGTAACCCCAAGTATCAGAGCTATGTCATAAAGAGGAAATGCATGAAGCTACAATGATCATACATTTTATGAATGATCATACAACGATGATCTGTCAATCTTACCAAAGATACTGTCTTTTGTTTTTTAAGTAAAAGAAAAAAAGTCATTCATGAATGAGATCGCCCCGTATCAGCTAAAAAGAGAAGACAGGCTCCTTACTTACTATGTCCCCACTACTCGTCTGGGGCTTACACTGGCTGGTTTCCAGTTTCCATCAGAGCTGGTTCACTCACCCACTGTAGTTCTCAGAGGAGTAAACGGTGCTGTGTGGGAGGTGGGGTCCGGCACAGGTCTCAGGTAAACACTCGGTGTGAAGGAGGGACCAGGAGCGCCCATGGTTGGTAGAAAATTCCAAGCTGACACTGATGACACCAGAGCAAGCACAGCAGACAAGGAGCAAAGATAACAAATACAATGGCGTTATTCATCTCTGACTAAGCACATTCCGTATCTGTGGGACGAGGGTAACAAATTGTAGGGTGCTCATTCTGGAATGATTGTTTTCCCCTTCATGGACATCAGACCAGCCTTCAAAGGGCAAGCAGTTAAATTAGTGCTTTATACATAAGCTAGGCTTTAAGGAAAACACACGGCAATTCAAGCACACTGGTGTGCTTAAATTTGATAGATGGCAAGGCAATTACCATGTCTCACACTGTCACTTCTGCATGCGAACTGAGAAGATAAAATCCTTGCCAGAAAGGACAGGAGCAACACTTCAGCAAGTGAAACTGTGAAGCCCTCGCTCTTGAAGTGCTAATTGATTTCTGTGCCTATTATTAGGGGGTCACTAACTGACACGGAGGTCAACTCCCCCCCACCCATTTTTTTTCTTGCCCATCTCTCTCAGTAATCTGCCAAGAAGATGGCACCCACAGTACATGCAAACACTTCTGATAAAGAAGGCCAAGCTATTAAAACAAAGTGAGCGCTACTTAAAATCTACCCACTCAAATACTAGGTATTAATTAAAGAACTTTATCTTTTTTTGGCAAAGTGTGTATTATGTACGTGAATAGTTTATTAACAATGCAGCTAAAACCCCACTGGGAAGCTGCCTCAGAGTTACTAGCTCAGTCCACACTCTCATTTTTATTAGTCCAGAAGGTACCAAATAGGACTTCTTACCTGTTACCGGGTTGATGCGTCCCACAGCCTAGATTAATGGAAAACTGTACCATGTGAGACATCGTCGTCGGGAGAACAGGTAAGACATGGAAGAAGTCTATTGCCCAGATATTCCTATTATATCCTTGATGATTCTTTTGTCTGAGACAAAACTTGGTAGCAGGCGTCTGAAGTTCGGGATTGATGACCAGAGAAACCAAAGTTGGAACCTTCAAAACAAAGGAAACCAAGTCCCTCATTCTCTTCCCTCAGAGAGCCGTCTGTGAGTGCCCCTAGATTCTATCCAGCGACCACAACTCGCATCCACCATGCACCCGGCAATGCCCTTGTAGAAGATGCTGTCCTCAGGAAGCATCCACTTAGTCACTTGGAATTCTCCCCTTAGGCTGCTAACTTTAAGGTCAGCAGTTTGAAACCACCAGCAGCTCTGCTAGAGAAAGGTGTGGGTCTCTCCTCCCTTCAAGAGTTACAGTCTCCTAAATTCACGGGGCAGCTCTACTCTGCCCTGTAAGGTTGCTTTATGAGTCAGAACGGACCCAGTGGCAGTGAGAGTGAGCACGCTGGTGGTGCTTTCTGTGTGTGACTCAGCAGGCTCTGTGTGTCTGAGGGCAAACTGATGTGCACCTTTAAAAAGATGCAGGTGTAGGTTTTAGCACAAGGCAAAGGCATTTTCTAAACATGGTCTACTGGAATTGGGTTTTTAGCAGAAACGGCTGGAAACCACAAGTTAGGGAATAGTAACACGCCTGAATGACTTGGTCTGAGGCACACAGATAACCAGAACAGGCATGACCCTGCCTCATCAGTCACTGCTGGAAAACAAGTCCATTACCAAATCCCAAGTGCTAATAACTTGGCTTCCCTTGCATGTGGAGTGAGCTCAATACTTTGTCTGGTTGTTTCCTATTTCAGCCTGATATTTACCTCCTATATTCTTAACTCGAACCATGCAATATTAGGTGTTGGCTATGGTCAAGCTTCTTAATGCCCCTGGGGTTCCATCAGGGTGGAGAGAAAGCTAATGACCAGTAGACCAGTCTGAGCACCAAGATCTACTAGAGAAAGTAAGTTTACATCTGATGAAGAGCATCTCACACGAGTTTAGAATATTTTGATCTCAGAGTCAGCATCTGTCGTAAACAACCAATGGGAGGAAAAGGAAGGTCATCCTCAGTGACTCTCATAGTCAGGAATGAAGCAAAGGTATTTGTACAAGGGGTTCTGCCTAGGAAATCTCAGAATGTGGGCTACTCATTGTGCTTGATAGCACACCAGCGAGGCTGCATAATTAGAGTCACTTCTCGGAATGAGAATAATTGTCAGCTGGAGGATTGGGATCCTCTTTGTTGTTTCTGAGAGGTTGTAATCCATTCTTCTCGATAAAACATCACTTTTCCATTTGCAGCAGGGAATGTCAAAAAGGCCATGCCTCTGTGATCTAATGCTGGTTAATTCCATGCAAACACATGCTGCCTGCATGTGGGGTGTTCTTCATGCTTATGACCTGGCTCATCCCAGGGAGGCCTGGGGTGGGGTCATTAAGCTCACCAGTGGACATGTCTACCTTATATGAGGAGTAAGACAGTGTATCCAAGGCGATGTGCTCTTTTCTCCCCTCAATCTTCGCGTACAGGATAACATCATTCTCATGAGAGTCTCCAGGGTCACAGATTCCTCCTACACAAAATAAAAATATTAAATTACGTGTACCCACTTGTATCCACAATCATGTCAAAAACAGGGTTACGTTTCGGAATCCAAGCTGCTATCCTCCATTTCTAGGCTTTCTCCATACGTGAGCATAGAATATGCACAGGGAAAGACATCAAGTCAATACTGCCTTTCATGAGTGCCATGTTCTCAGTGCAAAATGCAATGTCTTAAAATAAAGCTGTATTTAAAATTGGCAAAAGGCATACTCATACCACCTAGAGAAGCCTTAAGTAGGAAGCTCAACAATAGTGGCCAGAGGTACGGAAATCATTTATGAAGATGGTTCAGATCAAAGATGGCAGTGGTGAAAGAGATAACTCTAATAATACTACACCTTAACAGCTGCGGCATGTCTAATTTTAATCCATTTTTAAAAGATGCGTTTTCTCATTTTAACGAGCCGTTTCCTTTTATTTGAGGTTTTTATAGAAACATTCAGAGGCTATTGATTACTTTTTTTAAGTGCGTTTGGTGACTCATTGTGATTTTTGAGGCTTCGATGTCTTAGCACGTATTACATATTTGTACTTAAATATAGTTCACTTTATAGGTTTCATTTTGGCATTTGGCACTTCATTTGATTTGTTGGAAGGATCATAGAGTAATTGTCCCCTAGCCTCCTACTGGAGTGTCATGTGAACAGATACAACTCTAGGACTGAAAGGCAATTAGATGATGGAAGTGAGTAATGGAACAGATGTCTGAAACTTTAGGGCGTTTAACTAACGGTGGCATAGCTAGGGACAGGTGCTAGGTCTTTTACTTCTGCGACATGTACGCTTCCCACTTATATGCTACATAGCTGAGCAGTAACTCCTGCCGTTGTTGGGTTCTGTAAACGCCCCTTAATCTGGATTTTAAACGATTACATGTCAATTTGGAAGTCCCTCTCAACTTACCCTTTGGACTGGTCCCCACCCCATAGGCGTTGAAATATGGTATGTACATGTATGTCTTGCCAAATATGCTATCTTCAAGGTCTGATTTAAAACATTCACTCTTTGTTTTTGATTATATTTCAAAAAACTCCTTCAATCCCACAGTCAAATACTATTAATGTTAATATTTATCTTTAGAATATTTTTGTTGTGAATATTATATTCTAGAACAATTGTTGAGATTCACCATCTGTGTAAATAACCCAAGAAAATGTCAACCAATGTAAGCATCTCACTGAAACTCAACCTTAGTGACTGGGATATAACTTTAGGGAGAAATTACTGATGCCTGATGAGAAGTATGAAAGTGAGAACCTAGAATGTATCAAGAAAGATCCTAATAACAGCAGGTACGTTAGTCAGAAAAGATGGGAGGTTCGAGAGCAAGACTCTCATAGGAAGTGTACATCCACTTAGCAGAAAGGGAGGTGTTCTTAGTGACCAATACCAAATATAGGGGATTGTTTTGGCAAGATGTGCCCTACAGCGAAGCAAGATGCATCAGGCCATTTAGAGCTCTGGATTCTGTCATTAAAATGACCAGATGATAGATATGTTTGTCTTGATACCATAAACACCCATTCTTCCTCAGTGTTTAACAGTTGTACTTTTTGAGTGGCCTATTAACAAAGGAATTCTAGTTTTTCCATAACCCTTCTCTGAATTTTCTTAGCATGAGCCAGTCTTGAAGTCATTACTTGTAGGGTCATTAAGAAAATCATTCTTTAAAATCTATATACCTGAGACTTGCACAGTTGACCATAACACCTTTATTGAATTGCATGGAATATGAAGATAAGTCAATAAAACTGTTTTAAAAAATCACCTGGAAAGCCCATCCTGATTGGCTAACTGCCCTGTTTATATGACATCCATATTTCATGTCCATATGTACAACAATGTTCAACTACCTACCTTAATAATTCAATAATAATTGATTTGTTTAGAAGTATACTATTGAGATTGTGTCATTCAAATGTTTTTTTTAAACTTGGTATTATGAATTGGATGAAGGCTTACAGAGTAGATAATCAATTTTACTATGATCAAAACATACATATGTGTTTCATTTTTTTTCTCCATTTTGTTTCATTTCATTGACTGCAGGATTCCCCCCCCCCCCAATGTAACATCATTTATCCCACTTCCTCCCTGTATTTCCTATTTCCATTCCTGTTTTCTTGACCCTTCTGAACTTTGTCCTTGGGTAGATGCTGCCCTTTTGACCTCCAATGGCTGATCATTCTAAGATGTGCACTTCTCACTAGTGTCACTGTTTCCTTTATGCACGTTTCTATTTTTGGTTGAAAATTAAGTCACAGGGTAAATTCCGTTCCAGACCTGAAGGGTGACTAAGGACTACAGTCTTTCTCAGGCCGTTCACAAGTCTCTATCTGACTAGTACATTTAGTTGTGTTTTTCTTTCTTCTCAGCTTGTTTCAGATTTTTCTCCCACTCGATAGAGGAACTTCTAATTTTGTGATTAGTTGGTGGTAGCCAGATACTCTCTAGTTCTCTGGTCTCAGGGTCATGAAGACTAATGTCCATTATTCCACTGGATTACTTGTTTCCATGAGTCTTCAACTTTCATCACTCTTTCTTTTTCTCTTGATAGAAAGAAACCAAGAATTACATCTTGGATAGCACAAGCTTTAAAGACCCCAGTAGCTACTCACTAGAGGAGGATACAGAACATTGTCTTTGTATACTACATAATGTGCAAATATTGAAAATGAAATTTACCTATGTTAAAAGTAAAATTACTTGGAATATCTGGGCATAAATTGGTCTAAAAGTATCTGGGTGTATATGAAATATTCCAGTTCAGGATAGAATGGATTTTATATTTAAGTCACTTATGAAAAAATCTGATTAATAATTTGGTTTTATCAAGGAAATTGGCAATTTTCTAGTTTGGTAGAGTTGTTGCCAAATGGTGATGGCTAGTACTGTTTAGATCAAGGTTTCTTTTGCAACAAGCTCTTGGAGTATTAATAATGTGGGAGTAATAACACCTAGTACCTATTGAGTTTAAACGGAATGTAAAAGTGAAAGTGTAACAAGAAGTACAAACATTATTTCTTTTAACTCTTAGCAATATAGTCAGCCAAGTAGTAATATATCCACTTTACCGTGAGAAATTTTAAGCCAAGAGAGGTTAGGTTCCAAATCTTAGCTGGTTACATACTTTAGTAAAGCACGTTTTTAGCCTTGCAATATTGCACGTTAAACACTTCAGATCCTTGAGTAGGTAAGTCTTAGTGGATGAAATTCATAAAATATTGAAATCTGGCATAAGACATGTTAGAAACATACATGAAACTTGTCATATAAATGTTTATAGAATGGAACATCTGGATTGTGATGAGAGAAACTGGATTCAGAAATAATGTAGAATTCATCGCAGGAGATGTTCACTGCTCAGAGGCCCAATCTATAGAGTAAGTCTGAAGCTGTGGCAGTTGAGAGTCTATTTTTGAGCATTTCATTATATATTTCAGAGTTACGATAGCTATAGCTAATAAAGGCATTCTAAACAATAGTGGATAAAAGAGCCACAAGAAAACTGCCTTTGCTTTTGGAAAATGTAACACTTTATTGACCACTGAGCATATATATGTAACACTTATCAAAAAAGAAGAAAGGTGGAAAGGAGTGAGGGCTCAGATCACCACACCCACAGCCTCTTCTCTCTCACGTCATAGGTAGTTGCCTTGTCAATCCTCCCTGCTGCCTTCCCTATGTGCAGCTCATGCCCTTCAAAGAGGATTGGCTACACCCGGAGTCTCACCAACCAGAGTGACAGAAGAAGAAAGTCCAAAATGAGCCCAGGCTGTCAAATGATGACAGTCTTCGTCTGCAGGGTCCCTCAGGGGGCAATTTATCAGTTCGGTGACGTCTCAGTGACAGCAGCTCCTACAAAAAGATATGGATTCCTCTTCCCACCTTTTGATGCACTGAGGAAGGGACGATGGGGGGTATCCTGGACAGTAATTAAGCTCCAGAAAGATTTCAATAAAAACTAGATGGAGGGTCAGTTTTAAAATATTTAAAACACGGTGTTAAGCAGTTTTGAGTTGTTTATAGTAGGAGAGTGAGTTTGTTCAAGATTGATTATTTAGTCAGCAGGGTAGGAAGAGAAATAAGCCTTGATTTAGAAAGTTTCAGGATTTAGCCAGGAACACAAGCCTGGGAGACAGAATAATGAACTCTACACTGCGCTGTGCTGCCACAACTACACAGCTTTTCGGAGAAAAGAGAGATGTACGACGAAGAGCACTGAGTGCATAGAAGATGCTCGGGCAATATTTGCCAATGGAATATTTAACAAGTGAATGAATGAATGAATAATGGATGAGTGTCAGAAGGTAAGTGCATCTCACATCCATTTTCTTCTTGTTCATGGAAATCTGGCACCAGGAACAGGGATGGCTACAAGCCCAGAGAGAATATCCACTGAATGAAAGAATGTGTGAAGGAAGGAAACAGGGCTTGAACTGAGCTTTTGCAAGTTGAGCATGTTTTCCAGAAATGGTAGTCACAACAGGGCGATCTGGATCAGAGGAAAAACCCCGGGCAAAACCGTTTGTAGGCAGCGTCTGAGCGCGCGAGCAAGTGAGACCTGGGCTACATCTGACAAAAATACAGCGTTTCCTCAGGCACTACACTGAATAAAGAGCTCCCTAAAACTAGCTCATTGGGCCCCTCTGCCCAAATGGATTTCTTCTCTATCAGCCAATAAAGTTGTCAAGGTGTTTTCTATAGACTCCTATCACATGCTAGCCTGAAAAAAGAAACCTTTTCTCAACATGCTGGCTTAGCTAGAATTCACTTCTCCTCTTAAATGCAAATCACGGACATCCTTCAAGGGTGGAGTTCATATGCTATCTTCTTCCTTGCCCTGATCCTTCCACTGCATCGCCTACTGTTAGCTGTGCACTTCCATAGCATTTTCATTCTATTACAGTAAACTACGTTCTCTCCTACAGTTACACGTAGTATGTTTGTTTGCTCTATAAGCTCCCTGAGAATAGGGACTCGGTCTAAATATTTTTTTAAAAAATCAATAAATACAATGATATATTTGAGTCTATTTACTAGGTACTGCTTGAAGTGCTATGCATATACGAAAGTATTTAATAAACAGCTCTGTGAACTAGGTGCCATTTGTATTTTCTATATATCCTAGCTGAGTCTATGCTCAATAAGCATTCTTTTAAAAATTTTACTAGAGTTGTTTTTGTTTTGCAATAATGTACTTCTTTGGGCTTACTCGGATGACCTTTTCCATCATAACAATATTTTAGTTCATTAATGAATAATCTAGTTTGTTTCAGGAAATATTAAAGATGACCTAATCTCATATATTGTATATTACATTATATGTACATTGCATTGTATATTACATTATGGAGTTGATTTACTATGGAAACAAAGAGAAGAATTAAAATATACCAATAACAGCAAAAAGGAAAATTAGTTAAACTAGTATGCCTGAATGTTTATGACAACTTCCCTCCACCCTTGACTAAAGTTTCCTAGGCATCACTTTTAACAAAATAGAGCCAGTCTTATTGAAGAATTTAAATAATCAAAGGAAACAAGCTCTAGCTTTTTTAAGTATACAAATCATTTCAAAGTCAAAGTGCTGATGCCCTTAAATTTCAAAAGATTATCTTATTATACTTCATATTTTATAGTGCCCACAACATTTTCCTGCTCTCAAAGGCATCACTGCTGAAAACACGGCAGCATCACCTGGTCACGTGCTTGAACACACTCTGCAATCTGTAGTTGACCCTGGGACTCTGAGGCGAAGAATGTAAGCAAACGTCTCTACTACCGAAGCTTAGACTCAGGCGGCCTGTTTGTCCTGGTGAGCTGACACCTTTGCTCCTAAGTCCAAAGGGTGGACAATGTTATTTCCTGTTTCACTTGCAGGTGTTGCCTGTGCTTTTCCAGTCATTCCACAAAGGAGGCATGTGATTGATGCCTTCTCGCATCTCTGGAAGGACAGCCAGTGAAAAGCACTCTCGTTGACTAAGGATACATTGGAGGCATCACAATCGCAGCCTCTTAATTTCTCCTTGGGTAAAAACTTTGCATCAACTATTTATTTACTCTACACTGATGTAAGGGAAAACATGTCTTATGGACACGTTTTACAACGTGCTTGCCCTTCAATATGTATTATAAAGTAGAGGAGACCCCAAAGTACTATCAGCCTGATCCTTTCTCAGCATTCTCTCATGAGAGAGTTAGGCAGTGAGGAGAGATCCAGGAACACAATGACTCCCGGATGACTGCTTTGGGAGAAGCTAGAGGTTATGAACAAATAAGTCACTTTGTTTTCAGTTTCTCTCCCATTGTCTTCTGAGCCATGACCATTAGGGAGAGGTGAGAGGAAGTTATTAAAAGCATTCTGTCTTTAGACCTAGCGATGGCATGCCAAGACCTGCTGTCTTACAGAATGATTCCAGCAGGGCTAGTCTGAAGCATGTATGATCACCACAGGATTTGGCTCTGCCAACAGAACTCCTATTTTTGTATATTTTCAGTTTCCATTGCAGACAATGAGCCATTTTACTTCTGCAGGAATAGGTGCCAGCCTAGAATCTGACCTGGATCCACCAAGTTTGTTCAACATATACCTACCCATAACGAAGTAAAACCTCAGGTTCCCATAACCGGTAGTGTCCATGTACGGAGTGCATAATTTCCTCTCGCCATCCGTGAGGAAGACCAATGATAAACCAGACTCGATGGTTCCACATTCTGTACCGATGACAGCTCCCAAGATGTCCCACCTTTACACAAAGAAAGAATCATGAAGAATTAGAACATAAAAGTCAAATTACGTACTTAGCAATGAATTTTGAAATAATGATGTGGTGGTATAGATTTCAGGTAATGGACACATATTTAAACACATTCCATTATAATTACAATTTCCTTGGAGACGTACACATTCAAATGCGCACAGTGCATTCACTACGTGATCAGAGGCTGCTCCACAATTGGCCAGTGTCCCATGGATGAATTGATTCAGACCAGAGAAGCCTTAAGGGCACTCACAAACACAATTGAAAAGCCCTTGGGTAAAAATATTTCTACTACACACACTGTAGAGGATTTATATTAGAAAGGGACAAACCCACTGAATATAAGCTTGTCCTAAGACATTAAAATATACCAGAATTTAATACTTTCATGGTGTACGAGCACTTTATAAGGGAAATTGTGATAGGCAGATTTTGGGCCAGAATTCTCTCAGGATGTGATCTAGCACAATGGGATCAACTCCATGACGGATCTTCTATGTATCGCCAGGCAGTTGCGGGAAGACTAGGATGGGGTGCTGTCCTGTGGGTCAGGTCACAGCCTGGGCATAATCCAAAGGAAGATTCCTCTTGGTGAGTCTCACTCCTACTGAAGGAGGCTCCGTGGGAATGCTCTCTCCCTCCTGCAGGGTCTGGATCACACAGCTCCTCAACATATCTCCTCAAACTCTACTTCTCTGATTGTGAGCCAGTGGTTCAGCCAGTGCTGATCCTGGAAGTTATCGGCAACTTGACATTTTGCCTTGACATCTGACCCACAACCTTGAACCAGACTGGACTTACCCACTTTTACAGATGTGTGAGCTATTTCCTTGATACCAGTTTCTTCTAGGAAAAATTTCTTCTGGTGACCCCATTCGAACACATAAATGTAAAGTTATGAATGATGTGTAATATATTAAAATTTATATGTCTCTGTATTACTTATTACTGGTCATGTGCAATTTAGCTATGACTATTCACACAACTAACTTGTCTACAGATGGAGGAAACCAGGACATTCAGAGGTAAGTGGCTTGCCTGAGGCTGAACGACCTGTTTGACTCTAAAATGCTGACTGTCTGTTTCTCAGTTCATTGTTATTTTAGTAGCTACAGTTCTAAAGAGGGCACTGTGTCAGGATGGATTATGTGGAACCATACAGTTTATAACAGAAGTAAAATATGAGAAAAATACCTGTTTTGTGATAATTTAACAGATTGTATCAATCGTTCAAGGAGCACCATAAACAAACAGTCTTTGGAACCAGCTTGGACAGCCTTGGACCCGTGAGTAAATGAACCAGGAGCCCTTTCCTGACGCATGGAAGACAATCTCACACTGCGTCATTGGTCATTTACTTGCTCCATTTATCCCAATTCAGCCACTCAGCCTACTGATCCACAAAGCAAGGTAAGGTTATAATTGAGGCAAATGATGGCTCCTTTTAGGTATCTGTCTACATTAGAGCATTTGTAGAGTGAAAAATTAAATAGAAAAAGAAAGAATTATCATGGATTAAAAGGATCTTCTGTTCAAATGAGAGATGAGATCAGGAGTCTCTTTTTCTTAATAAATACCTTTAAACTCATAACTGTTCTATATTAATCTCAATTGGTGATCTTAATGACCTCTACATTATAGAGAGAGGTTTTAGACTACGTCTTCACTTTTGATATTTAAAGTCTGACCTATCTAAGCTTACTCTTCTACTAGTTCTATATCTTTCACTGTGTTGGGAAATAACAAAATACAGCAAATTTCTTTATAACCCCAAATACTGATAATCAAGTGGGAAGAAAAGTTTCATCTACTCTGAAAAGAAGGATGCAGAAAGAAATCTGAAGAGGGGCAAAACCATTTTGTAAAACTAATTGGTTCAAATAATTAGTTTGTATTAAAAATAGAAGAAGAGCCTATATAGTACATTGGCTCAAGCTTGCCCAGAAAGATAGTATCCTGGAAGGATCCCCAGAGCTTTATAAACTCTAAAGGGGCTTCAGAAAAAGCCTCTCACCCCACTTGACTTGGGAGTCTTGGTTTATATGATTATATACTGGTGGTGATTTCCAGTTATAAAAATACTACAACACCCAAATCTGTACCAATCTAATAATCACAGGAAGTAAAAGTACTACATAAAATCTTTGAGACCACCATTGCTTAGTTCAGAAATCTATCATTTTTGCAATATACTGAATGGTATGGCAACCATTGCCCCCTGCCCCCCGAAGACTGTTATTCTTCTGTGGCTCACATTGTTTCCCTCAGGGCAATACAGTTCTCTCTGAACTACACTTGAAGAAATGTTTGCTTTGGGGAGAGGGCTCTCTACATCATAGCAATTACATTTATTCTTTGATGACTAATTCTTTTTAAAAGTCTCTATCTTATGTATTATACATAGAATTAGAATCTATTATTTATTATAAATAGAAAAAGGTGAACTTTGCGTAACAAAAAATTTTTCAAATCAATAAAATGCCTCCGGCAAGCCTGTTCCTTAGAGATAGCCTTAGAGATAGGTCACAAGAATATTTAATTCATATTTGTAAATAAGACTACTTTTTCCATGTCACAAAATGATAGATGTTTTTGAAAGTTAAAATAGTTAAAAAAAATTTTCATATTAGCCATTTCAGACATTTTGAGAATAAAAATAATTGTCTTAATCAGCTTTTGAAAATGACAGATATTCTTTGAAGTGAAATTTGGCAGTAACTATATAAATCAGAAACACACACATACATTTCTTTTAGGGATTTGTCTTTCAGGAATACTTGCACAAGCACACAGAATTCTTTATTACAATATTTTGTCCATTAAAGAGGGTTCGGTGAGATAAGTCATGATACATTATCTTTTAGAAATAATAAAGATTTATATTTATTGACTAGAAGACATGCATTCAATACAGTCCAATAAGAAATACCATGTGGTGGTACAGTATGCAAAGTGCTTTTGGAGAGTTAGGGGATGGACATGAAAATTTCTTTCTTTTTTTCTTTGAAAATTTCTGAACACATATGTTAACATTTTAATCGTGAGGAATGGGGGCTGGATAGTGACTGTATACTTTTGATTTGCACTAAGTAAATAATTTTCAGGGAAAATTCAGGGAAAAAGAATGAAGAAAATAAGGGACATTCATTTATATATTTTAGAGTGCAGAAAAAAATTTAGGTACTTTCTTTATAGGTTGATGTAAATATGAATAATTTAAGCATATGAAATCAAGACTCTATATTGTAACCCAAGCTTTCCCTTCCTAACACCTTCCTAAAAGGCACTAAAGGTGATGGAATGTTTCACATTTTCCATAAGAAAATGTACTTTATTAAATTCTTCAGAATACACTAAGCCACCCAGGTTGATAAACTAAAGTCTGAACTAAGATATAGAATTAAATCTGGCTTTACGATCCCACATTTACCAAATTCACATAGCTTAGCTCTAATACGAATTCTCTGAGGTTCAGTGAGTTCACTGCTTCCATAAGGTCTCCATTTGGGATGCTTTCTCGGATAGTTAATAAGGAACGTGCCCAGGTAAACACCCTCCTATGTCCATTTATATTCATGAGGTTTATCTCCAGTGTGCGCTCCTGGAGGTCTAGTCCGGCATCTGCTTTGCCAGCGTCTCCACCGCATTGCATTTGTGGGTTTTCCCTTTAGCGCACATTACAGGCCAAGTAAAGAGTGAGCTCTGACTGAAGACTCCCTCACCCACATTATATTTCACACATTTTTCTCTTTAACTTCAAACATTTTGCTCTTCTGTCTCCCTGTATGCCAAGCAAATTCAATTTAGTTATAGATTTTCATTACATGCTTCATGTTTATTTATAGTCCTGTTGGAATAACACTAATAAGGAATATTTATTTCAGCACAGTACAAAGCACCCAGCTTCCTCATCGGTGTGACAAAACGTAACCTAGACCGGAAAATTGTTGGGAGAAAATAATGTATTTACAGGGACATTACTGTCTCAAGACATGTCAGTCTCTTGTTCTCTCCCAGTGTTACTTTTGTTTTAAAATAAATCAAGATGGCAATTCAAATAAATTTGTAATTTTTTTTTTACATGCAAGCTAACAGAACATCAATCTTGGACAAAATCTTAATCTTTTAAAGGCTACTCAGTGGAAAGAAAAACTCTTTGCAATTCACCACTCATAATATAACGTTAACTCAGTTGGACTATCAATCTACCTTCAACTCATTTACCCTAAATTATAAACTGAAATGAATCTCCTCTCTACCCTTACATATGCATTTTTGTGAAAACTACTTTAGATCAGAGGTAACATAATTCTTCAGGGCAGGAAGGAGGAAATAATTCGTGGAATATAATGAGATACTTAAAACTCATTCCAAATACTTCGTTCCCCTAGGGATGGAGTTATACGTCAATCATTGAGGTTGGTTCCCCCTTCCTCCCACCATCCTCATGGTATTGCTACTCCCATTACTGCTCCTGAGGGGTTTATCTGTCCTGGATTCTGTGTGTCAAGAGCTCTTATCTGACTAGTGTGCATGCTCTGGTCTAGCCAGATTTGTAAGGTAGAATTGGGGTGATGATAGAGGGGCGGGGGGAGGACACAATAAAGAAGTAGAGGAATACTACAACTCTGCACGGGGGTAGAAAGCCTCCTCTTTATCCCGCAGAGCTGCTTGTGGTTTCGAACTGTTGGCCTCGTGTTGAGTAGTCCAATGCATAACCACTGTGTCACCAGGGATCCCTGAGAACGTGTTACTTATAGAGGGATTCATACAACTCATCACGATCCATACATATAACAATTATGTAAAGAATATTTGTACATTCATTGACCTCATCATTCTCAAAACATTTGCTCTCCACTCAAGCCCCTGGCATCAGGTCCTCATTTTTGCCCCTTCCTCCCCACTCCCCCCTCCCTCATGAACCCTTGATAATTTATAAATTTTTGTCAAATCTTGCCCTGTCCGATGTCTCCCTTCACCCACTTTTCTGTTATCCGTCCCCAGGGAGGAGGTCACATGCAGATCCTCGTAATCGGTTCCCCCTTTCCCACCCACCCTCCCAGTATCGCCACTCACACCTCTGGTCCTGAAGGGATCATCCACCCTGGATTCCCTGTGTTTCCAGTTCCTATCTGTACCAGTGTACATCCTCTGATCTAGCCAGACTTGCAAGGTAGAATTCGGATCATGATAGTTGGGGGGGAAGGGACGGGAGGGGGGGAGGGGAATGGGAGAAGCATTTAGGAACTAGAGGAAAGTTGTATTTTTCATCGCACCTTGACTGGCTCCTCCCCGATACCCTTCTGTAAGGGGATGTCCAGTGGCCTACAAATGGGCCTTGGGTCTCCACCCCCACCCCCACTCCCCAACTCATTCACTATGATATGATTTTTTGTTCTTTGATGCCTGATACCCGATCCCTTCGACACGCTGTGATCGCACAGGCTGGTGTGCTTCTTCCATGTGGACTTTGTTGCTTCTGAGCTAGATGGCCGCTGGTTTACCTTCAAGCCTTTAAGACCCCAGATGCTATATCTTTTGATAGCCGGGCACCATCAGGTTTCTTAGCCACATTTGCTTATGTACCCATTTCTCTTCAGTGGTCGTAACATGGAGGTGAGCACACAATGTGATTTTTTGTTCTTTGATGCCTGATAACTGATCCCTTCAGCACCTCGTGACCACGCAGGTTGGTGTGCTTCTTCCATGTAGGCTTTGCTGCTTCTGAGCTAGGTGGCCGCTTGTTTTCCTTCCAGCCTTTAAGACCCCAGACGCTATATCTTTTGATAGCCAGGCACCATCAGCTTTGTTCACCACATTTGCTTATTCACCTGCTTTGCCTTCAGCGGTTGTGTTGGAAAGGTGAGCAACATAGAATGCCAATGTGATAGAAGAAAGAATTCTTGCATTGAGGGAGTACTTGAGTGGAGGCCCAATGTCCATCTGCTACCTTAATACTAAACCTATAAATATGTGCACATAGATCTATTTCCCTATCCTCATATATATTTTCATATGTACATGCCTTTATCTAGACCTCTATAAATGCCCTTTGCCTCCCAGCTCTTTCCTCTATCCCTTTGACTTTCCTCCTGTCCCACTATCATGCTCTGTCCCCACCTGGGTTTCAGCAATTCTAGAGGGATTTTTTTAAAAGCAAGACTTTTTTATTGTGCATTGGTTATTAAGTTTGTAAACAAACAAGTATTCTTTCATTTTTTTACACATCTCTAATTGATGGGGTTCTTTTGACTAAAAATCTTTTCTAGTTTCACACGTGTGGTATGCTCTTTTTCCCCCCTTTAAGGATATTAATGATATATTTAATACAATCTCCATTTATTTATTTTATTTCCATTTTTCCAGATCTTCACGCTTTAGCTTGGTGCTTCATTTTGGTACAGCGTTGATTTTCCTCACATTTGCAGTATCTGGATTATATGCTTCATGGTGTATTTCCTATTCTACTTTGTTAGGTGCCATCAAGTAGATACTGAACTCTCAGGGAGGCCAGGTGACACAGTAGCATGGCCCCACGAACGTTTGTGGCTGTCATCTTCACGGAGCAGATCTCTGAGTGCTTCCCCCAGGATCCACTGAGCGAGTTGGAACTGCCAAGCTCTTCGGAGTTAACCATTTGCATGACCAGCACTCCTTAATGTATCTTAGTCTCACTGAAAAAATGCAGATCGACTCTTGGGTAGAATTCCTATGTGAGCTCTTTGTTCCCTTTGATGTCCCACCTTTCCATTCCAAGTGTACATATTCCGTTTCCCTTATTTAGAGGGGCTGGGTGAGTACAAACCCCTGAATGCAGGAACACGTAGCAGCTCTTCGGCAGACTACACAAGCCCATTCTGATTCTGTGTCCAGTGTCCATCACCACCTTTTGTCGTGTCTTCTTCGCTGCGTGTTTTGGGCTATAGGAGCAGAGTCTCATCTTTGTCTAAAGGAGTGGCTAGTTGCTTTGAACTGTGGACTTGGTAGTTAGCAGCCCACACTATGCCACCAGTACTCCTATAGCGCCTATTAAAGTCAAAACAAACTCACTCCCGTAGAGTCAATTCTGACTTATGGTGAACCTAGAGGGCAGGGGGAATGGCCCCTGGGGGGTTTCTGAGACTGTAACTCTTTATGGAAGTAGAAAGTTTGAACCATTGACCTTGTGGATCACAGCCCAACTGTAACCAGTATGCCAGCAGGGTTTCTATTTGGGGCTATAGTAAATCTTTTAAATCCTTCCCATCTGCTCTCTCTCTGGGAAACTTTCATAATCCCTGGAATTATGAATGAAGGTACATATACTAAGTGTTGCTTTGCTGCGTAGTGTCACTTGCTCATTAACTGTAATTTCCAAGGTTTTAGAACAGGCTGGCTGGCCCTGTGGGAGAAAGAGAAGACTGTCTTTCTCCTGGAAGCCCAACATAAGGCTACTATGTATTGTAATCAACTCAGTGGCAGTGGGTTTGGGTTTTTGGTTTGGGGGAGACTGGAACATGTGGTCTTGAGCCAATCTTTGCATATTCATTCCATTTGTGGGATTACCGCCCCCCCCCCCCCAATGCAGTTTGCAAATTTCTTGGGTCTTTTAAGTTTTCATTGTGAATTGGGTGAAGGTTTACAGAGCAGATCAGCTTTATATTGAACAACGGATACGCATTCTGCTTCACGTCATGGGCTGGAATCCTCTCAATGTGGCATCACTTACCCCCTTTCCTCCTGGGCTTCCTGTTTCTATCCCTTGTTCTTTGTAGCCCCTCTGAGCTTGGAGTGGGCATACTTGGGGCATTTCTTTGTAGCATAAATATTTAGTGCCAGCAATGACACAGACTTTATTTTTGGAAAAATTAGCACAAAACCAAAATTTTACCGAATGTAATGATACAGCCTATAGAAATGTGTAGCCTTAATATTCCTATTAGTGAAGATCTCAGGAATCGGTGTCCCCGATTGGCTGAATGCTAGCAAACACACGCATACACATTGACCGGTATGCGTGTGTTTATTATGGTCATGTCCACAGGAAATCAGAACCCACATTCTAGAAGCCATGGTAATGACCACAAAACAGACTTCTCCAGAACTATCTGACTAGTAAAAATACACAATGGGATGAAAGACAAGGATATAAATTCTATATTATAGAAATGCGTTTTCTACAAAGCTTTTTCCTCCTAAAAAACAGCCTAAGCTAAGTGAGATATGGTAGCTGTTAATTAAATGACGTGTTTGTAAGGTTAAGCCAAAGTTTGGAAAGATTCACATAAATTATCAGTGTATCTATTAAAGCTTCTCTCTTGCTGAAGAAACAGCTGTGTCTTCTTCAGGAAAAGTGAAAAAAAAAGTTTTAAAATCTCACTTAAAATAAACCAATCGATGTTGGTTTTGGGTCAGCTTAATGATGCGGAAGGCTACTAGATCTTGCATCCTTGTGATCTAAGAGCAAATATTTTCGCTGGAATGTCTTGAAAACAGGAGTATTTGGGAAAGTTGTTTCCAAAAAAGACATTCTAATGGCTTTCTTATCACCCTCTGACTTTTTATTATTCTCAGTCATTCATATACATGGTGTTTCGAAAACATTAGAGAAGATTACATATTCTATTTAATCTAATCATCTTTTAAGGGAGGCAACATAGCTAAAAGAGATAGAGATAAAATTATATCTGTATTTATCATTTAAACTTATAATTAAAATAAAAAAATCTGAAACTTACCTCAAAGCTAGTAATCTAGTCAATGCAACTGACAGACTTGAAGAGATGGGGCTGTACTATTTAGTTCTATCAAGCTTAGCAGTGAGCTTGTAATGATAGGCTCTGTGTGGTGGTGGGTGAGAAGAGCAACACAATTGTTCAGTAAATTTGAATAAGAAAACAGAACCCATCAAGAATTTCAAGATCAGAATTCCTGATCCTATTTTTGTTGTTGCAGTTAGCCCTTAACCTATGCTTCACATAAGTTTACTTTGTGAAAGATTTTTTTCTAAAGTCATTATTAAAAATTATAGCATTTTTCCTAGACCAATATAGTATCCTTCAGGTTGAGGATGAGGAGGACACACACACACACACACACACACACACACACACACACACACACACGCACAAACACACACACCATCCTGAACCAGTATTGTAACCATCACCCGAAGTACAGAAAATAGTAGGGTTTCTCCTTTTCCTTTCATAACTTTCCAATACACAGCCAACTCCAGAGCTGGTCTGTCAGATCAGTGTGTGCCTGAGGTCATTCTGGGTAAAGTCAGATGGCTTGAAATCCTAGGGGCAAAACGCTGCAAACTGGCCCCAACTGCGGCTCCTTGAATTGAACCACTGTAAGAACGCAGATGAATTAATGGTGGGCTCATTAGGGTGGCACAGGTGCTTTGGTCAAGCACATTACCGCATGTGATTGGAACAGACACCTGATGATAGTGGCCCTGCCTGACAGTTCCAGCTTCTTATCTGTGACCAAAACCTTGGCAAATCCCTAGTCCTCAGAAATGTCTGAAGCGCTTAACCGAAACCCCCTGAGCCGCTTTGCGAGTGCATTTCCTCTGAGGTTCCTCCATGTTTGCATGGACTTTCTCTTTTTTCAGGCACAAGAACGCGAATGCTTTCTTTGTTTTGGAAAATGATTGAAATGTAGCCACAACTTCTCATTTATCATTAGTGCTCTGTGAAATAGAATGCCTGATTTGTTAGTTGGAATTTGGGGCCAATTATGTCTCTGAACCACTACATCAATTTTGTAAAGTATGTTTGGTTGCTTTTAATATCAAATAAATAAATTTATAAATTTAACTCATGAAGGGATTTTCTAAGGTTTTTTTTACTAAATCGTCACCAGCGTTATTAACAGAGATCTGAGTGTACTATTAGGATTTCCAGGAATGCGTTTCTGGCATTCTTTAACAGAAACAATTTGATGATACAACAGCTTAGAAAAGAGACTATTAGAGAGAAAATGGGTTTGAAAGTCAGATTGTTGTTCAGTGGGATTGACAAATAAGCATGACGTTCTGTTTCATGATACTATGTTCAAAGTACACGAGACAAAAGCTCATCATCCATGTTTCTAAGGAGTATTCGGGCTGTACTACCAAGCAGGTTTTGTTCTGACAGTCCACAGAACTTTCAATATCCTCCACCAACACCCTAATTCAAATGGATTTCTATCAGATCAGCTCCTTCAAAGGCAGTCAAACTTCATAACTGCGAAGGGGAGTTAGATTGTTCATATCAGAGGCCAGAAAGATAGAAGTGGTATGAAGTGGTGATAGAAGTGGTAATGGGATCATGAGGTGTCGAAGGGATCAGGTATCAGGCATGACCAGAACAAAACATCATATCATTGTGAATGAGGGGGAGTGCGGAGTGGAGACCCAAAACCCATCTGTAGGCAACTGGACATCCCCTTACAGAAGGGTCTCACAGAGGAGACGAGCCAGTCAGGGTGTGATGTAGCAAAGATGAAACACACAACTTTCCTCTAGTTCCTAAATGCTTCCTCTCCACCCACTATCATGATCCCAATTCTACCTTACAAATCTGGCTAGACCACAGGGTGTACACTGGTACAGATAGGAACTGGAAACACAGGGAAATCCAGGACGGATGATCCCTTCAGGACCAGTGGTGAGAGTGTTGATACCGGGAGGGTGGAGTAGAAAGGGGGAGAAGTGATTATAAAGATCTACATATAACCTCCTCCCTGGGGGACGGACAACAGAAAAGTGGGTGAAGGGAGACGTCGGACAGAGTAAGATATGACAAAATAATAATTTATAAATTATCAAGGGTTCATGCGGGAGGGAGGGGGAAAATGAGGAGCTGATGCCAGGGGCTTAAGTGGAGAGCAAATGTTTTGAGACCGATGAGCGTAATGAATGTACAAATGTGCTTTATACAATTGATGGATGTATGGATTGTGATAAGAGTTGTATGAGCCCCCAATAAAATGATTGAAAAAAAGAAAATTAAAAGAGAAAAAGAAGTGGTGATGGGTACTCTTATGTCAAGCGATTAGGCAGGCAGATTTGTAAGCATCCTCAAAGTCCTCAGCTCCTTCAGATCTAGTTGGTCCGTGAAGGAAGAGTGATAAGCCCTTGAGAATTGATTATACAAGTTATAAAGGAAAGTAGGTCAACACCGGTGGAGATCCTGTCCCTAGTGGAGACACCTGGGCCACACTGAACATGGAGCCACAGGTGACAGGAGACTTTCGAGGAAAAGGCCTTTGTGGGACGAAGGGCCTGACCAGTGAGGTGAGGCTTCCAGTGGTCAGTGGTGGGCCCTGAGAGGCTGTAGTAACTCGGAGTTCTTCATCGGTTCCACAGACTTACCCTAGCCACTGCCAGGGGCTGGACCTGAGGGAGAGTCCTGAGGCAGAGAAGTGCGGAATTGGGCCAGTGGAGGTAGAGGTCCAGCTTTCAATAGTGTCAGAGCCCCTTGTGACAGGGGGGCAGGACAGCAACATGGGGGTCCTGACAAATGCCAAGTGTGCCCTCTTCAGGAGGAAAGTTGGGATGAGAGGGGTGCGAAAAAAGAATATTGGTGTTCTACCCACTCAGGCATGTAATCAATCCAGTTTTGATTTAATGTTTTGAGACCAGAGATTTGTGACTATTTATATCTCAACGATTCTGTCCTGGACATGTTTCTCACAGTGGATAGTTAAATTGTGGCTATTTTATAATCATTATGAAAATATATGTGATGCTAATTTCATCCAATTCTTCAATAAATGAATTCAGACTCATGAGATTATCATAAAACATATACTAAAAATTAAGGACCCCGTGTTCTGACGACATGGAATTATTGGGGGAAAGAGGCCACGATAAACAAGACATTTATAGATTTTCCTTTCTACTCACATTACTTCACACATTTTGATTCTTTGAACTTAATAACTTTTTGAACTTCCAAAAGTGCTGCTCAATTAGTAGGAGATACGTTAAAGACATTGGGTCCCAAAGAAGAACCAAATATCAAGAGCCCCAGAAAACACTGCTACCGACCATTCTCACCATCGAGTCTCTTGTACTTCTGCCTCACACCAGACTCTTTTATAAGTCTTTCAAAGCTAGTATGTTACCTCCTAAATAATTTCATAGATTTCACTGAATATCAAGGACTAGCATCTATAAATCTCTGACACTAGGAAGTTAACTGAAGACAATCTCAATATAAGAGCAGAATGATCCTTGATTCCAAAAATATAAAAAAAAAAACAATGGAGCCTTTCAGTAAAAGTTGAGACTGACATGATTCAATGGAAACTTAAAGGTGTTATAATCACAAATATTTGAAATACATTAAAATAGTTGATTATTAAGTAGAGAATAAATGTTCTTTACTGATTTAGGATAAGTGGCCCCTTCCAGAGTCTCCATAAGAAGAATTATGAATGTCAATATAAAGTAAGCTTTTGTTATTTAGCAATGTGCATTTAGGACATGTCCAGTGGGAAAATGTAAGTGCTACACACAGCACGGGAGACGACAATTACTTACCCTGTCGGCTGGCTCTCAAATTCTTCTGACCATTGCTCTTGGATATCCTCAGTAGAAAGATCTACATCCCGGGTGGTGGCAAAATTGAACTCACTGCCTTCATTTCCATGGAAATAAATGGAGTTTCCATCGGATTGACAGCTATGCTGTAGTAAAAAGAGAGCACGGGGCGGCTGTTCAATTGGTTTGTGGCTGATGTGCTTTACTCATGGACGAGTAGCGTTTTTACAGAAGTCATCAGACTATTCACTCTAATGGACTCTCAGATCAGAAGAGCTAGTTACCTCACTTCTGTCTTGCTTAATTCAATTACAATTTATTTCTAACTTACTACGTTATCTTGAAAAAGAAGCCAAGAGGGCATTCTGAACTTTGCCTTATCAGCCTTCAATATGAAACAAGAATACTTTATTCGGAATAATTTCCCATCTTTACTTGTGCCCTTGTTGTAGGAATTAAGTTTGATAATGACTTGACATATATTTTCAATACTATGGTTATGGGCTAAATCACACTGACCTTTTCAATATTCCATATATTTCTGGCTTGCCGTTAAAGCCTTTCACAGTTTTTCTGTAAATGGGATATGAGTAGAATAGCCAGCTAATCAAAACACGAAATTCAGAAAGGTCAAAGTAATCTTGGTCATGATCGCCTATCTTCAGCTTGCTTTTCAGTAAATAATTCTGACCATTGTTAAGAAATGTATGACACCCTAGTGAAAACTGGGAAACCACAAATTTTGTTATACTCCAAAAGAATACCATGGTCAGAAACAGTTAGAGAGACCACTTCTTGTGAGATGTTTTTCTGGTGAACATTTCTGAATCTTAGATAAGTCAATAGTCTAAGGCAAGATGAGACTCGGGCTGCATTCACTGTGTGCTTTAAAACGATATGAGTTTGCCTTAATTATTTCTTGAAATAAGCCATAGATAGAGAAATGCTAATAGATAAAAGATCAAACATTCTTTTAAGTATTGGATATCCTTAAAATGAAATATAAATAAATACATAAAATCAGACAGCAAGTACCAGCTGGGCCCAATGACTGTAAGTTTTATAGGAGAAGGATCACGTCCATTTTGTTTCCTGCTGTATCCCAGGTCTTAGCACAGTTCTTAGCAGGTGTTCAAAAATATGTGCTAATAGTTGAATGACTGAGATAGTTACATCATTTCAAGCAATCAAGTTTTTATCAAGAAATCGCTATGTGTAAGGCATTATGGAAGGTACTGCAGGGAAAGTAGCTAAAGAAAGAAGTATAAAGATTCATAACCTTAATTTTTAAAAAAACATACAAGTCGAGTTGAGATAAGTCAACAGAGGTCCTAATACAAAACAGAACACAGTAAGTGACAGTGAATGAGGGAACCTGGGGATCACCATGCTTAGGGCAGGTCTGGATGAACAATTATCTCATGAATAAGAGTTCAATTGGCCTTAAATTAATTAAATTAAAATAAGTTGTAGTAGAAAAGTGATAACAGATTTAAAACCAAGTTAGAAGACAAATAATGAATTAGAAGGGTGAGAAAAGGCATATCATCCCCATAGGGTATCAGTAGGCACGATTTTGAGAACAGACTGGAACTGGTCATTGAAAGGTCTTCACTGGTTGCCTAAGAAATACAGATTCTATTTTGTCAGCACTGTTATTCTAAAATCAGAAAGCATGTGTGCAAAGACATGTTTACAACACTTAAACTAGTTATGGCTGGTAAAATCAATTGAGAAGGATCTACTAGATTAACAGATTAGGGAAAGCTTCCAGAAGCATCCACAAGTTCAAGAGTGTGGGACCGTGGACTCTTGGGGGAATAAATCACCGCACTAAGACATAAAGGAGCCCTGGTGGCATGATGGCTTAAGAATTTGGGGGCTGAAAGAAAGGCTGATAGTTTGATCTTATCAGCTGTTCTGAGGGAGGAGGAAGAGGCATCTGCTTCCAGCAACCAGAGGGAGCAGCTGTCCTCTGTCCTGTACAGGTGCTATGAATTGGAATTGCTGGCAGTGGGGAAGGCATAGGCTGTACCTATTGGGTTTTGTCATGGTTTTCCATAAAACCATAGAGTAAGAGGCATGCATTAACTGCTTGAGAATCCTTTTTACACTTCAAAAAATACAGATTAATCAAGGTCGCTAACCTGAGCTCATTATATTGGATACTTAATTGACACATACTGATCAATAGCTAGAATTGAGTTTATTTGAAAGAAAACAGGATTATCAAGTGATGACAAATCCAAGCATCCTCAACAGCTACAATATCGTGTAAAGGCCACATAGTAGACTAACAAAGATAGTTTTTTAAATAATAAATCCACTGAACTCTAAATGAAAGCCTTCACAATTCTCTTGACAACCTGGGATCCTAGTCAACTGTGCACCATATTTACCTGGCCTCCAGTAAATGAAAGAGCATATTAAGCCACTGCCCACGGAAATAATTTACGTGAAATATCTATACATGTAAAAGGAGAGTAATTTAAATGATAATTTTAAGATATCTGATTAAAAAAAGAATGGAAAATAAAATCACAGTGAAATAACACTAAACAAAACAATGAACCATGTAATGTAAAGCCTTCCACCATAGCTAACCAAACTTAGTTAAATCATTTAATTTTGGTTACATTTACCTCAATTACTGATGTTTTAAGACTGTTACACATAACTATATTTTACTTTCAAATTATTTATACAATGAATGTATTTAAGCAGCCCAACTGGTGTCATGCTAATGGGCTGCACTGCTAACTACAAGGCCAGCAGTTCAAAGCCACCAGCCAGCTCCACGGTAAACAGACGAGGCTTTCTACTCCTGTAATGAGTTACAGTCTTGGAAACTCACAGGGGCAGTTCTACCCTGTCCTATAGGGTGGCTATGAGTCAGAATTGACTCAATGGTAGTGAGTATTAACGTATTTTGGGCATATTTTGATTTGGATGAGAGATAAAATTTATCAATAAAATTAAGATCACTAGAAAAGTAGATGGGAAATTATTACACTAGTCTCACAAAGTTACAATAAATTGGAGTAGTATAAAAGTGATAATATATTTTAAAGAATTTTTGTTAATTTTGGTGTTATCAGATATTAGTTGAAGACTATTTGCGATATACTATTGAAAATTAGCTACCAAATACACATTTTCTTACTATAAACATAATATGCTAGTATATAAGACACAAATATGAAGAAATCTATCTGAAAAAATTATTCTACTTTAATTGCATGCTAACCAATACTTATACTAGCAGGACCTCAAAACTAGTAGGATCCGTTTTGGGGCGAAGAGTCCATGAAGAATAGAATGATACAGGTTTCTGCATATTTTTTATTATTTCTAAGGAAATGAGCTTTTCTTTACCCAGTTGAAATGAAAGAACAATATTCAATACTGAAGGTAAATAACAACAGGACAGAGGACAGTCACAGTTAATGCTACCCTCTGTACTGAGTGACATCACGTTACCCTCTGTACTGTGACATCACGTTACCCTCTGTACTGTGACATCACGTTACACTCTGTACTGAGTGACATCACGTTACCCTCTGTACTGTGACATCACGTTACCCTC
>NW_022103920.1:42203533-42234957 GCF_000313985.2 Echinops telfairi | reverse complement strand
TACCCTCTGTACTGAGTGACATCATGTTACCCTCTGTACTGAATGACATCATGCTTGGTAAAGTATAATTGTCAGTTGCCACTGCGTCGGTTCTGACCGACAGCAAACCTATGAATAAGAGAACTAACCACTGCCCACTCCAGCACCACCCTCACAAGTGTTATGTTTGAGAATCTTCCTCTTTTTCAATGACCGACCATTACAGACTGGTCTCTCCTGATGTCCAAAGTATGTGACATGGGGACCTAGAACATCTAGAGATGTTGTTGGAAGTACAGGTGACATTACACATCTAAATGCTATAAGATAAACATATTTTACTTTTTCATATAGATTAAAAATAAGTTATTATAGTCCTTGCTCTTCTCAGTAAGAGCTAAATAGAAAAGTATTCAAATGCGTTAGATTTTTTACTGCCTTTCTCATTAGCATAGTCATCAAAATTCTTCAAAGCAACTTAAAACCTTCAGTAAAGTGTAAAAAATACTACACAGAATGGTAAACATATTTTTAAATTCCTTCATTTTAAACCAGGACCATAGACCAGAACTCTAAAAGCCCTCCAAATTTTAAAAGATTACCTAACAGACACCCAAGATAAGAAAAACAATAAAGAAGGTATCTAATTCCATTTTTCACACAGATGAACATGCATTGTATAACATCAATCTACTATGTTAAAAATTCAAATCAACATGCACTGATAGTATGAAAACAATTTAAGATCACTCTCAGTAATTTTAATATTCAGATATTTTCTTTCAGTATACATTCAAACTCATGTCGTTTATTTGCAATAGCAATTAAAACCTAAGCTTGAAAAATCACTTAAATATTTAACTTTGTGAGATGCGTGAGCTATTTGGTTGATTAAAAACAAGAATATTTTGGAATTCAGAACTATTTTATTTCGAGCATAGTAAAACTCTTATCCGATTTTCTTGACCAAGGGTTATATGAATTAGCCCCATGTGAATTCTCGAGCCACAGCCTCTGAGGGCCTTAAGGGGAGAGCATACCAAGCATCCCAGTGTATACTTTGGATAAAACAACGGTATAAATTCTGTAGCTGTTTCTATTTTTTCTATTTCTATCCCTCTTAATAATGTACACTATGGTATTATAATTACTTTTACGTTACATTTCGTTTTAGGGTTGACCAGTGGAAAATACTTCTGGTAGGTTTCCAATTTTTAAAAATGGTCTTAAATCCACTCCTTATTTGTTTTTATTTGTCCATCAAAAATATTTTCCTACTTGGCTCCTGAATGGATTTCCTCAACTTGACAAGCAGAACACAGTGCAGCCAAGTGACAAGAATTTGCCATTCAGAAAAGCATCAACAGGAAACACCAGTACAAAGTCCTCAGTGTAACAAGTCCTTGGCCACAATTCAGGATAGCATTTTTCGAGAGTTGCTCCCTACACTGTGCTGAAAATGGTAACGACCTCACCTCTGGACTTGTAAACGTCTTTCCAATTGCCTCCACCATTGCTTAATTAGGTTTTCATCAAAGAGGCACACTGATGCTCCTCTTATTATTAGCTCCCTGGGGTCTAATGGCCTTGGTGCTCCTTCCAGTCGTCTGTAGCCTTACCATTTAGTTTTTGACAACACCCCTTGTGTTGGAAGGAAGACATTGGGCATTTGGGCAATGGCAGCTTGCAGAGAGCTGGTGGCAGATGGAATGAAATCTGTCTGCTCTGCCTTCCCCTCCACATGAGCAGAGAGCCATCCATTTCCTCCATTAAGGAGTTGTCACTCAGCCCACCCAGCTGGAAGACCATTTTTGATAGCCAAGCTGGCTGGTGGCAGACAATTCAGATACAAAATGCACTTTAAAAGGAAGCTGAAACATCATTTGTAGGAAAATTGAAAATGCGTGGCTTCTACCACAGCCAATTTTTTAATGACTGTAATATTTTAAGTGATTATTTTTGCTACTTTAGATTGCTCCTTAGAGAGGAGAGGATTTTTAATTAAAATCTAGGCAATGCAAATAGATGAGATATGAGGAGTGGAGGAAAGAGAAATAATATGAATAAAATTAATTAAAATTGCATTTTTGCAGAGCCATAAATTAGCCATTGTCTGGATGGAAAAATATATATTGGTACAGAAATCTGTGTGAAATCTGAGACTAAGTGATCAGAAGCCAACTGATTTATAGCGTATATTCCATTTCTGTGTCTTTTATTGAGCTATAACAGTTATCATATAGAAATGTGTATTGTCTACAGCCTGATTCAATGGACCTTAAAGGTCTCGACTTTTATGTTAAAGCAAAATATCAAACAGAATGAGTTCTCTCATGAGGCAAAATACGTTTCTATCATTTCCCCCCGCAAATTCATTTTCTAGGTAATTTAATGTCAATGAAAACCCGGCAAACGTGGGCACGAGCCCAGCGCAGGTGCAGGAGGGCTGGGACGCATTTTTTCCAGTCAACACAATAGATCCCACCAGGGAGAGTGGGTTTCAGGGCACTTCAAGAGCCGCTTTGGCCTTTTTTTCCTCATTGTTTTCTGGATTCATTAAGCATTCACATTCGAACCACTTCGTACTAAGATTCATAAAGATTCGATTTATGGTATATTTTATGACAAGTGTATAATTACTGGGCAATCGTATGACAACCCCAAAATGGCACTAGTGACAGATTTGGAGTAATGAGAGGAAGAAGGCATGCAACGTTCCACAGGGCGGTTGTTCACCTTGTGTAGGAGAATCAACTTGACTTTCACCGCTTCTGAGGTTTTCAGACTTGCCTCTTCAAATTAAGGCCAAAGACACCAGGCGCGGTTGGGAGTTTACAAGTTAATACAGAAAGGGACAAGATTTACAGTGAAATAGACCTGATGTTGAAATTCAGAGCTGTTTTATCTTGGGAAGTCATTTGGTCTCTCTGAGCCTGGTTTTCATCTATGAAATGGGGGGAACTTGAGGTTTACCTGAGATAGTCTAGGTATCATGGCTGCCTTAAACATTCGTGACTCTTAGGGTCTTCGTACTTGTGAACTACCTCCCCCGATTTTTTTCCTTCCTTCTTCTTAATTCATTCATTTAATAAAATTACTTCAATGCGTGTCACGATACCTGTGATTTTTCTGGGCACTGCGCTAGGTACAACTCTGATGGGAAATGTTACTATGCATTTAAAGATTATAGAGATGAAAATTAATTTTCCTTACTTTGGTTCATGTTTCAAATAACCCAATCAGTGATTAAAAGTCTCAGCTTCAGGGGAAAGAAAATACATTGGCAATGATCTTCTGGGGATTTAGCTGAATGGTGATTTGGGGGGTATATTTTATCAAATTATTGCTTCATGCATCAGCCACTTTAGTCATCGTGATCTGGCTCCCTCCTATTTTTCACTAATATTTTTCCATGTTAATTATGATATAAATAGGTCACATGGGGAGAAATTGTGGAAAGTATGCTACTTATGGTTATTTTATCCCCAAAGTCCTCTATTAGCTTAACAAATCAATTCTGGCTCATTCTATAGTATCATGTACCTACCCCTTGGGTGAAACACGATGATACGAGCAAGACTATCCCAAGTGAAGCACATCCCAAGCAAAGGGAATTTAAGCAGACAGCATGCAATTAAGCAAGCTGGAATCTGGCCAGAAATCATAGTTAACGTTCCGACTCTTAATAGAAAGAGACATGGGAACGTGGACTGGCCACAAGTCTTATTGAGCTCAGGTTTGTCCTCATTAGAAAGCCAACACCCCAATCCTGTAAGTTACAGCCTTTCCAGCCCCATGATCTGCAAAGGACACTTTTGTCTGATTTCTTCTTGTTTGCCTTTTATACTCTTTAAAAAAAATCATCCAAAGGGTTGCTGAAACCTTTTGTGAAGTTTCCTAATGGAATAGTGCATGGGAGACATATTGAGCATTGTAGGTGGCAGGCACAGCCTGCCAGGGGGTTGGGTTTACAAATGAACTCTGCTTTGAGTGTGTCCATCTATTTCATCATTCATTTGTCTTAGATTTTCCATTAGCTGCAATCTCTGTTAACACTTGAAATGTTTTAGACAAATTTATTTCATTTTTCTGTAATTTGGATAATAAATGACCTTAATCCCCCATTAACAACTCAGCAATGTATGACAACAATGTTGGACAGATGAGGGCAAAAGCCCTGAATGAAAGCTCCAATTTTATTCAAGACTTGAGGCTTGTCTAGGGTCCACTGGGACTATAAATTTGGCAAATGCATAATGTACAAGAGCAATAAGAAAATTAATAGACTCCTGTGCTGTGACTTAATGCTTCTTCTTAATAGGTTGTTAACTTGTATAATGGTTCTTGTCTTTACTAGGATCTTGGGGTATTTTTTAAGCTTGGAAAATTGCCATTATCATTGGATATTTATCTACAACCAATGTGGTAAAGGGGAAGCAGTCAGTCTAAAAACAGTAGAAGAGAGAAGATTAAGACCTGAAACTTAAGAATTTGTAGACTTAGTTTTTCCTAATCATTGGCATAGATTTTCAATACTGAATAAACAATAAATGACTTTCCATTAAGTTCACCCTATCAGATCACAGCCTATTCCAAAGAACAAAACTTCACAACAGTATTTGTGACATTTAGCACTGACTTATTTCTCAACTCAGGTTGCCATAAATATGTAGAAGGAATAATATGGAATTCGTTGCTATCCACACAATGAGCTAGGGTAATAAATAGAAAAAGATTAGCAGGTGCCGGCACAGAAATCAGAATGGGACGTTTCCTTAAAAATAATAATGAAAAAACCTACGCAGAGCAATGCTTATCTCACCATGATCTGCATTTAATCTGCAGGTCAATTCCAGAGCTGACAGGAGCCAGTGATTTATGCTTTTGCAAGATGAGTGTACAGGCTAGCTGAGCAGATATAAAAAATATTAATGGAGAAAAACAAATCTCTCTCTCTCACACACACATCCCCCCCACCCCACCTCCACACAAAGGAGTCATGAGTGATTAATGCTAAAAAGATAAAAATACTTTTGGCTCTTATGAAAGGTAGAAGCAAACACACTAAAAAAATGAAGCAGCGTCCCAACTGTTACTCCCTCTATAATATATTGATCCACTCAGAGTTTCTGCTTCATGGAGTACTAGTGAAAGATGAGGAACACGGGGAAAATAATAACAAACAAAAGTGAACGCCAACATAGAAAACCTCAGCGACTCAACCAGAAAAGCAATGGAAATAATGGAAAGATTAGCCATGTGATGTACAAGATCAACATACACAAGTTAATTAGATTTCTGTATCCATAAGAAGAAATCGCTGAACGGGAATTAAGAAAGTAATGCCATTTACAATGGCCATACAAAAGATGAAATACTTATGAATAAAGTTAACCAGAATAACAAGAGTTATGTGAAGAAAACTACAAAACACTACTACAAGAAACCACAAGAGACCTACAAATGGAGGAATATTCCATGCTCATGGATAGGAAGACTTCACCTTTTGAAGATGTCAATATTGCACAAAGCAATCAATAACTATAGACTCATTCAGATGCCAACATCGTTTTTAAATAAATGGAAAAACTAATAATCAACATGGAAAGGAAAGAGACCCAGGAAAGCAAAGAATTACCTAAAGAACAACAACAAAGTCGGAGGCCTCTCACTTCCTTCCCTGACCTCAAAACCTATAACACAGTTACAGCAGTCAAACCAGCCTGGTATTGGTACAGCAGTAGATGCACAGACCAGTGGAACAGAACACAGGCAGCTGATCTTCAACAAAGGGCTAGCATACATTAAACAGAGAAGCATTCATCTCTTCAACACATGGTGCTGGCACATTTGTATTTCCACAAGCAAAAGAATGAAACAGGACCCAAACCTCAACCTATATACAAAAACAAACTCGAGATGGATGAAAGACTTAAATGTAAATCCTAGAACTATAAAGATTATCAACGAGGAAATAAGGACAAATGCAAGGGCCTTAATATAGGGCATAAGCATATTACCAAACAAAACAGAAAACATAAACAACAGAAGATAAGACAGACAGCTGAGACTTCTAAAAATAAGACATTTATGTGCATTGAAGATTTCATCAAAAAAGTAATGAGAACCTACAGCCTGGGAAAGCAAATTTTGGCAATGACACCTCATACAAGGGATGGATCTCTAAAATCTATAGAAAACTGTAACATCTCAACATGAAAAAGATGAATAATCAACTTTTAAGATGTACAAAGGATAAGAACAAAACTGTTCATTAAAGACTTCCGAGCAACCAACAAACATATGAAGAAATGCTCACATCCAGTAGCCATCAAAGAGATGCAAATTAGAAGGATGATGAGATGCCACCTTGCACCAGCATTGACAGCAGAGCTTAAAACAGAAAAGAACAAATGTGAAAGAGGATGTGGAGAGATTGGGACACTCAGACACTATTGCGAGTGGGAAGGAATGCAAAAATGGGCAACCACTCTAGGAAGCAGTATGGTGCCACCTCAAAAAATTGGGACTAGAAGTCCCATATGACCCCGCAATAAAGAAGCACGAGTCATAGTATGAGCAGACACATGCACACTCATGTCTATCGCAGCAATGCTCACAACAAGAAGATGGAAACAAGCCTAGGTGCCCATCAGTGGAGGAATAGAGAAATAAACTTTGGTACATATACACAATGGAATACCACGCATTGCTAAAGAGGATGCTGAAACAGCAAAGTCCTGAGAACTTTATGATGAGTGAGATTATCCAACTATTTATGAGAGCACTGTTATAAAGGAAAAACAAGGCCAAGATTTCATGAAAGGAAGAGAAGGCAATGGAGGGAAGGTAACACAACAGACTAGAGCACAGGTGGGCAAACCACAGCTCTGGAGTCAGTTGGCTCTTTCAGTGTGGATATGTGACACTGAAGTAAAATCGAAAATGAAAATAAAGCAATCAGATTCATTTATAAAAATTTTTAAGGATATTATTCAGACAATGGAGACTTCATTTGCTTGTGAAAACGTATTTATGGGTCTTGAATAATTTTTAAATTGTGACAGGTAGGATTGGCTCTTCCATCTCAAAAGGCATTAATTGGAGTGAAGGGGAAGATATTCTAGGCGAGGGAGAACAGAAAGAGAAGATGGGTGGGCAGATGGAGCTGGGAGGTTTGTTAAGTAGTTTAAATAGTGGAATACAAAAGCCCTTATCTGGCTTCACAATAAAAAGTTAAAGAAAAAAAGAAATGGCAAAGAAAAAGAACACCAGGTAATCTACAACCTCTCCTTAGAGCGTGTCCCAACTCACTTGTCCCTAAGTTCTCCTTCCAGTCCTTCACTGGTCTCTGCAGTTCCTCTCTGCATGGAAGCTCTGGTGAGCTGGCAGCTACAGCAAATCCAGGCTGACCCTCCAAGCCAGTGGTTCTCAACCTGTGGGTCACGACCCCTTTAGGGATCAAACAACCCTTTCTCAGGGGTTGCCTAATTGTTAACAGTAAGAAATGACGGTTATGAAGTAGCAACTAAAATAATTTTATGATTGGGGGTCACCACAACATGAGGAATTGTATTAAAGGGTCATGGCATTAGGAGGGTTGAGAACCATTGCTCTAAGCACTTGCATATAGTAATAATTTTCTTTGAATTTGAAATGAGGGATTTTCTCAGATTTCAAATACATGAATGAGGAATTGGAAAGACATATAATGTCAGTGGAATTGTTCAGATGTTTCTATAGCATTCAATTAAAGCTAAATATTGAATAGCCAGTTCTTTACGAGCCTGATGATCTACTTTTGAAAGAGAAGAGTAGCCATCGAAACCTCTGTGGAGCTTAGTTCTGTTCTGACGGACACGAGGTCCTCATGCATTAGGACAAATGGACACTGACACCTGATGCTCATCCAGGTTAGCTGTAACACTGGGATGGAAGAGTCTTCCTCACGCTGCTGCCCCTAAAAGAACCCAAGGAATGCTATTATTGACTCTCAATCATAGCCCTACGTTGTGGTTAGTTCCACGAATCCATTCCAACTCTCAGTGAGCCTAAAGGACAGTCGTTACAGGGCAAGTTGCCAGGCCTTTCTCCTGCGGAGCCACGGGGGGGTGGCTTTACACCGACAATCTTCCGTTTATTGTTTGAGTACTTAATTGTTTCTATCATTAACCGAACACCCAAACCAAACCCTTCCACAGAGCTTCAGGCAGGTTTAAACTGCCAGTTTTTTGTTTAGCAGCTGAGTGCAATAACCACTGTGACACCACAGCTCCTCGTTGTACTACCAGGAAGTCTTTAACAGTACCACCCTTTATCAGCACTACACATACTATTATTCCTATTACTATTATTATTGCCATAGTAGTCCTGAGTCTGTGAAGCCTACTCAAAATGTAATGCTAAATTTTAATGTTATGTGTCTTAACTGGAGTTTCAAAGTATCAGTTTATATTCTTTAAATCTTGAAGGCAAAACTAAGAGTGTCTGCAAACACTCTTGCACTGAGACCTGTCCCGAGATGAATCATTGCCCCACTGCAGGCACAATGATGATGCTCTCACGTTTGGCGGTGAAAGGGGAAGGCACAAATGCCCAGATACTCCAGAGAGTGAGAGGCACCACCAGGGGGTGATATTCCAGGTAGTGGTAGCTCTTCTAGCAACTGCAGGTGATGAATCATGAGAAAGCCCATCTTTTTAAAACAGGAACAGGTGACCCTCAAAATCCTTGATGAGTCTAGAGATTGCACCCCAAGGTAAAAAGGATACGACATTCTGTAAAACAAGGCAAATTCACTGGAACCAATCACAAGGCAGGTGGTTTACTCTCCGGGAGCTTTTGAGCCCCTCCCTCACCTTGCTGAGCCTGTGGCATGCTGGCTCTGGAAGACCCTGATGAACGAGTGAGGGTGGTGCTCTGGGGAGCTTTTGACTTACAGCACTGTGCTTACTGGCACTCAGAGCACTGCCACTCGGGGGTGAACAAAAGGTTGCTTAGGGGGTGATGAGAAATAAAAAATTATGATAGTAATTAGGATCAGGGATGGAAAAATGGAGTCTCCTTTGCTTCCATCTGGGCACATTCTCTCCAGAAAAACATTGGATGTGGAGTCAGGCAAGACCATGGAAAAGAAGGATGTGGGAAAAACAGATGGCCAGATGGGAAGACTTTATTAATACTGTAACCTCCCTCAGTTTACCAACTCCAAATCAGAAAGCACAACAAAAAAAGAAGAAAAAGTCTTTGTTGGCATTCAAAGTTGACACTATATCAGTCTATTTCATATCAATCACTAAGAAGCCAGCAGATGGTAACGGCCTTCTACAACCCAGCACAGATTTAACTGGTGACCTATAATTGCACTTCCCCGGCTCACATAAATTCCTTAAGCTAATTACTCTACTTGATCTTATATCATTCTGTCCTAGTTGAGCTAAACAAGGTCAGGTTCAGATGAAATGGATAAATATTCTCTAAGAAACAGAAAGGAGTATCTGAAGGCGACAGGGCGTCCTAGGCACGTGACTGCCAATGACTCCGTTCTTCTTTCCAATCTGACCTGCCCCTTCACACATTATTTTCAAATTCATCGTACTCATTATTCTATATCCTTTGGTATTATGAACAGTAACACTTGAGGATCATTTATTTGAAAGTAAAAAACCATTATCAATATCACACTTACATACATGGCATCGAGTCTTAAAGCTAATAAAAATGGTTTCTTATGCTGATGGCCAAAGGTTACATACACTAAGAGCGATACTTGTGTCCAACCTAAGTCCTTTGATGCATGATATTTTGATGAGAAATTAATGACACAGGGATGACACAACTTGTTTATCTTTCTCTACCCTATGCTTCTCCCCACCTCATAAGGGGAGGCGTCAGCTCAGTTCTCTGTCTTCTATTTTCCTTTTAAAACACCTTTGTTCTCAATAGTCACTTCTTTTTAGAGCTTATTCGATCGCAAATTTCCTGTCAAGAATTGCACACATTTATTGAGCACTTATAAGTGCTAGGTCCTATTTTCATGGGTTTACATGTATTTTCTTAATTATCACAACATGAGGTGGATACTATTAAACATAAAGATGAAGACACTGAGAGGATGAACAGCTAACCAAGATCTCACAGATAATACGTGGCAAAGCCAGGATTGGAACTCAAACAATGAAGCCCATTTTATTAACACTACAGTCAGAGGCTTACATAGGAAGCTATCAAAGATCGATTAGCATGGATTCCGTGCTTTGCAGGATGTGGTTTGTGTTAAGACGTGATGCTGAGATTCCTGTCAGTGACATCTTGTACAGGATCCTTGCATTCAATGTCTGTCGTAGCCAGTCTGCCAGCATCAGGTTCTTCACGATTTCTTTTCTCACGGCCCTCACTGTAGTTCACCTCCCCTGTGGATTACTGTCAGTGGCTCCTGACTCCCTAAGGAAAATATTTTAATACTTATCTGTTATTTATGTCCATGTTATGCCAGCAATCAGTACCGAAAAGGGACCGGTACATGGGTTGTATAAACAACAGCAGCTATCACAATGCGGAACAGAGGGAAGCCACCGGTGATTGGGGCGGACTTGCTAAATTCTGCTGCATAAAAATCAGTCATCTGCAGGGAGGAACCGGCAGTACACATAGAACAAAGCTGGAGCAAGACCAAGAAATCTGAGAAAAGCATCGATCTTTAAGCCTATCGTCAGTTGGAGCTGGGAAGAAAATGGGCAGGTCCTTTAGCATGAGAATGTTGGGGATACACAGAACAAAGAGAAAGCATATAGACACGCACATTTATACACAGCAGCAGCTTCAACTCAGCAGCTGCTCCTCTGAGGAGAGAGGAGGTTTTCTGTTTGTGGAAAGATTCGCAGTCTCAGACACTGACAGGGATGTTCTATCTAGTGCAGCGGCACTAGAGTAGAAACCAACTGGATGGCAGTGGAACTTTTAAGAGTAAAGCTGAGGGGTGACCTAGAGCAAGAGTTTGGGAGTCCGATTCTTGGGCTTGAATACTGGCCCTGGCCCTGGTGAGAAGTGTCTTTTGGACAAGTGATATTCCAGGTTCCCTATTTATAAAATAGGGCTAGGACAGAACTTTCTTTACAGGTTCCTAAGGATCCAATTATATAGAAACTATATTTAAAGTCTTTAGAATTTTGGCTGTCTTATTTTGGTCAATTGCATGCTTACATTAGAAAGCAGCCATTCTATCAAAAAGTATAGCGTCTGGGGTCTTAAAGGCTTGAAGGTAATCAAGCGGCCATCAAGCTCAGAAGCAACAAAGCCCACATGGAAGAAGCACACCAGCCTGTGCAATCACGAGGTGGCGAAGGGATCAGGTATAAGGCATCATCAGAACAAAAAATCTTACCACAGTGAATGATGGGGGGAGTGCGGAGTGGAGACCCAAAGCCCATTAGCAGGCCACTGGAGATCCCCTTGCAGAGGGGTCTTGGGGAGGAGATGAGCCAGTCAGGGTGTGATGTAACAACGATGAGAAATACAACTTCCCTCTAATTCCTAAATGCTTCCTCCCCACTCCCACTACCATGACTCGAATTCGACCTTGCAAGTCTGGCTAGACCAGAGGATGTACACTGGTACAGATAGGAACTGAAAATACAGGGAATCCAGGGCGGATGATCCCTTCAGGACCAGTGGTGTGAGTGGCGATACTGGGAGGGTAGCGGGCGAGTGGGTAGGAAAGAGGGAACCGATTACAAAGAACTATATGTGACCTCCTCCCTGGGGGACGGACAACAGAAAAGTGGGTGAAGGGAGACGTTGGACAGGGCAAGATATGACAAAATAACAATTTATAAACTATCAAGGGCTCATGAGGGAGGGGGGAGCAGGGAGGGAGGGGAAAAATGAGGACCTAATGTGGGGGTTTAAGTGGAGAGAAAATGTTTTGAGAATGATGAGGGCAATGAATGTACAAATGTGCTTTACACAATTGATGTGTGTATGGATTGTGATAAGAGTTGTATGAGCCCCTAATAAAATGATTAAAAATAATAATAATAAAATTTAAAAAAAAGAAAGCAGCCATTATTACTTATTAAAACACAGCTCTGTGTTTGAAAACTTTTCCTGGAATTGACACTGTTTTTTAACGAAGCACACCTTTTCAACTGCTGTTTTGCTTCCTCCGTGATTTAGACAAGATGGAAGCATCCTGGAAACTTATTAAGATGACAAATATACCGTGTATGTTACACAAATAAACAGAGCACTGAAAACCAAAAGTCCACATAAAGCAATGCTTAAAACATATCCATGGACTACTGGAAACACTGAGATATGCTTCCAAATCGGCTACATCCAGTGCTCATCTCAGAAGCCATCAAGAAAGAGTAAGAGCAACAAAGAAGTTGCATACAGTCTAAATGTTTAGTTCTAAAACTCCAGGTCAGCTGTTAGAGGCTGGTGGGTTTGTTTTTCTTCGTGTTTTTATGTTTTAGTCAGAAAGCAGGAAAGTGACAATGCCGATGACGAAGGTCAAGATTTTATTCAAGTCTTTTTCTGAAGTTTTAAAAAGAAGCATCAGAGAAAAGATGCTAAAAGACAGGGAAACCATCCCTGCTAGGATCCATCTGTAGGATCCGTGGCCTGTCTTAATTGTGTGACTCCTGAAGTTTGTGCAGCAAGGGAGGGGCCATAATGCGAAAGTATATTTTACATTCAACTAATTTAATTAAACCGAATACTGAGGCAAAACCACACCTCCTACCCTTGTCTTGCGCATTCAGGAACTGACTGACTACTCAGATTAGTCTAACGGCTTAGAAAATGAAGTATGGCGCTGGAGTCAAGTGTACGGGGACCAGATGATACATGATCAACACGGAAAAGGAGGTGAGTCCCAGGTCCTGAGGTCTACGTGTGTTTCCTGGGCAACCCCTCTTCTACCCAGGGGCAGTGGGCAATGACTTGATATCGCCTTATGAAAGTTCTTTCCAATAACTAAATGAAAGGAGTCCTTAGGTTCTTTGTAACGAGCCCCTGGTCTTAGAGTCCTTGTTAGAATAAGGGTCCACAAGGTGTACTGACTGTATTCTTATACGGAGCAAAGGTCTTGCCTGTTCTTAACGCCGGTCACTTTGGGTCATTCCCCCGCCCCCCCAATAGCTTTATGGGTACATAATTCATATAGCATAAAATCTGATCGTTCAATTACATCAAGATGAATTGTACACTCATCACCACAATCCGTTTTAGAACATAGTCTTCATTTATGTATTCTTCGTTGTTAGCTCTCTATTTCCCACCAGCCTCCCGTGCTATATCCCCAAGGAACTGTTAATCTGTGTAATTTCATTCAATGAAAGAAAAAGACCTTATGCCTCATTGCTAAGCAAGAACTGATTGTTTAAGGCTTTCTAGCGCCCGCACGCCTTCAGAAGGGAGCGAGCATCTGGGATCTTCAGACTCTGATCCCTGTGCTGGCTGCGACTTCACCGCTCCCACCACAGCTTTGCTTGCGGTTGGTGGTTCTTCTTGTTTCGTTTTTGGGCACCAGGGAGTTTTGTTTTTTTGTTGTTTTAAAAAATTCTCCAAGCGGTATTGGTCCTTTATTTGCATTTAATGAAGACGTGAAAGGGTCCAGTTCAGGACCCAATGGCATTTTTCTTATTGCTTAATTAAAATTTCATAGTCCACATACTCCCTGGGCAAGACTATGATTTCAATACTCAAAGACTGATAATTCAAGGAATGTGAGTCTGTCTTTGGCATTTAACTTCTGACCAAGCATTTCTTCTAGCATGTCCCACAATACTTAAGGCCTCCAAGTCTGAAGTGAATTCATGGCCTCCCTGTGAACATGCTCCTCCGTCTCCGTCTCCTGTTTTGGCGGCTCTCCACCTAGCTGCTTGAGCTAGAACCTCAAGTGGTCTTTGACACCTGCCACTCTCATGTCTTCTGAGGAGCCCCTGATCTCCACTCTCCCTTCTAAAAGTCTCTGAAGCGCACCCATGTTTCTCCATCGCCTTCCCCCTCACTCTGCCCGTGAAACTGCCCAGGGGGCTATGGTTAAGCGTCCCCTACATGGCCCCACTGCATGCGGTTTTTATCCCTCCTATTCTATCCCCTACGGACACAAACAAAACAAAAGAATAAGTCAGAAAGCAAATTCGGTTAATCTGGCTCTTGTTTAAAGGGCTTCCACCACTCTGTATCACCTTCAGGATAAAATCGTCGCTCTATAGGGCTTAAAACATTTCGAAGGCCTTGCCTCTGGTCATGTCTCCAGACTCTCTAGTCTCAATTCAGAATCTCGTCAGCAGCTACATATTTTGAACTTTCTATAAATTTTTATTTTCTGCTCTTACGTTCCAATTTCTGTGTTTGTAATGTTGAATTCCTGATATTCCTCTCACTTGGCCAATTCCAAATTGCCTCTTGGTTTCTACTTGTCCTCTCCTAGTCTAATCTACTCTTAATTAAAAACACACACACACACACACACACACACACACACACACACACACACACAAACAAACAAAAATACACCAAACTCACTGCCATCCAGTCAATGCTGACTCATAGTGATTCCACAGGACAGGACAGAAGTGCCCCTGTGAGTTTCCAAGACTGTGACTGTTTCTGGGCGTTGAAAGCCCAGTCTTTCTCCTGGGGAGCGCCTGGTGGTTTTGAACTGCCAACCTTTCGGATTGTAGCCCAACACGTAGCCACTACTAAACTGGATTCTGTGTTGTATGTTGTATGTCTATAGCATGCTAAAATTGTAAATACTTGAGTAAGTGAATACTGTATATTAATGATTTTTCTGTCCTTAAAAGACAGACTAGAGCAAATAAGAATATAACTGTTTCTTTCATATAGGTCTTCGTCAAATAGCTATCCTTCCCTAATTTGGTTTATTTAGCTTTAGGGCTGAAAAGGGGAGAGAAGAAGAAAAGTGTCCAAACCTTAATTGTAGCTCCTGGAAAGAAAAGCCAGTTGCCTGTGTCCACTGGGTCGAGACCATCTTCCAACACAACTTGTCTGTGAGCTGAATTGATGACCAGGATATTATCTAAGGCCCAGCAGGCTTCATACACTTCGCCTACACGGAGGCCTTCCTGCTTCCACTGAAACTGGACAACCTCACCTTTGGCATCTTCAGGAAGGTAGAGGATATGAATGATTGTGCTGATGTTGGAAGGGGCTCTGAAATACAGAGTAAGATAAGGGGTCAGTGCTGTGATAAAGTCCAACGAGGTCCACTTTTCCTTTCTTAAATATGAATATTAATTTCAAATTAAAATGACAGTTTCATCATCTCCCAAAATGCTGTACTTATCACAGACTACCCACAATCTCATATCCTTTCAGTCTCTACTATCTGCTGGTTATTACACTTTGCCTATAGGGTGATGCCAGCCGCCACGAGGTTGACCTCTTACATGAGGCAGGCACTGCCCGTATTAACGTGACAGACCAAGTGAGGAGAAAATGGCACACATTGTTCAGCTCACACAAAAAACAAAAACAGAACAGTGTAACCAACATAGTTTTCTTGCAGGGGGCATGTGACTTCATATAGTTTATTTGATATTAAGAAATAAAGATATTCCTTAATATGAAAAATTAAAATCAGGATATTAATTTTGGATCTTACTTTGAAATCATGTACCTATTAGAGGCCATTATATGCAGTATGTTTCATAACCACCTTTTACATATTTATCTTGCTCCTCGTAGCCAGATACATTTTTATGTGCATTGTCTATATGAAATGTGCAACTTGCCAGGAACGTGAAGTATTCTTACACAGAATCCTGTGCAGTTTCATGCAGATCAATCTTTAAAAACATGATAGAACTTAACATGGTTTTTATATTACATCTGTTAGAACCTAAGCCATTCTGCTATATAATAAAATATTTTTATTAAACATTTTGTTCTACCCGAGTAGAAACCTGCTAGAGTAAAAATGATTGCCTTACCCAAGATTAAAAGTGGTACTAAAATGCAAATGAGTGGTACCCCAGGCTTGCTATGAATCAGCTTTGAAAGGACCACAGGAAAGTCCTATTTCTCATTGACCAATGAAGCGGTCGTACATCTGTAGAACTGTCACTGTTGGTTACGGATGGTGCACTTTAGCTTTGTGGGTCATCCATCCCTCTTTCTTTTAATGTATTTCATTATGACTCTGCCTTTAGCTTCAAAAAGAATTTAAAGTAATGAGAAATATTTTGATTTTTCAGGGGTGATTAAAATATGTTCAGTTTTAATACCAATGATAGAGGAAAATTTTCACAAATGACTAGGATGGTGACAATCAAGTGTCCCATTTAGAGGGAACAGAAACTGAATCAGTGAAAGACCACCTTTGTATGTCGCCATTAAATGTGTCATTTCAATACTGGCTTGATCAAAAATATGCAGTTTTTTGTTTGGGGGCAGGCAAGAAGTATTAACTATAATTTGCCTTAACTATGATAAGTAGCATATTAAAAAGAGAAAAGCAGAAATATGGGTTAAACTGTCAATATTTATGCTGCCTTGTTTATCTAAATGAAAACTCAGTGCCACAGAGTGGATCCAACCCTGTAGGTTCTCCCTACTCTGGGGCCTGAGACTGTCAGTCTTCCCAAGGGTGGACAGTCTCACCTTCTCCCACAGGGTGGCTGGCAGGGTCTAATTGTGGCCCTTGTGGTCAGCATCCCAAATTAAAACCCACTGCAAGATCAGCGCTCCTCCTTGACTATAGTCATCTATATAAATAATACTACGTATGAGTGGATTTTCATAATAACTACTTTCTAATAGAAATGAGAAAGAATAGCAAAATGCAATCTTGTAAAATTGGCATAATATGTCAGAATTTAGTTTGCATAAATTTAAAAAAAGAGTCCCAAATCTGCAACTGTCAAGTCAATTTGCACTCTCGGTGACCCGAGAGGGCAGAGTAGAACTGTCCCATAGGATTCCCAAGACTGTAGATCTCCACAGAACAGACCTCCACCGCTTTCTCCTGGGGAGTGGACTGATGGGTCCACAACACTGGCCTTTCAGCTACCAGCTGAGTGCTTTCCCACTGTGCCACTAGGGCTCCTGCAGCACCCAATGTATTAGAATTTATGCATTACAATCACTTTTCTCAGTTGTTTGTTGGTCCAGAAATTAAGACTTATAATGAATTTTTTGTCTGTTTGAAATACTGCTAGGATCTGGGACAGATTGGGTTAGTACTACAATCTAGTAGATTAGAAAGAAACCTAAATTTATCCTACTCCTAAATAAATCACCATTCTTTAATATGGGAAAGAAGCTAGTGTGTCAAAAACAAAACGGTTACAAACTGACGGGAAATGGTCTACTTGAATGATGCTAACTGAGCACTAAATCAATCCTAATTCCTCCTTCATAAAGTTCAGGGTATTTTTTTCCATTCAGTTCTTTTGTACCGGAAACAGAGTAGCTATGATGATTTTTATTTTACCATTTAAACTATGCAGAACGGGCGTAGTTTGAATTTTTGCTAACTTAACAGCAAACATTTTCAATGTGAGTGAGTTTCTTCTTTCTTGAGTGTTCTACCTCTTTTTCTCATTGAGGGATTTTTATTTTTTAAGTAAATGAATAAAGTCACATCAGAATTGTGACAATGGGATTTTAGAAGTGGCCACAGAGAAGCTAAAAGAGAAGGGTCAGAATGTGAGATTACATGCAAAAAGACCAGAAGCATCACACGAGGGAGGGAAGAGAGTTCAGGGGTTATCTGATATATCCCCAAGCCCATAAACCACGCCACAGCCAGGCCACCTAAAAGGATACGGAGGATGATGGTATAAGAATCACGATCCCCATAAACGCTTAGCAAAAGCAACTCATTTGCTATACGCAGTACTGCGATAAGTACCAGGGCAAGTGATAATATATGTCCCTTTCTATCTCAGCATAATCAACCATCAGAAGTACTTTTAAACCATAATGAATAAAGGTGGTGGGAGGATGAATGGAAATACGGAAGCACAAATACACCCGTGTCAGAATTTATGAACACGGTTTAAGGCAGAACAAACCTAATTTTCTCAAGCTGAATCCAATCCGCGGTATGGTTCTTTGCATACGACACGATGATGCTGGGGTCTGAATAACTAAAGCGACATGAGCCGGAACCTGTAAACAACAAGCACAGGAAAAGGAAGTTCAAAACCAGTGAAATCAGGTGTTATCCTTCCTGATAAGCATCTTACCTATTTATCCAGTATTTTTCTAAATCCTTAGATATGTATCTAATAATTCCCCCATTCTTCTAATTATCCTGATATTTCTCTTGATCCAATCTGGTAAATATTGCTTGACAAAAAAATTTAAGAACCAGAAATAGTGTGAAAATGTTAAATTGCAGATGTCTTTACAGATACAGGCATTGACAAATTAAATGAAAAATAAGCACCTAATACTTCTCTGCTGAGAAGTAATTTCCAAATATTATAGAATGATTCATAATACCATTATGGTGCTCGAGGAGTTAATATCAGTCAGTAGTGATTACATTAAGTGGTACATAAGACAAAATTGAATGAGGAATAAAAATGCTGAATATAATTTAAAAATTCAAGTACTGAATAAACGAGAATTATTGCCGATGTGCTTCTCGTACTCCAGGATGGCTCAACCTTCAGAAGGCCTGGTGGTGCTGTGGATCAGGTGTCGAGCTGCGAACTGCAACTCTGCAGAGAAAGAGGGGCGGCTGCTCCTGTCAGGACTGACAAAGGCTCGGAAACCACCTGGTGTCAATGCCTCAGAATTCACTCCGTGGCGGTGGGTTTTCTGTGTGGTCGGTTACTTTGGCTTTTGGATGGGGGGCAGTTATTTTTCAACATTAGAGATTTAAAATATATTATGCCCTTTTGTGAATATGTGGTGATTACTCTTCACTACTATTTTAAGCATTTGAAATAAGAGCGAGTTTCGACACATTCAATGAGTTCATGCTATCTTGCACATTGTGACTGTATTTCAGAGATCTCCTTAGAATATCCAAACAGCCAGGAAACATGCACAAGAAGGTTATTGTAACTGATACTGCTGAGGTTTTTCGATACTACATTAAAAACAAATGAACCAAAAAAGAAGAAATAGTGTACTTTACGTATGGTTAGCTTTGCACCCATCTGCTGGTGAGGCCTCTGTTTCAGCAAGTGACATCTGTTGACTGTTTTCCCATTTGTAGTACTCAGGGGTTCCAAGCTTTAATCAGACTCGTTTATTTTATTTCACTGGTGCTTACTACAAAACCAGCTAATTTTCAATGGTCGAAGCTCGCGCATGGGCTAAAACAGCCAAACAGCAGTTTGAGCACAAACAGAAACCTACCTTCCGCCATTTTAATCATTGCTAACTAAACTCTACCCTTCACAAGCAGCTGCTTAAATAGCAAACTGTGTCTGGAACAGGCAGCAGGCAGGATTAGGAGGGAGAAACGTCAACACAACGAAGCGCGAAGCTGGGCAGAGAACTTGCTATTTTAAAGGAGGGCTCAAATTTGCCTAGAGAATGTAAATGGTACCTATGCACTTCCTTTCAGATACCGTAAGGACTTAAAGGAAAATGTACAAGATGACTTCCTGAAAAAGGAAAGGATAGAATAACCCAAACTGTTCTCGACATCATAACATTTCCTGTATATTGTTTTCGCATTCAGAGAGGAGATAAGCGGTTAAACGTCAAGATAGCAGAACTGTATATATGATCTTGAAGACAAGGAGGACTTCGTTCCTGTCCATTTTCTTATGTTGTCTCACTGTTGTGAGATTAAATCAGGCGTCCTCAAACTACAGCCTGCAGGCCGCATGCGGCCCGCCAAGGACATTTACGTGGCCCCCTGGGTGTTTTTGCCCAGTTTGTTTTTTTACTTCAAAATAAGATAAGTGCAGTGTGCATAGGACTTTGTTCATAGTTTTTTTTTTTTTTTTTTTTAAGCTATAGTCCGGCCCTCCAACGGGTCTAAGGGACAGTGAACTGGCCTCCTGTTTAAAAAGTTTGAGGACCCCTGGATTAAATTATACACCCAAAAAAGGCAAAGGTCCCTGGCAGGTGACTTATTCTTCCTCAAAGTCTGAGCCACTAAGTTTTCTCCTATCAAAAACACAAGTATAGTTTAATTTACCTCCTCACCATCTCATGATCTTCCTCCTGGACTTTGCCCTGGTCTCCACCGCTAGCCTCACCTGCCCGTAGTCAGCTCCACTGTTGGCAGAGTGCTATTTCTAAAAGTGAATTGAATCATGTCACCTCCCCTTATAACCTTTCAAAAATCCCCCAATCTCCTCTGCATACGGCTGCACATCCACCAGTGGACCAAAAGTAAACCCGAGAAAGAGAACCAGCTCAGGCTACCTGAAAGGGCTTCCAAGTACAAAGATGGCCAAGAAAGCACAGACATTCCCACAGTGTGAACAATGGGAAAGCCAAGACTGGCGTGTAAGATGCAATTAGCCAGCCAGAGGCACTCTTTAGGCAAAAGAAGTAGAGGGGATGGCCCCTAGCTGGAAGAAGCATGTCCAACTACCTTCCCCGGGACCCAGTCAGCTTTGGATACCAGCCTTGCCTGAGACCACTCACAGCAAACTACCAATCCAAAAGGCACCCGTCCAGTGACCAAACGATTCCCATCCAACACCACGTATGGTTGTGCTAAATATTGTTGTTAGTTGTCCGTTCCTACACCATATTCTCCACCACTGGTAAGTTTGAGCTCATTTTTGGTAGCTACTATGCCCATCTCTTGTGTTGCACATACTGAGTGAAAATATTCTCCACATGATCTCTTCTAAAATCCACCTCTACGGCTCTACTATAACGTAGACTAAGCCTGGTCACCAGTATCAGACTGATCCTTTCCTGAGAAAATGGTTGCATGACTGTCTGGGGTAAGAGGGAGGGAGGGTATTAATCAGTGCTCACTCCTTTCTTGTATTCCCATTGGTCAGTGTCACCCCAAATGACTGCACCCCAATTCTGCGGCGCTGAGCTACCACATGCAGCAAGGAGACAATAATAAATAGGTACCAGGTATTTCTTTCCTCAATGCTCTAAAATGAAAGCTGTTTACTTGTCAAGTTTAAATTAAAAACAAATGAAAGCCAACCCCAAAAGTCACGTGCAAAGCATCCTCTCGTGTTCAGAGCTGCTCCCCTGATTCAAATCACTCTAATGAAATCTTTCACTCAAAGTAACAATTTTTGAGCGGTATTACTGAGAGGGAAAATCATTTAGGGTCATGGTTCCCAAAGTACAGTTTGAAAGCCATTGATGAGCTTTCCCAAACCAACCCCGCTGACATTGAGTCGATTCCAACCCCTAGCAACCCCATAGGACAGAGCAGAACTGCAGGAGTCAAAACCTCACCTTTCCCTGCGGGGGGAGCTGGGGGTTTTGAACTGCAGCCCAACACATATTCCACTATGCAAACCAGGCTCACTGGTCTAAAGAATCAGGCATTTTGTTTCTTACAAGCAAATGAAGCAAGTCCACACACTTTCATTTTTATCTACAAAAAGTGTACGAGCAGTGGTGTCTTTAAGACACAGCAAGTATGGCACATACTGGAGCACCGCTTGAAGTGGCCACACCTTTAGTTTCTGTTAACCAGGATCTTTCCTCAAGCAACAGACAAGGGGCGGTGGAAGCCCTTGTCCTAGGGTGCAAGCCCAGGAGTTACCAGATGAGGCACCAACATGAAGGCCTCTGACAGAGGCAGCCAGGAAGGAGGCGGGAGAGTGCTCCTGCGGGTGCAGCACTGCTGGCACTGCCCACCCCTCTGGAAACTGTGGGGGGAGGGACCTCAGCTTAGAGACTGTCCCGGGTGCTCATCACCCTCACTACAGCCCTGGGATACAAGGAACCCACAAAGTAATTCAGAAAGGCTGAAGTGTAGTACTCTGAAAATAAAATTAATAAGCTTCTAATTTTATGGAGGACCCCAAGAGTCTAAGGAATCTGAGCCCAGGGCGTTCTGCAAACATACAGATCATGACACTAACCGGAGTTTGGAGAAGGACAGGCTATTTTGTGTGTAGGGTACATCATCGGCGCCATTTCCTTTGGTCTTGGATCTCAATTTTTGATTTGAATTAGCAAATAAATTGATAATGGTAAAGATAAAGTGAGAGTTATTTGTAATAATGGTCACATATATTTATTGGTTGATGAGTCAAGTCTACAGTATAGAATGCTGGATATTTATACCAACAACGACATTGGCCTACAGGGTTGCTAAGAGTTGGTATTGACTTGATGGCAGTGAGCTGTTTTGAGTTTTATACTGGCCTATTATTGTCTTAAGAGCTTTCCCTATACCTTAACACGCAGATGCATCGCTCTGTAACTACTAGGAGGCCTAGTGATGTAGTGGGTTATAGGCCAGGTTGCTAAACTCAAGACTGGTGTTTTCAGGGGCCATAAAGGTGGCTCCAACTTGCAGCACCCCTGTGCACAACCAAACGCAACGCCACCCAGCCCTGCGCCACCTTTACAATTGTTCTCTATTTTCACTGCCCCTTTATTTTATCCAGCACGATGTCTTTTTCCAGGGATGGTCTCTCCTGAGACCAGGCCCAATGTTCTTGAGATCATTTCTACTGCTGACCATTCTGGCTGTACTTCTTCCAAGACAGATTTGTTTGTTCTTTTGGCAGTCCATGGTACTTTCAATATTCTTCACAGCTCCATGATTCAAATGCACTGATTGTTCTCTGGTTTTCCTTATTCAATGTCCAATTTTCACGTTTATATGAGCAAATGAAAATACCACAGCTTGATTCTGACACACCTTGGTCCTCAAAGTAACATCCTTGCTTTTCAACACGTGTGTAGCAGATTTGTCCACTGCTGTGGTCATTTGATCTCGAGTGCTGCTTCCATTAGTGTTTATAGTGGATCCAAACAAGACAAAATCTCTGACAATTTCAATTTTTTTCTCCATTTATCATGTTGTTGTCCATTGGTCCAGTTGTGGTTTTTTCCGCACATTGAATTATAATACATACTGAAGACTGCATCCCTTGATCTTCATTAGCCCCAGGGCTAATGAAGCAAGGTTATGTCATCAAGGTTATGTCATCTGTATATTGCAGGCTGTTAATAAGCCTTCCTCCCTGGTGGTGTAGTGGTTACACGTTGGACTGCTAACCTGCAGGTCAGCAGTCTGAAACCATCAGTAGTCTTCTACTCCTGTAAACAGGCTCGAAACCCACAAGGTTCTACCCTGTTGTACAGGGTCACTATGAGTCAGAATTGATTAAATGGCAGTACATTTGTTTCCCTTCCCAATCTTGATGCTACTACATACTTCTACACAGAATCTAGCTTCTCTGATGATTTGCACAGCATACAGATTGAACAGGTATGGTGAAGGGATACAACCCTGATGCATGTCTTTCTTGACTTAAAACCAGAAAGCAATCCCTGGTTCTCTTCATACAACTGCCTCTGGACCCACAGGTTCTGCATAAGCAGAATTCAGTGCTTCGTTTTGAAAAGAACCCCCATTCTTTTCAATGCTTTGCATTGTTTGTTGTGGTTTACATGGTCGAGTATGTTCGCACTGTCAATGAAACACAAGTAAAGAGCTTTCTGGTATTCTCTGCTTTCAGTCAAGATTTTCAGATAACATTAGCAATGATACCCCTCTGAGTGTAGCATCAATTCCTGGCCGTTCCCTGTCAATGTATTGCTGCAACCATTGTTGAATGATCGTCGACAAATTTTCATTTGCATGAGGTATTAATTACATTGTTTCATAAGGCTGGGTCACCTCTCTTTGGAATGGATCCAAGTACAGCTGGATCTCTTCCAATCAGTGGGCCAGGTAGCTGTTTCCAAATTTCTTGGTACAGGCCAATGAGTGCTTACAGTGCTTCATCAGCTTGTTGACATATTTAACTTGGTGTCTCATCAACTCCTGGAGCCTTGTTTTTTGGATAATGACTTCGATCAGCTTGGAATTTTTCCTTTAACATCATTAATCTTTGATCCTGGGCTGCCTCTTGAAATGGGAGTGAAGGGTTTCACAAATCCTCCTGAGAAGTCAAGTAAAATGAATTTGGAAAGGTTTTCCATGGAAATGGCAGCAGAGAGGCCTCCAGTGACCCACTCCGAAGTAGTGTCAGTGGAGTACTGGAGAACGGTACTGGGGAATAAGAATAGGAGGTGAGGAAGTAGAGACAATAACTAGACAATTCTTTGGAGACGTTTTGTTGTAATGTGGAGTAATAGTAAAATGGAAGGACGGGGTGTGATCCCAAAGAACTTTTTTTTAAAGGAGGAATCTTGTTTGCATGATGATAGAAATGATCTAGGAAAACCCATTTGGGTTTTTTAATTCTAGGTCTTTGTACATTTCATTATAATATTTTACTTTGTCTTCTTGGGCTGCCCTTTGAAAGTTTCTATTCAGCCCTTTGACGTCATCATATTTTCCATTAGCCACTGATCCAGGTCACTCAGGAGCAAGGACCCTCCACAAAGCTTAGATTTAGATTTGGTGTCCCCAAGACTGTGAGACAGTAAATTGTTGTTCTTTAAAGTCACACACTGTGGTATTTTGTTGTTGTTAAGCCATCAGTAGGTAACTAAAACAGAATTAAAATATCAGAGCCAAATTATATGCATAATTATAGTACAATTTGAATCCTTCTATCAGCCAGAGAAAATAATGTGAGAAATGATAGCCAGATGCATTACTTTACTTATTAGTAAAGTCTTAGCACAATGGTCCAGTATAATTGGAAATCAACAGTTTGCAAGATCATACAAAATGGTCATAAGCCACGTAGAAAACCACTCTCAATTTTTCAAATAGTTGCTCAAACATAATCTCTTCTTAATAAGTTATTATCTTATCTCTTTAAATTGATTAACACTTTCTTTTTGAATATTTAAGCACATTAGCACTTTGTCCTACAGGGGAAAAACACATTTTTATGTTCAGGAAGAAATCTAATGAAACTGTAATCTTACAGAAAAATCTTCATTTAAAAATTGCCATGTAATGAGTTAATAAAAAAATATTTTACGGCTAGCTGGGTGCATCTTAGAATGTATCATCCAGCCTTAACCAGATGTTGTTTAGTTCTTCTCATATCGAGGAACTCTACATGCTAATATATAGAATGCTTGTTAGCATTATTGGTAATTCTTCATAATTTTATTCTTCTCTGTTTAGAGTGGAATTCCTTCTGACACACGGTGTTTTCAGAGAGGAATTATAATACCTGGATCAGGAGACTGAGCCCTGAGGACAGCTGCGAGGTACGAACCTGGGCCTTGGCATTTCTCAGCTTTGTGAAATTGGGAAAGATCTTTGTCCTTTGTGTCCATTTCCTCATTTAAAAGGCTCGAAGAACAGCAGATACTCCACCGGACTGTTTTCTACGTCCAAGGCTTTCGGAGCTCATACAATTTAATATATTTTATCCATGATTCAGTAATTTTGATTTATTAATCAATCCTAGAAAAAGGAGCAAACACCTAATGGCACTTGTTGGTGAAGTAATATGAAATGGAATCGCTGGCACATCAGAGGAGCTCTGGAACGTTTTTCTCCCTGTGGCTTCTTCCACGCTGGGCCGTTTTACTAATCTTTGTTGGAACTGGTTGAAGTTCAATCAAGAAATGAAAACTGAGGTCCAAATGATTAACTAACCTGTTTGTTAGCACCACTGATAAATACATCAATTAACGAATAGAGGTGGCTAATTGATTAAAAAGAGGCTATCCTGGGAGTAGAGCAGTGGGGAAAAAATTCAACAAGAAGAGGCAAATTTCTTAAGGTCTGTATAATTGTTATAAAACAAAAAAACAATTCCAATGAGTTGGTTTGGACTTGGGGTTTCTGAGACTGTCACAGAGTAACAAGGGCAGACAGCCTCATCTTCCTACCGCTGATAAAAAGTTTGTGAGACCAGTAACTCCTTAGACGCTGCACCTTTTTCCAACCACATGAGCTGTGACTACAAGGTAGACTTCAGAGGCCTCGAATTGAATATATCTGTGGAAAGAGATCATGGAGAAGTCCAATATCATCAGCCAAAACAAGACAAGGGGTCAACTGTGGAAAAGACAATCAATGGCTTACATGCAAATTTGGATTGAAGATGAGTAAAATTAAAACAAGTTCACAAGAAGCAAAATATGACCTGGAGCATATCCCACCTGAATTTTGCAAACAGATTTGCTGCATTGAACATTAATGACGGAAGGCCCTATGAGTTGTGGGAAGACATCAAGAACATCATTCACGAAGAAAAAAAAAGGTCATTAAAGACAGGAAAAAAATGAAAGAAAAAAACAAATGAATGTCAGAAGAGACTCAGAAACTTGTTCTTGAAGGTAAAGTATCAAAAATAAATGGAAGAAATAATGAAATAAAAGAGCTGAACAGAAAATTTCAAAAGGCAAACGAGAACACAGCATAAAGCATTACAGTGAAATGGGCCTTGCAAGATGAGGTTCAGAAACTAAGACCATGCCCAGCACATCGAAAGAACTGAAGACACAAATTTAACCCCAAATTGTAATATTGAAAAGTTATATGGGCACAATATTGAATAATGCAGGGAGCATCAAAATAAGTTAGAAAGAACACAAAGAATTATATGTACCATAAAAAACTGGTTGATGACAAACCATTTCACGAGGTAACGCAGATCAAGAATGATGGTACTAAAGGAAGAAGTTCAAGCCATCCTGAATGCAATTCTAAAAACAAGGCTCCAGGAATTAATGGAGAACCAACTGCAAAAATCCAGCACACCTGCCTATGGAAAGATCATTAATACTCAATTAATATTTTGCTGAAAATCATTCAAATGGTTTAAGAAGTACAGAGTGCTGTCAGAAACTTGAATAGGAATCAGAAGAGGACTTGAAAAAGGGGTAACATTGCTGACGTCAGATGAATCATGGCTGAAAGCAGAGAATACTAAAATGATGCTTACTTATGTCTTATCGACCATCCAGAGTCACTCGACCGTGTGGATCAGAACAAACTGTGGATAACATTGGGAAGAAGGGGACTTCCAGAAGACTTAATTGTGCTTACATGAACCTGCATATGGACCAAGCGGCAGTCGTTTGAACAGAAGTAGGGAGCACAAAACCAAAACCAGACGCACTGCCATTGAGTGGATACCTTGTCACAGTGATCCTATAGAACTCCCTCATGAGTTTCCAAGACTGTAACTCTTTACGGGAGTCAAAAGGTCCATCTTTCTACCAGGGAGTGGCTGGTGGCTTTGAACTGCTGACCTTAAGGATTTCAACCCTACAAGTTACCGCTACACCAGCAATGTTCAGGAAAGATGTGTGCCCAGTCTTGGGTTAATCTGGGTAGACTATAGAGAAACAAATTCAAAGACACTCATATGTGTATAAGAAAGAGCTTTATATGTATATTAAGAAAACATCCCAGCTCAGTCCAGATCAAGTCCATAAATCCGATATTAACCCATATGTCCAATACCAATCTATAAATACCTCTCCAGACTCACACAACACATGTAATGACGCCAAATACAGGAAGATCACAGGCCAGTGGGTGGAAAGTCCTGTAGATACCATGGTGGTGGAAGCATCTCAGTGCTGGTGTGGCTCTCCATGTGGCTCTTCCAGCTCCAGGGGTCTAACATAGCTCCACTTGTCTTGTCAGCAGGAATGTCTCACATGGAGTGAGCATGTGTCCCACCTCTAGTGAGCTATTTTTCTCCTTAGCGCCTCCATGTGAGGTCATCAAACTGCGACCTGACTGATGGGCTAAATTCTACCCCTTCACTCTTAATAGTCTCAAATTGACAACAGAATATGTAACTACTACAAGTCTGTATACTTTCACCCTAACTATTCAATCATTATGCTAAGAAAATAATCTGAGAAGCTAGATTATATGACAAAGAATGTGTCATCATGCTTGGCGGAAGACTGATTAACAATTTGCAATATGCAGATGGAACAGCTTGCTTTCTGAAAACTCAGAGGACCTGAAACACTTGCTGATGAAGATCAAGGTTTGCAGCCTTTAGTATGAATTGCAACTCAAATATGAATGAAAATTCATGTATGAACTCATATTGCAACTCTATATGACAAAACCAAAGTCCTCCTACCGAATCCAATAGGCAACAGCATGTAAAACTGAGTAAAAGGCAATGCTGTCCAGCATTTCATTTACTTGGATCCACAAACAACGCTCATGGAAGGAGCAGCCAAGAAATCAATTAAGGTAGCACATTCAGCAAATTTGCTGTACGAGACCTCTTCAAGAGCCAAGGTGTCACGGTGAGGTCTGTGGGAAACAGAAGGATTTCTCCCAAGTTGTCTCCCCCAAATAGATGCCAGACCTAGCTGCTCGAGAATGACTATACACTTGGAGGTCATCAGGAGTACATTAGGGGTCATTTTCCCTAAGAGCTATCAGCCATCTAGACCAAGCAGACACCACTGTTTATCCCACAACAAGTAGGGCCCACTCCCTTCTGATAAGGATAGTAGTTGTCTGTTTCCTTGTAGGAGACACCAGAGAGGTCAAACCCGCCCAAGGATGACCAGGGTTAGGCTGCCATCATGAATCTGGGTCCGCCCATCTTGTCACATGTATACCGCTAGACCTTCCCGTTCCTATGGGCACACCCCTAGCTCAACCCCTTCCTGTTACATGCCTATCATAGATCCATTTCCTGCAATGTGTATGCCTATTGTACTGCCCCTTCCTGTGATGTGTGATTCTGTAACCATGGCCCCCTAAAGTGATATAATGATTGGTGAGCAATAAAGAAGAGGACCTCACCGGCTCCTGGGGGCCTGGGAGGCTCCCTGTTCTTGGGTTCCGAGGCTGCTTCTGCTCTAGTGGCCAGGTTCCCCCCATGAGGACTACCAAGCAGGGCTGAGGTGAGCATGCTACCATGAATTGTGTCTGACTCCATTTATTCCAACCTCTCCTCTATCATGCTCTCTATGGCTTTACTATAATCTTATTATCGCTGTACAATTGCGCCTACCGGACCTGTGATGATTTGTGGGGGACCCCTCTCTCTCCTTCTCCCCACAGAGGTCCGAAGAGCACCTGACCAAAGCCAATTGTTTCCATGGTCTCATATGTACATCAAAGTTGGAGAACGAGTAAGGAAGTAGTGGAAAATAATTGATGTTTTTGAATTATGGTATTGGCAAAGAACATTCAAAGCACCATTTGATTACATGAAGAACAAATACATCTGTTTTGGAAGGACCGCCAGAATATTTCTTGGACATGAGGATGACAAGACTTACTCTCATGTACTTTGGATGTGTCGTCAGAAGACACCAGTCCCTGGAACAGGACATCATGCTTGGTAAAACAGAGGGTCAGAGAAAATGGGGAAGACTTTCGATGAAGTGGATTGACACAGTGGCTGCAACCCTGGGCTCAAATTCAACAGCGATGATGAGGCGTGCAGGACCGGGCAGTCTTTCATTCTGTTGTCAGAGTGGCTGAGAGTCAAAGCCGACTTCATGGCACCGAACACCAAGAAAACAAGCAAGTACGGCAAACTCGAAGCTCGGGCTCCTGAGGTAGGCTTTCTGGCCTGATCAGGCCCCCCACCAAGAGGTCACTTGATATCAGAAGGTGATCATGAGGTGCTGGGCCATTCTGCCTCCCCCCTACCTTATTAAAGAGTGCTACACTGTAATGTGGTATGAATACATTTTCTATGGACCCTCTTAACACATATTTATTAAATGTATACTTTTCCTTTCCCCTCTATACTAACTCATAACTATCTTTCACCAAATCAATGTTGACTATTTTCTAACTGGGTTCTCTGGGAAAACAGAGAATTATCTTATTCCGAAAAAATCTTTTTGTTGTTTATTTTTTAAAACTGTTTAAGGGGCTCTCAGAATGATTTTTAAAATCTCCATTCAAAAAAGCTAGCATTTTAACATTTTTCCAAGTTGCAGAATTCAAATAATGTTGACAGAATTACCCGGATATAATACTGCAATAAATATTAAGTTTAAGATACCAGTGTAAACCACATTTGTATTCTAATTAATGAATTCCATAATGGATTATAAATCTTTGTGAAGCAATCTTTCTACTATGACCATGTTACTATAAAGAAATAATCCTTACAACTATAAAATACCAATCTCCACTGTCATTGAGTCAATTCCTACTCATAGTTACCCTAGGTAGTGTTTCTGAGGCTACAAATCCTTTACAGGACCAGAGAGCCTCCTCTTTCTCCTGTAGAGCAAATGGTGGATTTGAACCATTGGCCCTCTAGTTAGCAGTTCAAAGCTTACCTAATAGCACCACCAGGGCCCCTGAAAAATTGTAAATTATGCCTACTTTTTAATGGACAAAGCTTCATTCTATATAACTGTATCCTTAACTATAAGAGAGATATGTAGCCATAATTTTATCAAGGACTTCATTTTAACATTAGACAGGTCAATTAACCAATTTACTCAATTTAAAATCACAACTGAAAAGCCTATTAGTTTTTATCCCTGGTTTGATTTAAATAAGATAATGTACATACAATTTATAAAAATCAATAGACAACATGCAATTTTCCACTTTTGTAGGAAAGTGAAAAGACAAGATTATTGCTCAATCAATCAGCCAACTATTGAAGACATAACTTATAGCAGGGGCACTTGGATACTAAAAGTCTGCCTACTTTTTTGTGGTTCAGTACCACTTCTCGTTGTTTTGGCCTTAATTTCCAGTTAACTTGCAAACTCAGACATTCTGAACAGCATTTCCCATCTAAGAAGTCAAAGATCACCTAGCCTGGACACTGACTTAACCCCAACTATTCTGGCTATCCTTTTGCACAATTCAAATCTGCCAATGATCACACTCCCAGAAACCTTCACTTGCTGATCTGTTTTATTTGTTTCACTGCATTTCCTGCTCCCTGCTAAATGCATTTGTCTGATGGCTACTGATTCCCAATACGTTGTCAGTTCTACCAGGACAAAGATTTTGCTTTCTACATGCTGAATTCCCCATGTTTTGATCCTTGCTCCACACAATGAATACTGAACACTTGTTGAGTGAGCATAATATTTTCTAGTGTGTTTTTCTTTACTTAAACTGTAAAAAGAAAGCCTTTCAATACGCATTGTCATACACCTGCGAGCTGATCCTGACTCACGGGACCCTGTAGGATAGAAACTGTCCCATAGCGTTTCCTAAGCTGTACATCTTGACAGAAGCAGATGTGCAGGGCTTTTCTCCCGAGAGGTGCTGATGGGTTAGAACCACCCATCTGAGCTTAGCAAGGGAGCACCTAACCATGGTGCCTCAAGAGCTCCTAGTGGACATGCAATACTACAGTAGAAACACGGATAATCATGATCGTTTTGTTTATCCTATTTTCTTTGGCAGCACCTTTTCAACAGGATCAGATGATAGGGGT
>NW_022103920.1:42155783-42202207 GCF_000313985.2 Echinops telfairi | reverse complement strand
CTTTCTCCCCTCCATTTATATCAACAGCAAATGTCATCAATAAACATGAGCCATAAAAGCATGTAAAGAGTCTGTGATATTTTTAATGTAAAAAATTAATGCTTAAAAATTTCTACATGCTATAGAAGTTTTACCTTACATAAATGATGACTACTAGGTGAAAACTGGAACACTAGCTGTGGCATACCTCAGAATCCCCGTAGCTTTTCAAACAAGTATTACGGTGAGCAAAGCAATGCAATATTAACAAATAAAGGAAAGGTGACAAGATTTAACTACTACTTGGAAGGGAAAGTTAGGGCTCTGTGCAAAACAATATAGAAGAAATAAATATGTAGCAATAATTCTAACAGATTTGTAGCTAGAAACAGGAACCAGCGGTTGTACCTCTACATGCCAAGGCCCGTACAGGAAGTTGGAAGCCAATAAAGGCTCAGGGGCATGTGCCAATTCAAGCCTGAGCCAGGTGGGCGGTACACCTAGGTGGGCCGTATACCTGGGTTGGCCCAATCTAGCCAGGTGGGCTTAATTCAGTCAATGGGGTCAACCAGAACCGTTGACCACACCTCCCAGCCAAAGGCCTTAAAGACCAGAACTTCAAGACCGCCGCTCTTTTCAGCTGCTCCTCTGCCTTCCACTCGGCTGTGTTGTAGTCTCTGGCCTCAGGCAGCCAAATGTGGGTGTGCAGTCCCATGGGGTTGCCCATGTTCTGTGGCTGTAAAACCTGAAACTTCTGCTGTCCTTCATAAAAACCCACTTGGATCACCAACCAGGCTTTGGAGTGAGTTCTTTCTTGTGTGAAGCTAAGAACCGAGGTGTTTCCCACCTGAGAAACCTAACAGATTTACCACCAAACTGATGAAGTATCAGCTCTAGCTAGGTCCATGTCTCCCACTTGCAGGAGCACCCATCTGGGCCCCGGGAGGAGCCTGAGCTACGTGTAAAAAGTGTTCTATAACACTTGCAGTGCCTTTAGATGGCTCTCTCCTTTTGGACTTCCCCTTCCTCACACTCTGCCTGAGGTCAGGTGGAACTGCAGTGGCCATGGTTGCTCTGGGGATCCAGGAAGGAGATATCATAAAGAATCGTTCAGATTAGTCACTAAACACCGAAAGCTAAGATCCTCTGACATCTTACAATCTGCAGATGAGTGATATGACAAACATTTGTCCAACATATCAATAATCCTAAAAATTGACATGACATTATCAGTGAGGAGCTAAGAAGTTAAACTATTAATAATAAAATGCTGGTTGACTGAGCTAGAAACGGAGTGAATTGTTTTTCTATTTTCCCTATGCAAAATATGACTAACTCATTGTCAGAGGAAAAGTATTTTAAGAGTACATAGTCAAAAACCGTTTTTAAAAAATATACTACATTTCAGGCAGTAGATAAGTAGAGAGTATATTATATTTCTATATTTGATTGTGGTATTATCTGCTCCTAAAATGTATAGTTTGATGTGATTTCTTTTCTCGGTCTCAGTAAGTATTCATACTTTACCTAATTTTGAATGTGTAACTTTATATTTATTTTTGAATTCTTTTTAAAGAGATCCTTACCTGCTGCTCCTGTTGCCTAGCTACCAGGCCCCACATCACCTAGACACACACATACACCTATAAACAGTCTGTGCTGCACAGGTGTTCCTGCCTCTTCGGAACATCTTCACGCACAGCCCATGATGGGCAGGGCCGCAGACTCCAGAGTACGTTTTCCACTTTGCTACACATGACACAATACAGTGACAAATGCATTTTGACAATAAGGTCAACAATCAAGAGAATGAGAACCGATGATTTTAAAATGATTTTTCTTCTCTAGTATGTAAGCCTGGTTTGACCCACTTAAAATATTTCCTAAGAAAATTAACTATACTCTAAATGAATTAGGATTAAGGAGACCAGTGTTAAGTAACTGCTGACACTCATAGCTCAGTTGGAACAGACTCAGTGGCAGTGGGCTGGGTTTGCTTATACAAGAAACATGCTATTTAGTTTGGGAACATTGAGGAGATGATCCTGAGTGAAACCCATATTGACATTATTGATGCTCCGGAGAGCAACAAAAACCAGAGAACCTGGCACTTCTGGGACTCACTAACCTGAGTGCTTCTGTGGGCCCAGAGAATTCTGAAGGGCGCTGAGTTCACAAGGTCAAGACTATACAAGCACGTGATCAATTAGAAATGATGCGTAATCAAAGAGAAGCACACATTAAACAGAAAATCTGTTCAGTGGCCAACAGCCCTTTAACCGTAAATACATATAGGAAGGCAGAATGCAAACTCCTTCAGGTTTCCAAAAAAAATCACAAATAAACTTCTTTTTAAGGATTTCTTGATTTGGCATGAAATCAAAGTCCCTTAGAGAACAGTAATATTAGTAATTTCTTTCATTAATAATTCTAGATTTATTTCCTTCTTCAGAATAACAGCCAGGCAGATCCATAATTCCCTCAAGTTTGAGGAGTTTCAGAATTGAAATGAATTGCTTGATTAACAGATTTCAGAAAGGTAATATGGTACATATATCACACATTATGCAATGTCTACAGCAAGATCTGGGGCAAAATTTTATACACAAATGAATTCGTATTTCTACAGTTAAATGCATTACGATTCCATATAAATAGAATAATGATTATAAAGATTCAGCTTATGTCCAGTATTGTCATCGCACAGGGAGAAAAGAAAGAGGCAGTGTTTTCAAGTGCTTCTTTGAAATTTGGAATTACAGATTTGGGAATGTGAGCCTGGCCCCTCTCTTTCTCTTCACTTTTATTTCTCTATCCTTTTATAGTAGAAAGATCAATCACTTGGGTTGCAGTCTCCCAAGGCCTCGGCAGTTTTATTTTTTATTGGGTTATGTCCTTCTCCAGCAAGCCCAGGACTTTTCAAAGTAATTCAGAGCAGAAACAATAGAAGGAGCTACTGTCCTCTCGGGGACTGGAAGGGGTTGCCTGGAGCAGCCTCCTTCCCCTAAGGTCTGCCTTGAAAACAAGTTGCCTTTTTCAAATGTAGCACAGGGCCACAGAGAAGGAGAGAACTGATCCCGCAGAATTTATAGGTGGGGGATGCCCGGCCAGAAATCATGCCTGGGGAGAGTACAACCCGCCCATAAATACTGAAGGCTGGAGGAGTGTTGAGGGTACAGAGCCGGGCTGAGGATTCCTGCAACTCAAGGGCTGCCACTGCCATGATTCATTCTTGGACCTCAGAGACAACAGGAACGTGTAAAGGACCTCATCTGACCTAGAAGGATCATAACATTATGAAACAGATGTGATTTGGCTACTTAGAAACTCCTGGCAATGACTGGTGCAAATCTCAGCATGGTCAAGACATACTTTCATCTTAGAATCGATAAATGGGAGACCGGACCATTAACTGCAGGTTGTAGATGAACAGAAAGACAGAAAGATTAGTGGGGCATTTTCAGAGAAGCTTGTATAAAGAGCTCCTCCTGGTTGTTGCCAGGGGATTTTCCACTCCACCCTAGACTAGAGCGGCCAAGGAAGGGACTTGGCTCATGCTGCATTCAAATGCGACGAGCAACAGAAAGATACTAGCAAAATAAGCAGTTCCGGCAATTCCCCACGTGTTATGGACATGTTGAGGACAATACTATTCACCTGGGGGAAAACACTCCCACTGCAGCCCAAAGCACTATAGAAAAACTCGGTTGAAATGTATTTGCTATGTCACAATTTGCCTTCCAAAATTCTGCCCCAAACAAATCATGGAACATTATTCATCCAGATGATTGACATTTGGATAGTTCTGCAAACTCCTGTTTGATTGTTACACTGGAGGCAGCCACGCAAGTTCTTCCAGCAACAATAATGATATCGAACAAGAATTACACGGCATGTGGATTTTTAGTTTTTTCTGCTGACTCATTCAGAAAACCACTAAGACGATCAGTTCTATTGACCCCTGGCTTCACAGTCACCCACTCTAAGTCGAGCAACTTCTCAACAATCTGGCAAGCCCAGAAGTATGATGGCTTCTGGTTTGTAGCCTATGAAATTCCAGGTAACTGGTTCATGTGTGTTTTAGATTTCATGTTTGTCATCTTCTACTTAATACCCTACAAATACCTGTAGGTTTCTGGGCATATTGCTTTGCAACATGTCTGGTCTATTTCATTAGTTCCACTGATTTGTAAGTTTTATGAATTAAAAAGGGTGATCAAGTTTGTTTTCTAGTAGTGAGCTAGCTTCTACCCTGATACTCTTCAGAGCAAACTGTTTTTATAACAATTATTATCTTTCTCTACCTCAAATAGCCACAGAGTACTTTGGGATGCAGGCTTCAAAGTACTGTAAAAGAAATACAATCCACTAGAAGAGGAGGATTTGGCTCCAGGTTATGGGCTTTATCAATGCTCAGATCACGGGTAAAATAAGTGCACGGAGCAGGCTCCTGCCTGAGCCAAGTGTCTCGCCCAGCTCCTACTAGGAGAGTTCTCAGCTGTTGTCTTCATGACTGATCATGCTTACACATCCTACCACACATGACTGATTTGGGCGCTCATGAAACACAGGCTCCATTCACCTTCCCTGTGCCCAGTGAATACATCCGAAATCATTGGTCAGCCCAAATGATCAATTAAACAATTATTTGGATATGGAAATCAACAGTTTGTGCTTACCACTCTGTGTGCTACCCATCAAAAGTACCCACAGACGGCCTCTAGCGTCTGTTTAATGGGGGTGCTTCGCACAGCGAGTCGGACTTATAAAAAGAACTATTTATAAGGAAGCAAAATTTCCACTTCAGATATCTTTTCAAACTGATACTAAGGGTTAAAGGAGGTCAACTAAAGCACAACAATAAAAATCTTCAAGAATATTCTGTACTTACTTTAAAAAGACCAAAGGAAAAACAAAAAAACCTCTTTAAACTTGAAAGACTTCTTTCATAAGAAAAAGAGCCAGGTTTTAACTGCAACTCTCCTCCTCCTACTGTTAATGTTTGCTCGTTTTTAAAGAGAAGTCAATGCTGATGATTTCTGTTTGGATGAACTTTATTAGTAAACAGGCTATTGGCTGTGCCAACCTTTCTTTCTGGAGAAATCCGACAGGATGTGATTTATGGTGCTTAACAGTTTGTTCCTCAGTCACTTCCCTGGCTGAAATGTTCAAACCTTACTGCGTGACTTCTTTCAGTTTATGGCAGATGGACAATGACCACAGGATATAAACCGAACAGCTGTCCGCCTTCCCTTTTGTACTCTTCTTCCCTCTAGTCCTGTTCCCGTTTCCTCTGTTAAAAATATTTGTATATCTTCATTTTCACTGCCATTGCTCTCAAAGGGAGGGAAGGATTGGTTCTCTTCCAATTTATAGAAGGCCCAGGCCACCTTCTAACCATTTCCAGATATCTACCTTTTTGCCAGTTTCCTGGCAAGCCCAGAGTATAAACTTCCACCAGTGCCGATGTGAGAGGGGCACAGGCAGAGAAATGTAAAAGGCCAGGCTTTGCCAGCTTCCTTGCTGGGCAGTCCTCCTTTCCCCCAAGCTGGTCACATAACCCACGCATGCCTGGGTGCTCCTCCAGGCCCGTTTCCTGGAAGATGAGTTTGTACTTTAGGCAGCAGGTTTTAAGCCCCTCTCTCACTTCACCACACTGGATGCTGACTGAGCTGTCCTCTTGGGACCTAGTTCTTTTAACAACCTCTGCCTTGTTCTCCCTGAAGGGTGCCACCTCCCCACCCCCATCCCACCACCCATCATTGCTTTGCTGATGCTATGGGTGGTACACACATTCTCCCTCAGTCTCCCTCCCAAAGGAGGAAGTCCTGCCTCTGGTCTTCCCTCTTTCCAACAAGCTGCACTCTCATGTTGCTCTGCATTCCAGGGCACTGGAGTCTGCGCCCTTCCACGAGCAATCACCGAATCCTGCTTAACTGGTTTCTTCTCCTACATGGGTGCTTTTCATCTATTGGACAAGAAGCTCCTTGAAGGCAGAGCAGTGCCTTCCTCACAGTGCATGTAGCAGACCCATCATGAAGTATCTATTGTGCATTTTTCTCTTACAGGAGAGTTCTGGAGCAAGAATCCTTGATGAATGGATAAGGAGGTGGACATTGTTGGCTCAGATGAAATCCAAACATTCCCCATGGCTTTCATGCAGCATAAAACTCATACCCTCTTGCCTCAGTAGTCAAGAATGTATACAGCACCTTAATCTGAAACAAAAATAAGCCCCCCTTCTATCCTTTCGGTTTAACTCAATTCAGTTAGCTGTGATAACAAAATGCTGTCCTCCATACGAAGATGGAAACTTGTCTATTCTTTGGCCCTCAAGGAATATTGAAGCTGTAAAGGGTGAAAGCAGATATACAGAAAAGGCCAGTCTATAAATCAAAGCAGAACAAAGTGGGTCATAAAAACTACAGAGAGGAAGTGAGTGGTCCTGGAGAGTGAGCTGTGGAAGCAGGTAAGTTTCCACAGCGCAGTGGTGTTTGGATGAGGCCATTAGGCCTCTGTCGATAATCAACTGCTGTTCAATCTTGGTTGTACTCTTCTACCAGAACAGCCCTCAGTAGTTATTTGTAGAATGGATTTGTGCATATATGTATGAATGACTCATTGATCTTTTTAAGTCTCATCAAAGTGAAAGACAACCTATTGAAAATTTTAGAAGAGGAAGAGTATAGTGCTGACTTTCAGATTTTTTAAATTTAGATAAGGATAATCTTTTATTTAATACAAGTTTTAATAATTCAAAACCACATGTAATCAATCTCAAAAGAACCTTCTGTTTTAGTATGATTTTTCAGTATTAAATATTCCCCTCTTGTTACTTAAACTGGGATTTAAGAATTTGGGGCAAAGTAAATTTAAGATATACATGACGCTCACCTAAAAATAGATCTTTAAAAAAAAAATCTAGTCTTTTAAAATGCATATTAGCTAAATAGAAACAGGTTAATTCCAGAATGAGGTGAAATAATCTGAAATATAATCTTACCCATTTTTATTTATATAATTCTAAAGAATCATTCATATTCCTAAATAAATTATTTATTGTTGTATTAAACTTAGATAATTTAGAAATGTTTCATATTACAAATATTTTAGTTTCTTTGTGTTAATAGAGATTTCTGAAGATCCGAAAAGCAATTCTTAAATAAATCTTGCTCAAATATATTTTAAATCCAAGAGTCTTAAGCTCAAATAAAACATGCATATGACTTTAGAAAGCATATAATTTAAGCTAATTTTACTGTTAAACTTTTCTAAACTCCTTTATTTGATTGGTGTCTGCTCTGAGTGCAAGCCACCAGAGATTTTATTATCCCTTGCTTCTAGACGCTCATGTTTTCACGATATCATAACACAGGCCCCACGGTCTCACTTACCAAGTAGACTGACTCCTGGGGAAAAAGAGAATCTGAGTTAGAAATAGATTCCAGTGCATTCACAGAGGAAAGGAGCCATGACTCACACCAAGGGGCAGGAGGCTCAATTTCTCCTCCCCCAGAATTTTCTGTGGTAGCAGAGTTGAGAAGGAGCGTAGGTGTCTCCAATGAATCAAGTTCGGAGTAATTAAGATGTTTATGCATTAAGCTCAAGGGAAATTCTAGCTGCTTTCCTTATGTGGAATGAAAGATAATATCAATTACAAGTGACATCTTGTTCAATATATCTATTTAAGGGAAGAAAAAAGATTTCTTTTATAAAGCAATCTTCCTATCCATCAATAAGATTATCTTCAGCTTTTAAAGTGTGCCAATTTTTGTTATTCAAAATAGACTTATGCCAAATGAGTAGCTTTCATTTTTCTCAGATATTCTGTAGCAAGTTATAGTTTCTAAGAGAATAATTCAGAACTAAGGCTATTTTTATATATTAATCTGTAAATATATTAGTGATTGAATTACTTTTCTGTCACAGGATGGTAAAACCAAAAAAGAGGCCCAAAAGATTGCACATACACAAATCCCTCAATGTTTAGTAGATCAAAAATCAAATTTTTCTTTCAGGTAATAAATCTCTAAATTATGAGCAAATAATTCATATGGTTAATCTATTACTAGTTCAATAATTATATTCTTCAATAAAAAACTTTGGCATATATACATTTTCCTACTTGTTTAACTAAAAGCATAGTTTATTTGTGATTCTCAGTTTTCTTCTGGGCCCTCTTTTTCACTGACTAGGTCCCCAGAACCCTCAGATCCTAGTTCCTAGGCATGGAATGTCTGACTGATCGCTATGAACTGTTTGGTTACATAATGCTTTGATGTTTCTGTAATGGTTGCTTGTCACTGAACCAAGAAATACTTATGAACATCTAATTATTGTCCCCTGACAACTGCTGAGGCTATTAAAATGGACAAGACAGATTTACTGCTGAAACCAAACTATTTGTTCTTCAGGTGTATGACTTCTGTTTGTTTGTTCATTCAACTCTAACTTGTCTCACTTGTATGTCACAAAAGAATCCAAGCCATTATCATTTTTACTTTTCTTCCTTTATAGTCACTGAGACCACTGTTTAGGGCTGGTGGGTAAGAAACCTGGAGGATTTTGTAGGCTATAATCCTTCTCTTTCTTTTTAATTTTAAAGTTTAACTTTCTTTTTTATTTTTTTGTCTTACTTGTTTGTATATGTGTGTGTTTAATTAATTTTCCCCTTTTGTTTGTGGAATGTAATACATTCAAATAAGAGCATGTTCACTGTTGTTGCATAAACCACCTCTTCGAATCGGTGACAGTGCCCCACTGAACGCCGTGTGTGTGTGTGTGTGTGTGTGTGTGTGTGTGTGTGTGTGTGTTTCTTCCCTTGCATGCTCCTCCCTCCCACTCACCTTCTCACCTTCTTGTCCTCCTCCTCCTCCCCCACGCCATCCTGGCCTCCTTGCAGTCTTTTGTATGAAAAATATTATTATTTAAAATTTTTCCCTTATAATAATTTATAATCATAAAATATTTATCTTTATGAAATTGACTAACTTTGCTAAGCATCATGTTCTCTAATTTTGTCCATGTCTTGAGGGTGTTTGACAGGTTCATCATTGTTTTCGAAAGGATCCATACTATTCCACTATGTGAATGTACCAGGGTTTGTTTATCCAGGAGCATACGACTTTAAATACCGTACTCTTTATTTGACTAATGAATCCTATTAAGCTGAAGAGAGAGTTGGGCTAAATTGAGCAAACATCTATTTGGTTCATTCTTGATGAATGAGCCAAGGCAGATCTTTATCGAGGAAGAAATGAGTCTACCCTAAGCCAACTGCCCAGTTCGTCTGACTTAAGAAAGAGTTTCATTGCATTTCTGTATTGCTCAAGAAAGACAGAAGCCGCCCCTCATCCAACGTCGATGAACTCTCCAGATGGATATAATTCCAGGTGACAGTGCTGAAAGTCACACAGTCAGCCCCTCTGCTATAGTCAGGTACTCAGTGACTGTCTCTGATTTTGCTTGTATTCACTCTGTCTCTTCACATGGGAAATTTTTCTCGGTCCTTTCCATTAACCTGTGGGTGCCTTTCAGAGATTACTCTCTTAAAAAGTCTCCCTGACATGTTGACTCACAGGACCTAGCCAGGCCCTACTGCCCTGAGGATCTGCACACATCCCCCAGCTCGGTTTAAAATAGTCGGACCACATTCCAAAGCGTTCACATTCCCACGTGTATCCATCACCTTCTTCTACAGCAGGAGGTGCTGAAATAACTGTTTTCTTGATTTTTTTTTTTGGGGGGGGTGTCTTAATATAGTTGTTAAGCTTAACACAATGCTGGGTACATAGTATATACTCAGTGGGGCTTTGTTAAGCAAACGACAGCTACAGGGCTCTGGCAGCGTGGCCTTTTGATCCAGCCCCCCACCCCCACCCCCGCCTGATACATTAATGAGTTGAGAAGCATCTGTGAGATCCTGGTTTGCAAGGGCATCATCTCGGAATTTCTTCCTATCCCTGAGGAAATCTAAAGGAAACGGGTAAATGGCCCTAAGGCCATAACCATAAATCCTATAAGTTGAATCTAATGAATCAAGTGAGGATTGTAGCAGATCGATGCCTCAACACAGAAATGGATATGAGATCGTTCATTCGGGTGGAAAAATGAAACCTTCTAAGCATATCATGTGACAGTTTTCAAGATGATTTAGTTATTGATAATATGATAAATTTTAGGCTTTAGAACTGCCTTTTCAGAATGCATAAAAATTCATTTAGCATAAAATCCACTTGCTCAAGATGCCCTATATACATATGTATGTGTGTACACAAACATGTGAACATAAACATCAATATTTATGTATTTTAGGAAGAAGTAGGAGGGCACTGCTGCTGAGCACTGGCACGGTGGAGTTTACTTGTGATGTCTTTGGTAATGACAGCCGTTTCTGGGCATTTAGCTCTCAGGCACTGTTTTGGACAGCATCCGTCATGTGGTTGAAAATGTTTACAAGAGCAATATGGAAATATCACGACGATGAGACATCTCTCCAAATGTGGTTTATGTGTCCACAATTATGAGCATAACTCACCAATGAACCCATAAATGATGATGGAACCCTCTAAAAACTTTCTCATGTCAATCTGGATCATGATGCCATGCAATGGACATTTAACACACCGAAGAACTTCCTAAGGAGTGACATTGAATCTGACAGACAATATCTAATCACTAACCAATAGTGAGTTTAGTTTTTGAGTTTATTAATATAAGTTTAGAGAATTCCTAATACACACACATAAGATGTTGAACTGTCTACATACAGTTTTTATAACATATCCTTAAAATATTTTTTGAATTGATTACACAAGCAATGGCTACTTAAATAACATTGCTATTTCAGTATTTGGTTATTGTGTGGATTAAACAATTCATAATAAATATGCCTCACTATGACATCTCTAGGATTTGTGCGTATGCTCCAGTCTCGCCTTCATGCCGTCCGTGTGAAAAGGATGGTGCTGTCCTGAGCACTGTCGCAATGACATATACCAACCTGGAGTGGACTGCCCACTGCACTTTATTCTTCAGACAAGGAAGCAGCTAATGGTTTGCTTACGACATTTTTCTTCAGTCTCAAGAAATTTTACTCTCAAAATTCAATATGTAAATCCTCCAATGAAATCTCTAAGTAACAATCACAATTTTTCACTCTTTTGTTTCATTCCAAAATGATGACATATTATTATTTCACTTTTGATGATAAAATTGCTAGCTGAAAAGGAGATTTCTAAAAGCACAGTTAAATGATAAATCTAAGATAAAACCAAAAAATAAGGAAATCAACAGTGACAAAAAGGACATGACTTGAAGGAAAATTCTCTTCGGTACAATCAACCATACTGGGCTCCCAGCTGTGAGAACACACACTTGCAATCAGAATACTGGCTACTGCGTGAACCTGCCCTTTGCTAATGGCGACTCTCACAGACAAAGATGGTGGGGGCTGGAGGATGAAGGCCAGGAGCACAGCTGCCAGGGCCAACAGCCCTATGTCACAACGAGAGGCAATGAGGAAGTTTTCCAGGTTATGGGAACAGGATTAACAGAGTCAGGACCCCATCTAGAAGACAGCATCTCTTTCCTTCAACATTCCCCTTGAAAACTCGTTCAAGTTGTAATATGAGCAAAAACAAATCCAGAAAGGCAATTCTGCTGCAATATATTCAAAATCCACGTGTAAATCGTTTTAAGAGCTTGTGGGTTACAGATAGCATTCTTTAGTACCATGTACTAGAGAGAGAACACAATGTGTCATTTTTAAAAAACCCAGCTTTCTTTCAAGTGTTTTAAATAACTCAGCTAGTCTCACTATATACCTGATTGTACAATACGAGTAAAACAAATATTTCCAAGTAAAAGTATTGCAATTGCTGAAAACACTTACCAATGGAAAACTGGAGGACAGAGGCTGTTGTTGTATTAAGGACTGTGGTAATCTAGAAAAAACATACAAAGGTAAATTACAAAAGAAGGAAAAGAGACTGGAGTAAGTTTGGGGGGAGGGCAATGAAAGGCAGCAAAGGAGGGAAGACAAAGATCTAGTGACAGAAAGTTGTATGTCTACATTCGTTTATTTTTATCAGTATCTGAACACATGCATGTTACTCTGAGCAACCGCGCTGTGAGATTCCAATTTAGGCGCTAACAGTAAATTGATCATGGCTCTGTCAATAGTGGCATCTATTGACAATCTTTCAAGATATTTACCAGTAATTTCTCCACTCACCCATCTGACCCTCTCCACCCTATGATTAAGTAAAAAAATCATAAAAAGTCATAAACAAACGTTGGAAGATAAGGATAAATGGAGAAGAAAGGCATTGTGAAAATGAAATAGAATTATGATAACTAAAAGGGTGCAGCATTTCTTTACGGTTATGGACCAGTGTGGTACTGGTTACACAGCTCTGCATACTGGGACCAACTGTGTAACCAAGTGGTTACACAGCTCTGCACTGGGACCAACGAGCTGTATGAGACTCACTTCTCAACAAGTCTGCTACCCAAAAGTAAATAGAAGCAAGGACCTAAAAGTCATCCTTCCAAGACATCAAAACAAACCCAGAAACAATCTTTTTCCCTTTGTTTCATGAAGAATCATGAAACATTTTCTTAAATATTTTCCCCTCTTCTAAAGAGGAACGGTAATTTATCTTTTTCATTTACTTATTTTATAGGAGAGTGACTTTGATCCATGCCAGCTCAACCAAAATGAGAGTTAAGGTTTTCATCTTAAATGAATCTATTGCTCGGTTCCAGACCCCCGATGCTACATTAAGGGATGTCTCCCATGACTTCCACGCCATCAAATCGAAAGGAGGTATCGTGCTTACAGGGGCAGACACAATGGGCTATCTTCCAGTCGCTTCCTGTGGTCTCACAAATACCTTTAGTTATCCCTATACATTGTCAGCTCCCACGAGCTAAGCTCACAAATGAAGATGAGTCCGGTGACAGCGGACCAGGTCACACGATTGGCCAAGGGAACTATTCGGTTGAGACGTGAATCTCAAGTGTGGTGTGTGCCTCCCTTTTTGCCCACTACTGTCCATGCAGTAACTATCCTGGAGGGTCTGCGAGACTGATCCTGGTGGTACAATAAACGGTGCTTGTGCCACCTGTGGGGTCGAGTCCCATAGCTGTGCCCTTCACCAGCAAACTGCAAGATGCAGGAAATATGTTAGGTTCCACATTACAGGTGCTAACTGACGGTGACCGTGTGCTTGGACTAACCATTGATTCTGAATGCCTCTTCATCAGGGAGGCGAAGGGGCAAGGGACGACTGGCTTTCGTTTCTGTTCCTTTTCCTGTTGAGTTCGTGAGTGAATTTGTCAGCAATTAGGAAAAAAAATTTGAAGAGAAAAGAAAAGAACAAGAAGCACCTCCTATACAGCCCTCTGATCTATATTTACATTTGGGGGTTGTCAATTATTTACTGCTCTTCAGCTCAAACATGTAATTTCAAACTGCGAAGTGAAGTCTTTGGATGGGAAATTCTAAAGCATAAAGGCGTGCTCACGGGGCTTTGGATAAAGGTTTAGTACCACCATGAAAGACTGATCATTTTGTCCCTACCAAATTTCCCATTGCTGTCAGATTGATTCTGACTGATAGTGGCCCCCTATCTCATTGCTCTTAACCCCCAATAGTTGCCAAACTGCCGAGCCCGAGCCTGAGAACCGGGTGAGAGAAAGCTTCCGTGGGCGGAGCCGGGGGACCGGAGAATGCACGGCCTCTGCTTCGCGGCCCGTCATTCTGCACTGTCCCCAGAACATACCCATTCTAAAAACCAGGTGATCCTCCGTTAGCCTAAATTCACCTTTCGAACGACGCATCTGCAAACATGTGAGAATAATTCACATTTTAAGTTCCCAGCACACGTGCTCTGAAAGAAGTGGTCGGATCAACTCCTCTTCATTTTACACTCGCAAATGAGCTCAGGGTCCCCTCACTGAGCTGCTGCCTCTCACTGCTTTTGCCTTTATTGAAATGAAATAGCTGCCTGGCTAAATTCTCAAGACGGGAAATTCCCCTTTGGGCACGTTAACAGGCAGAGTTAACAGGACGGGCTGTGTGATGGGCTGCTACTAAGCACAGTGTCAGCAGTTCGAGCCCACCAGCAGCTCCAGCGGCCATGTGACTGCCTGTGAGGTCACTAAGAGTCGGCATTGCCTCAGTGGTGGGGAGAGGTGGCTGAGCATTAGCCTACCAAGGTCCTTTGTTTTTGATATTCAGAAAATGACATTTATGAAGGTTTTTCCAGAGTGGAGTTCTGATAACTAATTACTTTCTATCAGATCTCACTGGAAAGAGTTTTTGCTGGACTGTGTTGAAGTTGTACAAATCTGTGAACTTGAATGAAAATAACTTGAATGAAAATAAAAATGTAAACTGATAATCGAGCCCTTCACCGCTCATTCAATTGATCTGGCTTCCGTACACACAGCTTGGGTACAGTACATATTTAGCTTTCACAGCATAAAGATGGTATGGTCTCATTGAAACTTGGAAAAGATGCTAAGGAGTAAAAAGGGGATGTCACCTCCACTGTTTTCATTTTGTGGCCTTTCACTCTGTACCATAAATTCTTCTTAGGGAAATATGTGATAGGAATGCAAATCTGCATGGGTGCTCTTTTCCTAAACTAACAATCAATGTTTTCAACATGTTCCTTTTTTAGTTGACATGCTAACATCACATCAATTACACAGCTAGAAACTGGGCCATTCAGCATTTCGAAGCCAATGTGAAATAAACGGAAATAGTAAAGCAACAAGCTCCAATTTGATATATGGATCCAATAAATTAGCACTTCCATTTTTATGCTATGGCCATTTGAATTTTGGCTTTTTATTTTTAGATTAAAAATTGATTAATAAAAACCAAAAATTGATTAATATAAACAAAAAAAGGAATCTGCTAAGCACTTCCACAGATAAAAATGAATTCTAAACTCAATTAACTTCATTGAAAACATTTTAATTTTGTTTTCAGGTTAATAGAAAATAAATTCACAGTCATAGTACATTATTTAAAACATACTAGAAAACCTTTCTTTTTTCGTCTACAAAGAATAACATGATTTACTTTACATTTGCCTGTAGGAATATTGTAACACCACCTGAGACTTGAATTATGAACACCTATTATTTTAATTTACATCTAATTAATTCTGTTTGTGTTCCTATTTCAACTAAAAACTTCAATTCATCAATGTTCTGATGCTCATACCTTTAATAAATTAAATATATCTACTGCTATGAAAGGAGTATTCATGCAGCAAAAAATAAGAACTGTGCAAAAATTAATTGGCTTTCACATTTTGATAACAACATATTCTTTAATTGCCTATCTAGTATCCTCTGTATTATCTTCCCCCTCCCCTCTCCCCACCCCTTACACATTTTACTGTGGAAACCAGTCTTTGATGACGGTAAAACTTAATAATTTTGAAACACAATATGTGTCTTATAACGGTGAAAAAGACAACTTGTAACTCAAAGTCCATCATGTAGAAGCTGCGGGAGGATAACGGGAAGGGAGAAAAGCAGAATAAAGCAAGAAATATTGCAAAGGGAGTATTAGGACAAAAGGATTGAGCCAGACTCTAACAATTGTTCTTATATGCTTTCTCAAGTATGTGAATGAATGTCATCTTCATGCCAGAAACACATAGCACGTACACAACAAAGTCTCATTAGCCACATGCTGATGGTAAGTGGTTTCCATTGCTGCTGATTTAGAATGTCCCTGTTTCATTTTGCATATGATCCAAGAATGTATCATTGGTAAGCAAAAGATAATCAGTTTACATTAGACGAGGGTAACCTGTTTCTGCCTAATCTGGCTTAAACCAAAATGGTTTTGTTGTTGTTAGTGTGATGTGTCCATTCACTCTTACTACTTCCTCAGTAATATGGAACTAAAGTTTAAAAATGATTTGAAACAAACATGACATTTTGGGTGGCTTGCAAGGATAAAATAAGGACAAATTTAAGAACAAAGCTCTGTATGAGGGTAAGTAAAAAAGTATCATTACAAAAGAATGTAGACCATTATTAAACAAACAAGAAGACAAAAAATCAAAATGTGACGTCATTGTTTTTCTATACACCTCTCATGGCAATGCTTCCAACTCTCTAACACACTGGGTTGCAATTCACGTGGCTGGCAGTTCGAAACCACCTGCGGGTCCTCAGGAGAAAGACTGGGCTTTCTACTCCCCCAAAGAGTTAGAATCTCAGAAACCCTGAGTCCTCAATGATTCCACGCTAGTGGGAGAACCCTCCCCTGAGGAGGTAAGCGCTCTTCAACTTACATCTTAGCTAAGCAGTCGTGGCGTCTGTGGGACTCAACTCGTGTTCCTTCTCACTGATCTTTGCATTTGGGGAACAAAAATAAACCTGAAGGAGTAAGATCAAGCTTGTAGGGCAGTTGGGATAAGGTTTACCAGGGAAAGCCTCATAAGACAACCCTCATGACCTTCAAAGAATGAGAAGGTCCATTGCTGGGGTGGGCAAAACAATTCCTCAGCTCACCTTTTCTGACCTTTTTCTTAACAGTGGCGTTTTCCATTTTGTTAAAACTTGTTCCTAATAAGTCCTTGAGATTGCCTGTGTTCTTTGAGAAAATGCATCAACATTACGCCTTTGGAATCCCCCAAAACAGATCCCTTAATGTCTGAGACGATCTCTCTGTCTTGAACTTTACTGGTCCAGCTGATCCCCTAGGAAGTCACCGTTTTGATAGGACCTGTTTGGAAGGTATCCCAAGGCAACTAAAACAAGCGTCCTACTGAAAGAATGTGTGTGCAGCCATGACGAATGCACAGGTATGCGGAAACATGCTTTGTTTAGACTAAACACAGGAATGCATGGACTGGAACGCTCGTAGAAATACTTTCGACTTATTCTCAACCCTCTGCATCCACAGGTTCTGCATTCATGGATTCAAACTAAGCACAGATTAAAAATATTCAAAGGAGAAAAAGGCTATTAAGTGGTCAAAAAAATCCCTCAAAGTCCGAGGGAACACAAAGTACTCTTTAAGTAGTATTTACATTGTATTAGGTGTAGGGTCCCAACGACACAGAAGGGATTAGATGGCAGTGAGTTTGGTTTGGTTTTTCAGAGAGTTGATTTAAAGCATATGGGAGGATATGTGTCAGTCATATGCAAATACTATGCCATTTCAAATAGGGGACTTGTCTGTCGACAAATGCGCGCGCGCACACACACAGGCACACATATGATGTGGAGCAGTTCTAACTCACCAGCCGCCCTGCAAAAGGAAAAGTGTAGCAGTTTGATTCCATAGAGATTTTTAACACTGGGAATCTTAAGGAGGCGTTCTACTCTGTCCTACAGGACCGCTATGCGTTGACATCTACTGCACAGCAATGGGCTTTCTGTCACAACTATCTATTAAGAGGCTTCAAAAAGTTTGTGGAAAAACAATGAAAAGATCATGGAACTTTCCATTATTTTTCTGAAACCGCCTTGTTCTATTTATTTACCCATCCATCCATCCATCCACTCTTCTACATGAGTTCCAGGTTAGCACAAGCAATTAAGCACTCAACTACTAACAGCAAGGCCAGTAGTTTAAATTTACCCAGAGGTTCCTTGGAAGAAAAGCGGAGGATCTACTACTGAAAGATCACTGCCATTAGCGACCTCTGAGTGCAGGTCTACTCTGAACCACACGGGTCACATGCGCTAGAACTTAACATTGATGCACGCACCAATAGGTCATGTATATCATGTTATCTAAAGATAGGTGCTGGATTTAGTGAGATTTACTGATGCGCACACTTTTTTGCTATAATTTTTACCTTTGTTTAATATACATTTTTTCCATTGGGGAAATTATTAAAGGGGTAACAAATGTTCCACAAGGAAGACTAAGCATCTCAAGTTCTGCTTTTCTTTCAGCCATTGATATGTGGCAGTATTAATCTTTAGCTTTGAGGTCAGTACTCGTGAAAAAGTACACCACCGTTTGCTTTTCCCTCGTGGTGACTGAGACTAATCACAAGAGTTTGCTGTCACTTTCATATGTCTAAGGGGCCCTGGTGGCACAGTAGGCTATACTGTGTTGTGCTAACTACAAGGTGGAAGGTTTGAATCCGCCAGCAACTCCATGTGAGGAAAATGAGGCTGTCTACCTGGGTAACGATTTAAAGTCTCAGAAGCCCAAAGGGAAGTTTTAATCTGCCCTGTACGGTTGCTCTGAGTCAGAATGGAGTTGGTGGCAGTGAGTTTCCTTTTTTGTGTTTTTTTAATGTAATATACATTTAATGTGTACATTGAAGTAGAATCGAGGACGAATCTAATAATTTCATATTAAATGTATTTGGCTTCTTAAAAAGAAATCATTATTTTCATTCAAAGCATTTCTTTCTACGGTAAATATGTATGCAAGAAAACACGTACCATTTCAATGATCTATACAAGTAGAGCTTATTAACATTAATTATGTTTCTCATGGTTTGGAAATAGATGAATCATCCCTCCAAGTTTTGAGGTATTTGTAACAGGACTCACAGTATAAATTCATAATATAATTATACTTCAAAATTTACCTGTACTGCACGAGAGCATTACATTGTCTAAAACAAAAAAACAAAACCCACAATTCAGTAGGAATGCATTGGGAATGGTATACATACACAGCATATACTTACCAATTCTCTAGGACCATATGGCTCACAGAAGGTGACAGCATTGCCATGCATAATGGCCCCACACTGGTCTCCAATCTCACAGTTGTTACACTCCACCCTATGGGAACACAGAGCACATCCCCAGTTTGAGACTGCAGTGTATAACACAAGGTGGTTTCTTGCACAACTAAGAGCAGAGATAATAGTAGCCGTCACTCAGCACAAACGAGTAGATAATGGTATTCAGTGCTGACACAGGACAGCCACAAAAAGAAGAAAAAGAAGACTGGAAGCCAGACAGAGCTGAACTTAAATACTAGTCTTTTCCTACTTAATGGCTGTGTTGGGAGAGTTACTTAGCAACCTAAAGTTTCAATTTCCTGATCTGTAAAGTGAAGCTAGTAATATACCAATGCAAATCTCCTCGGTCATTTGCAGGATTAAATGAGACAGTGTATAAAAAACACAAAGTAACAGAGTAAGCACTGAATGGCAGATGCTGTGATTATCAATAATGACATGTAATATATACTGTGCCCACTGAAAGGTTGTTTACAAATATTCAAAAATAAGCAAATTAATATTCATCCATATAAGGAATTAAAATAAAAAGCTGCTTTGAAAATTGTAAACATTTTTCTTTTGAATTATAGTCAGTGTAAATAACCAGAAGAGCAATCCTCAAATAAATGCATACAGTCTACTATGTTAAAATAACGGAATCAGATTTTATTTAGTCTACAGGTTCGCATACACCTGATCATTAGTGCACACAAATAACAATGCAAACAAATTTTGGATACTGGCTTATTACATTAACTTTGCTAATGAATTTATTAGTTGGCTTTACTATATTTCCACAAAAGAAGCAGTTAATAAAAGTGGATGAACGCACCCCAAAAGGAAATTTATTCACGTCTTGATCTAGTGGCAGGAAGCTGAGGTCTGCATGTACTCGCCTTGACTCTGCATAGTTACAGAAGCATTTCCAATGCTCTGACTGGTGACACCTCAACTCGCAGTCATAACATGCCTCACCTGTCGAATGACAGATCTGCTTCTCCTGTCTGAACCTCAGATCACATGAGAGCTCTATTTCATGCAGAAAGAATATTTTCAAAGACTTTCACATCCCAGGTGCCAAGCACTGTGGAAAGGGCACTGCGTCCTTGGTCTCAGAGGTCACTGCGTCATGCCCTTTCAGCTGGTGGCTAGTTTCAGAGAGAGGGAGTTGGAACTCCCACTCTAGTAGAACGAAGACAAAGGGTGCAAAGAGATCAGGCAGTCCATAAAGCCAGGGGACAGACACACAACTAGTAAACAAAAACACGGCCAGTGCATGTTAGTACTGCATCTGGGTACAAGGCTATGTATGACACAGAATCAGTACAAGTATGCGTATGACACACAATCGCTAAACAAAACATCAGTAAACAAAAACACGACCAATGCATGCTAGTACTGCATCTGGGTACAAGGCTATGTGTTCTACATGGAAGAAACAATAGGCATGATTTTACTATTCTAAGCTATCTTCTAAGACATGGAGGTCAACAATGTCAAGAATCTTTGATTTCTTTTTCTTTTTGAGAAGAAAAGAATACTGAAAAACCAAGAGCAGAATTTTTAATGTGAATTCTAAAATGTTAGTTTCTTAAAATACCATACATTATTAGAAGATTTAGATTTTCTATTGATTGCTGTGAAGCAAGATTCTAATAAAATGTCCTTGTCATTAGAACAGGCATAGCAGTAGCTTCATGAGGGCAACAAACACGTTTCGGCATTTAACCCTGACATGATGAATTCATAAACATAGGGGTCACTGAAGTCTGAGGGCTACAGGGCTTAGAATAGTATTTGGCAACATAGTAAGCACGATGTGTTAACTGTTATTATTTATTATGATCATTTGCTATTCATTGCTCCTGGGCTTCCACCTGCTTCAGAACCAGTATTGTTTTTTCCCACAAGTACCTATTACATGACCGTCTTGCTACTGGTTTTCTAAAGTGTACGTAGAATGTTTCCCCTACCCACAAAGGAGTGGGGTTGGGATAAAAGTGTACTAGCACAAAAGTTATAACAAGCTTCTTACTTTAGTGATCAAAGACTATTGGTCTCCAAGTCATTGTGAGATGACTGGAGGAAAACATCAACTTTAACAGAAGGAAAATTAGAAGGCCACTTAAACCTCACCATTTGCCTCTAGTTACTTTTAGCTAAAGGTATTATTGTTGCTGTCAAGTTTGAGGGCTGCTGTTTGAATTCTCCTATCGAACATTCCATCTCTAAGTAAAGATCAGCATTGCCCAAATCAACTACATACCAGAAAATCAGTATTTATAAGAATGGTGAGGATGTGATCCCGCAGAATGTGGAAGTTATGGAACAATATCATATATAACCCATGCAAGTAAAATTCTGCTGAAGACAATTTAAAAACAGGTGGAAACAGTACATCAACAGGGAGGTGTCGAACTTTCCAGCTGGATTCAGAGGAGGACATGGAGTGAGCAATAACACTGCCGATGTCAGATGGATCTTGACTGAAAGCAGAGAATTCCAGACAACATGTTTACTTGTGTTTCACTGACTATGTAAAGACATTCAACTCTGTGGACCACAATGAATTATGGATAGCATTTTGAGGAATGAGAATTCCAGAATACTTAATTGTGCCCATGCAGAACCTATACAAAGACAAAGAGGCAGTCATTTGAACAGAACAAAGGCTACTGGGTGATTTTTTTTTTAAATCAAGAAAGTTGTGTTTTACTATAATTATTAAATCTGTAAGCTGAGCAAATAATCTGAGAAGCTGGGCTAAAGGAAGAAGTGGAGGAAGACTTATGACCAGCCTTCTTATACGGTGGGCTGACATAGGAACAAACAAGTGTGTCTTGAAGGAAGTCACGTCAAAGTATTCTTTGGAGGCAAAAATGGAGAGTCTTGACTGTACATACTTTGAACGTGTTGTCAGGAGAGACGAGTCTTTGGAGAAGGACGTCAAAGAGGAAGACTTCCAGCAAGATGGCTAACACAGTGACCACCACAAGGGGCCCCACCACGGCCTCTGACCGTGACATGGCGCAGCAATGGGCAGTGTTTCTGTTCCGTTGTTGCGATTGTTGCATCGTATTTGATGTCTTTTAACAACAACAACAAAACGACTATCTTCATGGGAGTTGATCACCATGTCTTTTCACCCACTGATGGGTTCAAACCACAGATCTTTTAAGTTAGCATACCAGTGGTTACGTATGGCTCAACCAGGCTATCTTTATGGATGGCCTACAGCCATCCTACAGCCTACAGCACAAGAGAACCACTGAATTAGTGATAGATGTTTGATATGTTTTTAGAACCACTTCTATTATGTGGGAAACGAGAGCTAGAAGAGTAACATCCATAAGAAAAGAGAAAACAGACATGGTTCTTCTCACCCTCTGGCTCCGAACTCCTGCAGACCTTTCGCGTCTTCAGCATGTTGGATAGCTCCAGAAATTTAAAAACATGTATAAAGGCATTGGTATCTTGTTGGAGAAGCTTAAGAAATTCATAATTATTAGACATGGCCCACTGGGTTGCCACCTGGAGGTACAAGAGCTTTACCGAGGCTTGATGGGAAACATTTATTAGCTTCCTGTCAAAGCCTTTTAGATGATTTTGGCTTGAAATTCTCACAGTCTGCCTGGGTTTGTCAACATAATTTATTTTAATTTACCCTGAATGCTCATCCCTCTGGGTGGTCAAATTCAATCTTCCTTTAGAAACCAAATTCACTGTCATCGAGTAGATTCTGACTCACAGTGACCCTATCGGACGGAGCAGAACGGCCCCTTTGGATTTCCAAGGCTGTGAATCCTTCCAGGAAGAGAAAGCCTATCTTTCTCCGAGAGTTGCTGGTGGGTTCGAATTGTTGATCAAGTGGTGAGCAGCCCAATGAGTTATGCCACCAGCTCCCCTAGTCTTTTAGCTGCCTGCAAAGTTATTTATTCCTTTTCATTCATTCATGAATGTAAAAAATTTTATTGTGAATTAGGCAGAAGGTTACAGAATAGTTTCAGATTCATATTCAACCATTCACACTTTGGTTTCATCTCATTCGTGGTAATCCCCCCAATGGATCGCATTACTTTTCCCACTTCCTCCTTGTTTTCCAGTTTCCAACCCTCCTTACTTCTCAACCTTCCAAACGTTGTCCTTGTGTAAATGATGCCCTTTAGTTCTCAAGTGCTTGCTTATTCTAAGGCATGCATACTTCACTAGTATTCTTGTTCCCTACAAGGAACGATTTAATATTTGGCTGAACACTGCGCCATGGTGGTGAGGTCCGTTCCCACTTGAAGGGTAACTAAGGGCCATTGCCTCCAGGGTCTCTCCAGTCGTTATCTGAGCAGTAAGCCTGGGCCGTTGTGCAGTTTTTAGTTTTGTTTCATATTTCTCTCCCTCTACATCCAGGATCTTCTAATGTGATCTCTTTCAGGGCAGTCCGTAGTGGCAGCTGGGTATCAGACATAATTCATTCTTGTATTTAACAAACTTGTGTCGAGGGCCGACAGGTACTGTGGTAAGCTTTAGTTGTACAAAATCCAAGACATGCTGTCACTTTACTCAAGACGTTTACATTGCAGGTCTAATGGCAGAGAAGGAAATGCACAATTACATCACAGTGTATCAATAAACCGATAGCTATTTATTCTATTCCACTGCTTGCCAGATACTCTAAAGCCCATTTCAATATCTCAATTTCTTGGCAAGATAGCTGTCAGCACCACACTTTCCTAAGAAAATTGAGCTTCAAGAGGTTAAATACATTTCTCAATGTCACCTAACTTCTAAATTGACAAGGCTATAATCCAGACCTGTTCTTCTTAAAGAAGTCTTGTGTAGCAGATTTACTCAAAGCAATGCATGGCTCATCTCTTGACTGCTACTTCCATGAATGTTGATTATGGATCTAAATGAGATGAAATCTTGACAACTTCAATTTATTGCTCTATGGTGTCAATTTTGGTTTTCTCTTTTTTTATTAATCATTTTATTAGGGGTTCATACAACGCTCATCACAATCCACACACACAATTGTGTAAAGCACATTTGTTGTATCGATGCCCTCATCATTCTCAAAACATTTCCTCTCCACTCAAGCACCCAGCACCAGGTCGTCATTTTTCCCCTCCCTCCCTGCTCCCCCCTCCCCCCTCCCCAATGTGCCCTTGATAATTTAGATTGTTATTTGTCATATCGTGCCCTGTCCTGGTTTTCTCTTATAAAACAAAGGCAGTGGGTATATTACAGAGCAAGCAAACTTCTTGATCATCATGTTGAGAAATGGCTGTGCGCCCCTCAAAGAAGGGCACTGGACATGCTGCTTGAACCTTCACAGCCCTGGCAATAGCCCAACTTGTCCATCAGGCACACCTCACTATACCTCTTCTGAGCCTCTCCTTCCAGAGTTTCATCCTATCGTTTATTCCCAATGCTCTTCACCCACATTTTACAAATTCAGGTCTGTTTTGATTTTGCTGCATTGGCCGCATCTGAACTAACTCAAAGCCTTGCTTATTCCTTATAACAAAGAGTGTGTACCTGTTTTGAAGTTGTCTAATCAGACCGGAGAAGCCTGGGAAATTGTCCAAAGGACATTGTCCCAGAACTGGTCTTGAGTGAGCAATAGGAGCTCCTCAAGCAATCAAACGTGAGAGTGGGATAGGACTTAGAAATCACAGACATTATCCTATAAAAACAGAACTTTTAGTACAGGGGTTCAGTCTGGCGGAAACCACACTAGAACACAGAGAAGAGAGGCAAGAGATGGGAGGGGGCTGGGAGGTGAGGACCGGGTCATGAAAGGCTTTGTGTGTATTTGGTAGGTGGCAGAAAAAGTGCTGAAGAGCAAAGATGTTATTCTGAGGACTTAGCTGTGCCTGACTCCTTTTCCAATAGCCTCATATGCATGCGAAAGTTCCACACTGACTGAGGAAGACGGAAGAATAGATGCATTTGAATGATGGTGCTGGTCAAGAATACTAGGATTCATAGTATAGACTTCATACATAGACTTCCAAAAGAATGAAAAAGTCTGTCTTGGATGAATTATAGTAAGATTGCGCCTTCTAAGAGAGGATGGTGCAACTTTGACTCTCACACTTTGGGCATGTGGTCAGGAGAGGCCAGTCCCTGGAGAAGGACCTCCTGCTTGGTCAGCCGAAGGGTAGCAAAAGTGAGGAAGACCCTTGATGAGATGGCTGCAGTGGCTGCAGCAATGAGGGCGATCACAAGAACGAGTATGCAGATGGGGCATCCTGGGCACCGCATCCCTCTGTTGTTCACAGATAGGGTCGTTATGAGGCTGAACAGACTTAAGAACACCTAACAACAAATACCAAGACGTGGCACGAAGTTTACGGCAAGCAATGCCCCAATTAATTCATAGAAAACCCCATGCTCCTGTTTTTATCCCACTTTAGAGGAATCTAACATTGAGAGAAAAGAAATTAAATTACTGTCCAAGGTTACACGGCTAGTAAATTACAGAATTAGATACAAATTCTGTTTCCAAAGTCACGTTAACATTCTAACTTTTAGAATAATTAATCCAGAAAATGATGGATTGGAGATAGAAAAGACTGCAAGCTATTGAGGGGATTCAAGTATAATACAACAGGGGTGCAGATACTTGCAAGCAACGGTTCTCAACCTTCCTAATGCTGCGACCCGTTAATACAGTTCCTCATGTTGTGGTGACCCCAAACCATAAAATTATTTCGTTGCTACTTCATAACTGTCATTTTGCTAATGCTATGACACGGGTGACCCCTGAAAGGGTCGTTCGACCCGCAAAGGGGTCACGATTCACAGGTTGGGAACCGCTGCTCTAGAATCTGACTGCTTAATAGAAAGAAACCCTATCATTTGAGCCACATGTGTAATAATCAATTTTCTAGTAGTTACATTAAAAAATCAAAAGGAACAGGTGTAATGAAAATTCATGATATATTTTATTTAACCCTATTGAGGTAATATTGAATGTTTATCTCCATGTGTACCAGTGTGGCAAAAAGAAAGTAGGAATCTGACAGATACCAGGATGTCTAGTATAGATCATCGCCACAAGAATTATTCTGACATGAACAGTATGATTAAAAGACATTTGAAGGGAAGTACTTGGTATTCTCTAACCCTGACCACCCTGAATTTATTAAACCCTCTTTAAACCTATTTATCACGAGTCTAACATTCACACGAAATGCCACCAAATCTCATCATCCCTCAACTTATAAATGATGAGACAGGACCATGATTTAAGTTCCTCAACACTTTGTCAATATTCATCCCACTCCACCCTGGTGTAGCAACTAAGAGTGGAGAACTCCAATTCTTTAGGAAATGTTTAAAGTGAACTGGATAAAGTATCTAACAAATAATTCAATGTATTCAATATTCCCTTGGTGGTCTGCTTCCTTAGGCAGTGCATTACTTTCTATTTCAAATATGTATTTATGTGGATATATATATTTCATACATCAATACATGCACTACCTTTTTCCCTGCTAACAAAGACATAAAAGAATCAGTAAATGTAACGACAGGTATTTGCTGGCCAACAGAAGCAGGGTCAAACGAGAAACATAAAAGAAACGCTGTGCACGGAGGGTTTTATTTTCACCGTAAGGAGCTCCTTGGCTATTTCGAAGCGTGTTATTTTGCTGTCAGTTCTCTATCTTTGTTTTTCGTTTATTTTTACTTTTCTTTAGGTGCCAGATTAGGTCCCTGGACAAAGAATTGTTATGTGATGTGCTTTTGAGCTGCAGAAAGCACGCTTCTGAAGGCATGATTATGCTCTTCATCCTGGTGTGAAGCTACTGGGTGTGGAAATTTCTCTGAGAGAGCAATCCGAAGTGAACTGGTGACTCCCACGGGGCTTTCAGGACATCAGCGCGCCGGGGTGGATTAATGAGAACATGGGACTTCTTTGCACACCTGGAGCTCTATGAGTGGTTGAGGGTAACATCATCCCGATAACAATAAGTAGATAAGCGAAATATTATTTTCTCGAGAAAAGTATTAAAATATGGCTCATTCTTCTTGCCGATCATAGTGAATCACTCCGCTTTTAGTCCGGCACACTGCTGAAGCAAGTTAATCACCTGGAAATTCACCGACAATCAGTTATCATCAAATTCTCATTTGAGACACAGGCCATTTGCCCCCAAGAACAAGGCCATCATATTATATACCCATAATTTATTGCTTCTGAAGGGGTCGGTGTCTGGGGCTCAGCCCTGCAAGAAGCAATCTAGCACCCTAGGAGTTAGAATTATCTCTTTACCAGCATTTCTAAAGGGAGATATCAAACTCATTTAAACTAGGGTCTTTTCTGATTATTAAAGGTAATCCATCCACTGCAAAGCAGTCTTTAAAAGTGAAAAAGGAAATAAAATCTCTTTTAATTTCCTTACTCAGAGATCACAAGTCTCGGCACCCAGGCACATATCACACCTTCACAATAGCTGACCTGAGAGCCCGAGAGCTGGCAAGAGGAGGCCAGAAAAGAGCCTGGAAATCCACCAGCGGAAACGGAAACTCTGCAGGTCAGTGGGGGCTGCTGGGAAGTCAGCAGACTTCCGGAGACGGGTGTTCAATTCAAATGCCAACAACCAGAACACACAACGTTTGGTCAACTTTTCTAAAAATAAATTGAGTACGCTATTTGCTTACAAGCAACTTATACAGTCATGTTCACACACAGTAACTTGAAAAGTAAAATTTAAAAATCATACTCCTTTTGTACCTGTGAGCTATTTTTAGAAAACGGTAAGAAGGGTTAACTCTATAAGCCTGAGAATATCACCTCCAACTATGTCAGGTCTTTTTTTCCCAAGCAACTAACACATGCTTTCAACGTGAAAATGACAAACTCCATTTATAGCTCATACTTTCTCATTATCTCCCACTAGAGAAGGTAAGCGACTCTTCCTATTTCACTAGGGAGCTTAAAGGTTTTATCTTTTCTTTGTTAGCAAGTACAAAGACAAATATGATTTGGGTTAAAAATAACCCCTTTAAACTGCTACCACAGCACATATTTATTCTGGCCACCTACTATGGCGCATTCACCACACTCTATCTCAGAGGAGTATTTTCTTACCTATTTCGAATGTACTTGACATTTAATTCCATTGAATGAGCTCTTGTCTCTGTTCACTAAAGCAGAGATGAAAGAAGAAAATAAGATGCCTCCATGGTCACACCTTATTTTATTAGTGGGACACCTCCTGGTTAACCTTTCGATTATGCCTGAGGCTCCTCTCCAGAGCCCCTCCATCATGGAAAGAAAACGGGAGGGAGCAAGAAAGCCATGTGCAAATGAAGTGCTTAATCAAAGAGAAAAGGACGGAGAACGGGAAAGAAGTGAAGAAACGGCGAGAAGGGAATAGGAAAATGTAGAGATGGCTGCAGTCGGGCATGTTACATGCGCACGGAAGCAGCAGTCAAGCAATCCAGTGCTGTACTGCACTGGGTCAAACGTGCTCAAGAGGGAGGACGTCACTTTGAGGATGCGCGTGGGCCGGCTCAAGCCAGGTGTTTTTGATTGCCATTGATGCATGTGGATGTGGAGGGGCACGTTATTGTTGTTGTTAGGTGCTATGGAGTTGTTTCCGACTCATCGTGACCCTACGCGCAGCCGAATGAACCACCACCTGTGCCAGGCTCACAATGGCTCTTAGGTTGGAGACCACTGTGGCAGCCACTATGCAAATCCTCCGTGTCCAAGACCGTTCTCATTTTTGCTGTCCTTCTTTACTGAGCCTGGCCTCCTTTTCCAGGAACTGGCCCCTCTTGATAACATGTCCTAAGCACACAAGACCAGGTCTCACTATCCTTGTCTCGAGGAGCAATTTAGCTGTACTTCTTCCGAGACAGAGCCATTTATTTTCACTCTTTTTTGGCATTCCATGGTTGTTTCAATATTCTTCACCAGCACCACAGTTCAAATGCATAGATTTTCTCCTGTCTTCCTTATTCAATATGCAACTTTTACAAGGACATGAGGTGATGGAAAAATACCATGGCTTGGGTCAGTGCACCTCAGTCGTCCAAGTAACATCCTGGCTTTCCAGCACTTCACAGAGCGCTTGTGCAGCAGATTTACCTAATGCATGGCAGTGTTTCATCTCTTCACTGCTGCTTCCATGAGCCCTCCTAGTGGAAGAATAAGGAAGAACAAAGAACGGATGCATTTGAATTGTGCTGTTGATGGAGAATAGTGAAAATACCATAGACTGCCAGGAGTACAAACAAGTTTTTCTTGGCAGAAGTGCAGCCAGAACGCTCCTTAGGATTGAGGTTGGCTTGACGTTTTCCTCACATACTTTGGGCATGCTCTCCGGAGAGACCCGAGGAAGGACATTGTGCTTGGGAAAGTAGAAGGTTGGGAGAAAAGAGGAAGACCCTCAATGACATGGATTGACACAGTGGCTGCAACGATCGGCTCAAATCCAACAGCAATTGTGAGCCTGGGGCAGGATCAGGCAGAGTTTCATTCTGTGGTACACAGGGTTGCTATGAGTTGGACGCAGAAGGAACCAGCAGGTTCCAAAAAGTTCCTGGGAAAATTACAGCAGGACGTTAGATCCTCCGCTGGCCTTCCGCTGTCTCCCAGCTTCCTGGGGCTGTGGGTCTGCTGTCTGTGGAGCGGATACACGTTTTCCCATTTCTTTCTTAGTGTTATTCTTCATAAATCTTATTTCTTTTCTGATGATATGGGCACTCCACTTAATACTGGCATCCTCAGTGATTTTTGTTGTTTACAAGGGGCTCCTGGACACAAATGACCGGCACAGTGGTTTGACAGCTTGCTTGACTTCCTTTACCAAATAAAATATACTACTAGTCAGTAAAGACTGCATCAGTTAGGTCATCCCTACTCTGAAATCTCAGACTCGTATAGTCTTTATTTCAGACAATTAAAAAAAGAAAAGGAAATGTACTTTAGAAAGCCAAACCACTAATCCTTTGACTCCATTTCGGATTCATTGTTTCAATAAATTATTAATAGAGAATACCAGGGGCAGTAGAGTCTGATCTCTTATTTCCTTGATCCTGTAAATGAATCTTTCACATATAAATATGGAAAGGTCCTGGTTTTTTAATGATTCACACTATCTCATGTGATGCTACCCTTGGCTTTAACTCCCTGAGCTGTAACTTGATAGGGGTTCTGCATGATAATCTGATGGGTGAAGGTCTCCGTGTTCCACTACCTCTCAGAGGACTCCCTCTGTGTCTTTCTTCCTCATGCCTCATGTCCCTGTTGGCATCATGACTCAACTCATCTAAGAAATACCTTCTGAGGAGTCATCACCATCCCTCCTGCTCTCTGCTGTGCTGGACACCCCTGCTCTTATTATTGTTTTCATTGCGCTGGAGGGGAAACACCTGTGCCATTGAGTTGTCATTTGTCAGCATGTTCTCTAGCCCCCTGGGAACATCAGAGCTGGTGACACAACAGCTTCCAAAGTCTTCTGCGATGCTCAGAACACATGTGTTAGAAGGATCATCTGTTTCAGCAAAACAAAGAATCCTCCTTGGCTTTGTAATTGCTTGGAGGATGAAGCCAGTTCTTAAGAAAACTTAATTATTTTGCTGCAAGTTTTCCTTTTTTTAAAGCTATTTGAACACGCTCTCTCTGAATCTTTCTTAAGTCTCTGCAACTCCAGGTGATACAGCAGAGAAATTTCCTTTTTCTTTTTTCCCCCTTCATCATCGTTCATTTTTCTATTGAGGTATAATTCAGCCACAGTGAAACATACCACTGCCAAAGCCACTGCTCAATCTTCTCCCACAGAGAAGCCAGTGGGCTTGGGTCTCTGAACTTGCAGTTTGTAGTCCAACCCGTACTCACACAGGTCTCAGAGGACAGCTTTAGTTCGGTGCTTACCAATGCGCTTCTATACAACCTGTATCTTCTCAACGTGTTAGCCACGTCCATCATCCTAGTTCCATCCTGGACTCCCGGAACAACCATTTATTTCTATCGCTTTAGAAATGTTGCTTATTCTAGATTTTATAGGACATGGCATCATCAAAGCATGTACTGTTTCAGAGATTCATTCATGTAGTGGCGATCACCGTCATTCCCTTTTACTGCTGAGTAGTATTCAAGTGTATGTTTACACAACAGGTTTGTGTGTGCACGGGGGCTGGGGGGTTGTTTTCAGTTTTGGAATAGTGGGTATTTTTTTTAACCAACATTTCTCTCCAAAACCCAAAGCCCACAGTCATCGAGTCTGTTCTGGCTCATAGAGACCCCACAGGACCGTGCAGCACTACCCTGTGGCCGTTCCTAGGTTGTAAATCTCTATAGAAGCAGATGACCATACCTTTCTCCAGCAGAGCAGCTGGGCTCAAACTGCTGAACTTCCAGGCAGCAGTTAAGCATGTAACCACTGAGCCATCGGGGCTCCTTGATCTCTCTCCAAGCATGTGAGCTATCGGTAGTGTTTAACTCATACCAAAATATTTTCATTCACAAAAATGAACAATACAAGTGTGGGATGTACAAACAGTAGCTGCATAAAAGAAATGTTAACGTGCAAAAACATATGTGTGGCTGTTTACATTCCTGCTAAATATAGTTCCATAAAGTTTGTATTCCCATCTATTTCCTGCAGGGCGGTGGATGGGCTCTGTCTATATGACCACGGCACTGCCGGCAATCATCCGTGGAGCAATGATATTAAACAGAGTTGATAAATAGGGAGTTGTCTGCAGGGCTGAAAAACTGGTGTGGCTTCCTCCACACACACTCTTCCTCCCTTGGGTTCAATGACACACTTGACTAGAGGAAACGTCTCTGCGGTCCAGCTGCGTGTGGTCCAGCAACAGTGCAACAGAGCATGGAGAAGAAGCCTCTTTCATGAGTGAAATTCCCAAGCCTATGCTGCCATGAAGGGGTGTGTTGTTCTTGTCATTGGTAACTTGACTTCTCATCTTCAACAGAAGCAGCTTTGGGGGAGGGGGGTGAATAAAGGCCCCAAGAGGTCTGGGGAAAATCCAGCAGAAGGAACCTGCACCCTGCATCTCAGGGAGGCGGGTGGATGGCTGCGACATGATGGAGGCACAGAGAATAGCATCACACAGGGGCCCAGGGGCCCAGCACAGGAGCAGCAGAACCATTTCCATGTCCTCCAACATGACTCCAAATGGGCTGCTAACGCCAAGGTCTGAGGTTAGAACTACCAGCCACTGCATGGGAGCAAGACCAGATTCTCTCCTCTAGTAAAGAGTTACAGTCTCAGAAACACACAGGGGCAGCTCTCCCTTGACTTATGACTTGTAGGGTCACTATGCGTCGGAATTGACTCGATGCCCGTGAGTTTGGTTTTTGACCTTGAAGGAGTGGTTAGGACAGGGACTGAAGCTGCCTGTATGGACCAGTGAACAAGAATTAGATGAGTTGATGGAGTAACCAATGGATACCTGATAGGGGAACCAGATTGCACCCTCAGGGGTGGATGACCAGTAAGCAAGCTAATCATGGGCTTACTGTGCTTATTTACAGATTAACCTATGCTTTCCCTGTTTCCTGGGTGCTCCATCCCTGTCAGATATTGAAAATTTGAAAGGAGGCTTTGATTGTGTAAGAAACTGCTGGGTGGTGCAGATTAGAAGCAGAATTTCTGATGTAGTCCTGCTTTTGCAATTGTACTCGCTGCTGTGGCGTCCATTCTGTCCTAGAGGGCAGAGAAGAGCTTCCCCGTAGGGCTTCTGGGGGAGTCGATCCTTAGGAAACTGCCCATAGGGTCCCCAAGGTTAGCAACCCAACACTTAACCCACAGTGCCACCAGGCCTCCTGTTTTTTGTTTGTTTTGGACTGAAACTCACAGTCATGGAGTTGATTCTGGCTCATAGAGACCCCGGGACAAAGGAGAATTTCCCTTGAGGGTTTCCAAGACAGTAAATCTTTATGGAGTAGAAAGCCTCATCTTCTTCCTTCAGAGCCGCTGGTAGGTTTGAACTGCTGACCTTGTGATTAGCAGCCCAACATGTGATCCACTAAGTCCACCAGGCTCCCTTTCAAGTTCTCCAAAACTTAGCTATCTCATTAGTGAAAAGGGAGCAGAAAATTTAGAACTGCCTGAATTGGTAGTTCTGCCAGCCTGATCAAAATGCAATAATAAGAAGAAATTAATTTGGGCTGTGGAGGGATAAAGGTCTCTGAAGAGCTCCAAAAAGGTTTGTCCTCTGCTGCTAATTGAAAGGCTAGCAGTCTACACCTTGTGTTAATGATGAACAAAGGCCCGGCAATCTTCTCTGAAAAGACTAGAGCCTATGACCCTCAGGTCAATCTTGACCTCTGATTACCTCAGGAGTAGCAAATCACCACTGCCCCACAGGGTTTCTTGGCTGTGACCTTGACAGAGTAATTTGCCAGGCCTTTCCTGTCTGCTGCACTGGGAGGTTTGCAGATGAAGGCAAACGACTTGTGCCTCCCAGGCTCCATAACTTAACAGCATGGAAACCTCCATGCACGGCTTTCCTCTGACATATACGCAGTCGCCGAGAGCTGGAATACACAAGGTACAGTGGCCTTGGTTCGGCTCTGACAGAAGCAAGTTTCATTTTCCTGATAGCCACATTGCTCGGGAGAATTCACGGTGCTACACCTGGAGAAGCATGGATGTTTCCTGGAAGGATTCTGACACCGTTAACACTCCCTACTTTGGGAGAAAGGGACTATGGTGAAGCGCAGGAGGAAGGCTTACTTTTTCATGTTTATATTTGCATATTTGTTAGTGGGGCATGTCATCATGTGCATTTCTTAATTTTTCAGTCAAATTGACTACTTAAATTAAGTTCCTAGACAATGCATTCAATATTGAGCTCACATAAAAATAATATTTCTTGGTTCTGTTTCAATCGCTGTCTTAATTTCTCTTTTTCCTTGCCTTAAAAAGTTACAAATTACATAATGCATATGAAACTTCCAGAACGCGCCCCCCCCCATCCCTGGGAAAACGATCCTCATAGAAGGAGCATATTTTTCCCTTGTGAGAAATTATTTGGTGAGTCATGGGAATTGACCCAGGCGCTTAGATTATATCTGGTGGACTTTTAATTACTCTAGTGGCATATGATTATCCGTTAGGCTGCTGACCTCAAGGTCAGCAGTGTGAAATGACCAGTTGCTCCCCGGGAGGAAGAGGAAGCTTTCATTCCTGTGAAGAGTTACAGGCTGGAAACCCACAGGGGCAGCTCGATCGTGTCGAGTTGTGATCACTTTGATGGCAGTGAGTTTGGTGCAAAGATCAGAGAAAATATTTAAAAGGAGGAAAATCTATCTACTTTATTGAAAATACTTCACTGGAGTCTGACTGAACTGCGTGTTGGTTTCTGACTTCTGGGAATTTTAAATGATCTTTCACGGAGTTCCAAGCATTTATTAATAGTTCTGTTGTTGCTGTGGTGAGGCATTGGGCTGCTGATGGCAAGGACAGCAGTAGAAGCAGGACGAAGCAATCAACTCCTCCAGGGGAGAGCGATGAGGCTGTTGGCTCCCAGTCTCGGACACCCTATACCAGGGCACTCACTGTGAGTGGGACTCAAGGGGATAACAATGGACGTGGTGTTCTGGGCAGGGAGTGCTCTCCTATGATTTGGCCATGGTGCTATTTTCATTGATGCGTGTCTGTATTAGTGTTTATCTTCCAAATATAATGAAGAAGGACTTAGGGGCTCCGTCAAATGAATTAGCTGAAGGTTATTTTAATGGCGTCTATTTATGATGCTGCTGCTGATTATAGCTGGGCTTCGAGGGAACAAGTAGTCCAACGTGCAAACGCACCGCCAGAGGAAGGGAGAAAGGGAAGGAAGAAGAGAGGAACAGAGGTCACACGTGCTGCGAAGCTACAAGACCCCAGGCGGAGCGCCAGAGCTTCTGCTCGTGCGCCTGTCTCACCTGAAAGCAATCCGTGAGCGGGGTAGTGGTCCCATTTCACTGATGAGGAAAGGGGACCCAGAGATGGTGCCGCTCTTCACTTTTCTCAGGGCACCCCAATGGCAGGGACTCACTGGGGCGGCGCCCAGACTGGCCTACCCTCAGAGCCTCTGCCATCGTTCGATGACAAAGCCACACCACTCAAGTCACGGGAGTCGCACCTCTTGTGTTTGGTTTGCATCTTATTCTCAAAGAGGCTACGCGACGGGGCTGATGGACAGTACGGGATGAAGTAACATTACCCTGAACACATTTGATAAAAGACAGGAATAGATGCCATTTTAGTTTTTTTAAAAAATGGATTTTTTTGTTGTTGCTTTTTTTTTTTTTTTAAGGAAAAACCATAGCTTAACTAAAGAGGACACAAAATCCATAACTTTGGTCAAGGAAGCATATTTCAGATCAGTCATACAAATGGGTGAAGTAAAATCAATCACACTTTATGGATTTAAAAGAAAAACAACGGGATTTTCACCACATAAAAGTCACATTTTGTATCTGACAGAAAAAATCACTGAGGGAAATAAATTAGCTTGACAGAAATGAATTTGCTTTGAAAGAAACAAATCATTTGATAACATTTCTATCAATGGAATAGGAGCCCTCGCGTGCTCAGTTGGGCTGCAGCCTGCCAGCTGCTCGCTCCTTGAGAGGAAAATAAGGCTGTCTGTCTGTCCCCTAAAGACTGACGGTCTCCGGAACCCTATACAATGGTTCTACTCTGCCCTACAGGGCTGCCAGAAGTGGGCCCTGGCTTGGTGGCAGTGGGTTTGGAGTTTTTGTTGCTTATATTAATGAAGAGGTGCCCTGGTGGCAGCAGTGAGGCATTCCGGCTGCTCACCAAGAGGTTGGTAGTTCAAATGCACCAGCTGCTCGGCTGGATGAAGATGAGAGTCGGCTTCCCTGAAAGACTTAAGCCCTGAAGGGCAGTTCTCTCTTGGGCTCTGTGAGTCAGAAATGACTGGTCTGCCTGAGTTTGGTGTGGGGCTATCTACATTAATGGAATATAAACAAGCAAAATGTCAGAGGTGGAGCGTTTTCATGGATAAAATGTGCGTAGGAAGGTTGTTTCTGTTTTGCCTTTTCTTAATAAGGATTCTCCGTTTATTTTAAGACATTTCTATTGAAGTTATAGTCATAAGAACTAAAGTTCTGACTAAATGGTATATAGACTCTAAGATTCTGTGACTCTGCCTAGCCTGATTTTTTCCCCTTATACTATCTAAATTTATTTCTAGAAAAGACATAGAAGGTCCTTTTTCTAGCACTGAAGCCCCAAGGCTCACTATACAGATATCACCTTCAACACTCAAATGCCCACCGGAAATCAGCTCTCCTTTATCAGAATGCCTATAGCAAGTTACTGAGAATTCTGCTTCACACCAGGAGAAAGATGTGGCGCCTGCTTTCATAAAGATTTACAACCTTTGCCCACCTTTGGGCCATTCTCCTCTGTCCGAAAGGATGGCCGTGACTCAGAATGGACGAAAAGGCAGTGGACCTGGATTTTCTTTACTACACTTAGGAGTTCTCCCCTGGATTATCAATTTTTTTAGTTGTTTTTACTGTCTCCTCTTCAAAAAGATACTTGAGAGGGAAAAAAACCCATATCCCTTATTTATTTGCTACATAGATGGAATAACTGTCAGGAGTTGAACAAGTGAGCAGAAGGAAAAACAGGAAGGAATAGCACATGCTGACATTTAAAGAAGAAATTGTTCTTTTAATCTTGAGTATTGCTTAGACTTCAACGACGACTTATATTGGAGCGTTTCTAATTTATCATGAATTCTCCGTTGTCTATGCAAGGCATCTAATGTCACAGAAAGTCCAAATGTGGATATCCCTCCAAATAGTAGATTTGACTGTAGCTCTGGGTCACCAGAGAGGTCTCTGAAATCAGCAAAAACACGACGAATCTCCAACAAATTCACATAGCAATTTATATATTCGAGAAGATTTTATGGAATTCTGAGTCTTTGCCTTCAAACATCTCCTGCAGTCACCCTAAGCAGGCTTCCAAGGGCAGACTAGAAAACTGTGACCAAAGTCCCAGGTTATTTCAAATAAACCATACCCCTGCTCTCATTTTGTAAACATGCAGTTATTAGCTACATCAGAGCATGCTATTTTCTATGTAAAGAACATGGACCAGTGGGGAAAATGTCTAACAAGTCGTATGGCTTGGAGCAATATGTAAATTCAGTTCCTAGAGATGCCAACAAACGAACATGAGGCGGCTTAGGTTAAGTCCTGGGTTTAACAATTCTCGCAGCACCAAAGAACAGTCTAAGTCCAACTAGCTACTCCTAGAGGGGAATCAGTATTGTTTTCTTTTTTTGCATGAAACAAGCTAATGTGACACGTCTTCCTTTAACTTACCAAATATTTGGATTCAATTCCAGTTGTTGGTAAGAGTCAAAGTCATCTCGCAGAATAATGCTGTCACTATGTATTTCAGCTAAAAAACAAAACAAGAAAGTACTTAGAAAAAGAATTATACCACAACAATAGATACACAAACGTGTACTCAAGCTGCATTTACGAGGAACAACAGTATTTAGAATTGCAACTGCATTTTAAAGGAGTATCTTAGTTGCTCTGTCCCCAAATTACTAAGTGGCCAGCAGGGTAAAACCTTGGTGGTTTAGACACGTGTGGTTGCTATCAGTTGGCACTGAGTTGTTTCCGAGCCTCGCGGACCACACGTGTGTAGAGAACTGTTCCTCCGGGCTTTCAAAGCTGTACTCTGTTCAAATGGCTAGGCCTTTCTTGGAAGGTGTCTCTAGATAAGAGTCAAGCCAAACTCGCTGCCGCTGAGTCAACTCTGACTCCTCACGACCCTCTAGCACAGGGTAGAACTGCCCCCTGTGAGTTTCTCAGACTGTAATTCTCCAAACTGTCTGTCTGGGGGCCAGCATTTGAGCCAAGGGTTCCTGTTCAGACACCTAGAAGTCTAGAACCCAGAGTTCCTAAAGTGAAGGTCAAGGTCAGCAGTAACTTACAAAGACCGGGCTCCCAGCACTTGTCTCTCATGTCTCAACACACACTCTTCCTCCCATGGCTTCCAAGGCACTGCCCAGAACAGATGTGATGCCATTTGGAGCACATTAGGGACAGAGCATCCTGACCATTTATTTTATTTTATTTTTTTTAACATTTTATTAGGGGCTTATACAACTGTCATCCCAATCCATACACACATCAATTGTGTAAAGCGCATTTGTATATCGTTTCTCAAAACATTTTCTCTCCACTTAAACCCCCGACATTAGGTCCTCATTTTTCCCCTCCCTCCCCACTCCCCCCTCCCTCATGAGCACTTGATAGTTTATAAATGGGTATTTTGTCATATCTTGCCCTGTCCGACGTCTCCCTTCACCCACTTTTCGGTTGTCTGTCCCCCAGGGAGGAGGTCACACACAGTTCCATGTAATCGGTTCCCTCTTTCCTACCCATTCTCCCTTTACCCTCCCTGTTTTGCCACTCACACCACTGGTCCTGTAGGGCTCATCCGCCCTGGATTCCCTGGATTTTCAGTTCCTATCTGTACCAGTGTACCTCCTCTGGTCTAGCCAGACTTGCAAGGTTGAATTTGAGTCATGGGAGTGGGAGTGGGGAGGAAACATTTAGGAACTAGAGGAAAGTTGTACTTCTCATCATTCATCCTGACCATTTATAATCAGCTAAAATTGCTGGTATCAAGTGACCTATTTCTTCTCATTCCTATTACCCCATCCTGCTGATTCTTTCATTCCCTAGTTTCATTCATATTTTATTTAATGTGTTTTCTTTTGTTGATTTTGTTTCCCCTCTGAACCACATAAGGGAATTTATCTACATAAATAAATAAGCCACCGAAGAAAGTCATGTTAGGAATCAGGAGACATGGCAGGATGCATTCATGGCTTTAAAAATGTGATCACTGCACTTGAGTTGTCTCACAGATCCACGTGTGAGCTCCAGCAGAACCCTGGGGAGGACGACAGCAAAGAATGACTCCTGAACTCCAGAGAACGTGGTATTTCCCCTAGAGGGGGAGGCAGATAAAAAAGATTTCACGGGCAGTTTATAAGTGTGCTCGTGTCTGTGGCAATACCACAGCTAAGGTTGTAAAATATTCATCTAGTACTTAAAAATATCCTCTCATCTGAGTCCCACAGTTTGCTTTGGAAGTTTATCTCAGGGAATCAAAGTTCTCTGTTCCTTTATATATTTTTAATATATTAAAATTACACATAGAACAGGAGATGGGTAGGGGGACGGTTGGGCAACATGATGAACATAATAAACATCACGGGACTAAAAGTGTAGAAATATGTGCGTATGTATCTGTATAAAGTACATAAAAATTATCATTGGGCTTTTTTTCCCCTGTCATCCTTGAATAAATGGTGCCTTTTGATCTTAAGTGGTTGACTGTACGATCATTACCAACGGCTCTGAAAGGGATCATATTAGAAGGGCCTGAATGGACTGGGAGAAAAATGTGGAACAAAACTTAAAATCATAAAAGTGAGTAGGCTTACTGGTCAGGTAGAGCCTGCTGGAACCCCAAGTCTGATGGCCTTCAGTATCCCTTCCAGTCTAGAACTGAATCTACGATGGCGGCAGCACAAATTTCCGCCAAACCAGAGACAAGTCTGTAACAGCTCAATCACACCTGTGTGGTGTGCACACCTTAGCACGTTCCTTTGCAATCTTGTCAGCACAACTGAAGATACGCTTTTTGAAAAACAAAACAAAACAAAAAAACTAACAGAAAACTGCCAAGACCTGTAGTTCTTTTTCTCAAGGGATATTTTACTCTTTTTAGTGTACCCCCAAATAATCCTCTCACGTTGTCTGGTAATTAAAGTCTCCTCCAAATATCCGGAAGCCCAATTTCACATTCTCTTTGGTGACATCGCTGCCGGTGGCAGGGCAGGCTCTGGCCCCTTTGTACCAGGTGTGCCAGCAGGTAAGCACATAACGAAGTCACTGGGAACCAGTGAATCAGCATGCTTGCAGGGGAATGGCGGCTCAGACGGAGCCTTTGGCAGGAAAGCAGGAAGGCTGTGGATTGACGCTGGCGAGAACGCTGTGATTTATTCAGCGCATGGGAGTGTTTTAATGATGCCTCTCAGCGATTAGCTGCAGTGCCTGGAACGCTACAGGGTGCGGCTCTCTCAGATACCCAACCTGGCGGAGAGGCGGCAAGGCCACTGCGGGCCACCAGCCCGTCTTGGCTGCCAGCAGGCATGCTTCTAAGTGCTCATGTTCCTCTGCCAAAGGAGAGGAGCCCCAAGCTGTAGCATCACATAAAAGTAGAGCTTCTCCAGGCAGATTTTCCAAAGAGAAAAATAAATTAATTGGGTTTATAGGTTGAAAGGAAAAGCCCAGGAGACAAATAACTGACCTATCTGGAGGTCCCACAGTGAGAGACATCTGAAAAGGCTGGAACCAGCGAGCACACAATCTTTCCCTTCCTATTAAGTAGTGTAGTGTAGGGAGTTGCTTGTAAAGCAAGTCATCTGCACTGGCTCACATGAGAAAGTTAACTCTTAAAGACCACTTCTTTACAAAGGCGACGGGTAAGCTGTAGTGATTTCCCCCCATGCTTCTCTCCAAACACTTACATATGACTTACTGTCCACACACAGCAAATACAAATTCACTGAGTCCTGAGAGCAACCTTATGAGGAGCCCTGGAGGTAGGTGGTTAAAGCGCTTGAGTGCCCACTGAAAGAAGGTCAGACGTGTGAATCCACCAAGGGAGAAAAGGGGAGGCAGTCAGCTTCCTTAAAGGTTACAACCCGGGAACCCTTACGGGGCACTTCTCCGCTGTCCTACGGGGTCTCTATGAGTCAGAATTGCCCAATGGCAATGGGTCCTAAGGCAGTGGACAATGGTCCTATAAAATAAGTAGGGTTATGACCTCCATTTACAGATGGGGATACCGAGGCACAGAAAGGTTAAGTACCTTGCAAAATGTCACTCGTGTAATAAGCTTTAAAGGTTAAGATATAGACTCTTTTCAAATATTAAATCTTTAAAACAGTGGTTCTCAACCTTCCTAATGCTGTGACACTTTAATACAGTTCTTCATATTGTGGTGACCCCCCCCCAACAATAAAATTATTTTAGTTGCTACTTCATAACTGTCATTTTACTACTGTTATGAATCGGGTGACCCCTGTGAAAGGGTCATTCAACCCCCAAAGGGTCACGATCTACAGGTTAAGAACTGCTGCTTTAAAACATTCTTTAAAATATATTAAAATATGTACTCTGAACCACTATTTACCCTGCCTCAAGAACTCGGGGTCACTAAATACAAGGCCTTACAAATAATAATAATAATAATGAGAACAAATGAGGTGATTACTTTACGTGGTGCCCATCATAAAAACATTAATGTTTCCATTTAAGCGGGTTCACTAGAGAAATGAGCACATTATTTCTCTAGATTCAGTGACTACTTTATCACATCAGAGAAGGAACAGTGTTTCCTCACTTCCATACCACCTTCCCACACTGCCGAGGAGTGGGATTAATAGAACCTGTGTTACAGCCTTATGACATCAGGATCTTCGACACTCACCTAGCTGAGGGTGCAGAGTGGCCTCTGTGGGAGCTGGACCGAGAGAAACAAAGAGAGAGACAAGGGATCAGCAACATGAGCAGAACCTGGTACCAAGTAATCAAAATACAGTTATAAAATTCAGATTACACCAAACAACTTAAATTTCAGTTGGTTATGAAAACGCTCTTTCTATCTCCCGGGCATGGTTATGTTTCCAGCTATGCTGATAAAAAAACTCCAGGCTGGTGTTTGTCTCACTGCTTCAGATGACACATAGGTTCATATGTACATATTAATAAACTTCATGTCCGTTTTCTGAAGCAAATGCTATGACAGTGTCACAGATGCAGTTATTAGTATTTTTAAGCACAAACATGCAACTGCTCTGAAGTACTGCCCGCTCAAGGGACTCTTAGAGGAAAGAGAAGGCCAAGTAGCTAATAGTCTTGCATTTTTTCACAGTGCGTATTATCTGAGTTTCTAGAGAGTTCTACCAACACTTACTAATGGTTAAGTCCAATTGAAGACTTTTTTAAAAGAAAAGATATATTTGCTCATTATTCAATAATTAAAGACAAAAATGGCAGAATGATATGTTTTCTCACCAATATCACACTGCATATGAACGAGCTAACTTGAAGTAGCAAGGAAAACTGGAAGTTAATTTTGTGGACTGGAAAAGTAAAAGAATTTATGTTGAAATGGAAACTTCTCAAAATACAAATCAGTAATAATGAATTAACCCATTTTTCTAAAATCTAGCAGTAATTGTTTTCATTGTAATTGACAGCATTCTCTAAAGAAACGGCAAAAATTACAAAAGAATTTGAAGAACACCTTGTGGATCTTGATAACTTTTGAGTTACTTTTCATTTCATATAACACCCCTGTGAATCCATGCTAATAACACTGGTTTGAAACATGAGAGAGTGAATTTACTGGACATGGACACATAATAGTTTCAAAATGAACATACTTTGACTACAAATAAAACCAATTTCCAAAGTGATGAATACATTTTGTCAATGTGGACATGAATACTATAGGAAACTGGCTTTTGGACACTCCATTCAGTTATCGGAAAACTTTAAATGTTTAGAACATGTGAGTATCTAAGTGTACTTTCAAATGTGTATTTTTTGAAATCTTAATAATGATCGAGCATGTCCAATAATTACAATAATTGAGATGTAAGATACAAATCAGATTAATCTAAAATATCTCTATAATTCCATTTGTCATGTTTAAATGTTTAATTTTTTGAGTATTTTATTTGTTAAGTAAAATTAATTAACTATACCTCATGCATTTAGATTTGCCTTCGTATGTGGCTACCAGAACTGGACAATGCTGAACTAGAGCTAGCAGAGAAATCTTACCCCTTATCATCCAGGAAGTCATTATCATGAAAAAGACCAAGTCACCCAAGAAAAAAATAGAGGACAAAAAGAGAAATGAGACAATAAGGAAAGGTACATTTAAGGAACTGGTAAGAGAAGTGGAGCTACTAGCAAAGAAAAAGAAAACAAAAATGTGAATTTTCTTATGAAAATCAAGAGAATGTGTGCCAAAAGGGGAGGCACATGTGATCCTAATAAAGTACAAGTATAGGGAGCCTCCCATCACCATCCAAACACTGTGCTCCAAAGAGTCTGGTGATGCACCTGAGGACTCTGGCCTCCTCACTGTGTGCTGACCATCATTGAGAGAAAGGAAGCATGCACCTTAGGGATGAGAGGAGCCCTGCTGGCGGAGTGGGCTGTGCTCTGGGCTGGTAACCACAGGTCAGCGGCTCGCAGGAGAAGGTGAGCTTTGTCCTTCTACAGAGTGAGTCTTAGCAGCCCACAGGGACAGTTCTACTTAGAAGGTTTCCTGTGAGTCAGCATTCACTCAATGACATCGAGTTTTAGAAATGAGGTTGTAAAACTTCAGCTCATTTACTTTGGACATGTTACCAGGAAAGATTACCGTATATACTTGAGTATAAGCAAACCCAAATATCAGCAGAGGCACCTAATTTTACCACAACGGCATTTACAATGTGCTGGAAAAACTCAGCTCATACAAGAATATATATAAATAAATAAATTAATTAAAAATATATATATATATATACATGGTAATCACCAGAAATAGGCTAATGGCTGGAAAAGTCGGGGGTGAAAATGATCATCATAACACTGGCCAGACCAGTAGTCCTGAAGATGTTCCATTTTATTATGCATCATGTTTACTGGGCAGCAACTAAAAGTAACAACACAGAGGGACTAGGGCCAATGGGGATTTGGGGGGGTTTGATTTTACAAGTTCCTAGTCTACCATGCTATTTTACCAAGGGGTTTCTGTGAATTCATGGGATACACTATTAAGAAGAGGGAAATACTGATAAATAAAAAATATGGAACTTCTAAAACAACTATGAAATAGAGTAGTGTGTTAGTCTGGGTAACAAATCCACAGAAACTCTTATCTATGTAAGAGACAGCTTTACATAAAACAGGGGTGTCAAACTGGTGGCCCACGTGCCGTATGTGGCCCCTGAGGTAATTTTTTGTGGCCCACAATGCTCTGAAGTAAAATGTAATGAGGGAATTGTGTGTACAGTATTGCTTCAATCTCCCCTAGTGCTATTTTCTTCATAACAATTTTTTTCTATTTTCATTTTATTTCAGAGCATCATGGGCCACAAAAAAATTATCTCGGGGGCCACATGCGGCCCATGGGCCGCCAGTTTGACACCCTCGATATAAAGGGTAAGTGTATATTAAGAAAGCATCCCAGCCCAGTGCTATCCAAGCCCATAAGTCCAACATTATTAGCCCATAATAGGCCAACACTGATCTACAAAGTCCTCCTCAATCTCACGAAACACATGCAATAACACCGACTGCAAGAGGAAAGTTGAGTCAGTGAACGTGTAAGCATCTCAGCACTGGCAGGGGTCTCCACACGGCTGCTCCAGCACCCAGGGCTGCATCAGGGTAGGTCCATGTGGCTTCTCCTCAGAGATGTCTCACAGGAAGTGAGCCTTGCCAGCTGAAGCAGGGAACTGGCTAAGGCAGCTGCACCCTGGTACAACCATCAGAAAGCAAGAGACCTGAGAACTAAAAAGGTGAGGCTCACCGAGCTATTTATCTCTCTGCCCTTCAATTAATCCCACATGTGTTTATCGGCCAGGTTGGCACAATAAACCTTAGCTATCTCAATCCGTTAAATTGAATGTAGGAGGATTCTGTTGACATTGCAATAATTACCAATTTAAATTATTACTAGCTTGTACAATGATCAGATTTGGACAAAAATATCTGCAGAACAAATGTACAAATGTGCTCAACACAATAGATGGATGTATGAATTGTGATGAGTTGTATGAGCCCCCAATAAAATGATTAAAAAATATAGAGAGACACATATATATGCATAAGTTTCAAGTTGCCAATTGAATTTAATTGACTCTGGTGGTATATGTTAAGATACTTTATTCTAATTTCAAGAAGTTATCTCCATTCATCCATACCATTACTAAATTATTTTAGCATGTGGCTTCTTTCCCTGCTCACCTACATCATAATCATGGGGGCCAGGAGGGGGACACTATTTTTAAAAAGGATCCACTGAATCCGAATCTCTGAGAGTGAATGTGTCGTTTGAAACTCTGCCTGGCAGAGTCTGATGGAAAGACACGATGAGAAATGACTGGTCTTAACCAGACAGCTCAGCCTCTATTTTCACATGTTGAACTATTTCTTTGTATTATGTTAAATTTGTCCTTTCTCCCAAGCAGTTCTTCAAAGCAGTCAATATGGCAGCCCAAGACACCAACCAGTTGGTAACAGATTATGTAATAAATACTGAACTGAATTGAGAGCGACATCTGTTATATTTTATGTTTTGGCAAATGACTACGTGAAGATCCAAATTATGGGAAAATGCCAAACTATACAGTTAAATCATTGTCAAAAATCCGTTAGTATTCTTTATGGTCTAGGACTCTAGGTTGTTCTAACAGTCAATTAACATCCAGCGGGATTTGTGGAACTCAAATTTAAATTGCCTTAGATGAGTTAACACTCATTGCCACTGAGTCGACCCCAACTCATAGGGACCTTTGGAGAGAACTGGCCCCCAGGCGTCCCCAGGCTGTGATCGGTTCGGAAGCCCCTGGCTGCTGATTTCTCTTGTGGAACTGCTGGTGGGCCCCAACGCTCAACTTTCTATTACCAGATGAGTACTTAAACCACTGCACCACCAGGGGTCAAATCCAGTATTTTAAAAATATCCATTAGCTGAGAGAACTTGGCAGCATTTCCTCAAAAGAGGATCATACTTAATGTGCATTAAACTTAAGGAAAGAAAAGGTACACATTTATTTGACTAATACTCGCATGTGTAAGTGTTGGACCTGTGAAGTTCATTTTTAATCATCTCTGAGTAAATGATCATATCTATCTACTTATATGCTATCTGTATTATTTTTCTAAGTTTGTAGGTAATATGCCATCTTTTCCCTATCTATTGGAGTAAATACATTACAGAAGAAGTGGCCTGGGTACAGCATAGCTCAGTATCACTTATTCTACTCTCGGCTGGGTGGTGCCTGCTGTGACTTGTACTAGTGAATATGGATGGATTATTAAATTCTTGAATTGTGTGTATTTGCATAAAGGCCTTTCCTCTTCCTTTCACTACATGCATGCAATGTGTCACCTTCCCACGTGTCTGCACAGTGTGACATCTCTTTGTATGCCTCTCATGCTCCTCCGCCCTCTAACTGGTTCCGACTCATCTTTCTAGGTTGCTGGAATGTTTTTTATCTCCATCCCAGGCCGCTCTGTTACTGATTCTTGACTGTCCCCACCCCATCTCCTACGTTGACTTGGTCCCCGAGTTCCTTTCAGTTTGAAAATGAAAAGCAGACTCCAATGACTATGCAAAGTTGCCAAATGGCTTAAGCCAGGATATTTAGATGATATCAATTTAGGGCTTGGACATAGACAGAAATTATTCTAATAATGGGTTTTGACTTTAAAGACATCTTTAAGAGAAGTGTACCATGTGCATCCCTGCTTTTGATCTGGGCCCTTCCATATTACCTGGTCCTTACCTCAAGAATGTTTGTATTTAGTAGCTTTTTCCCTATGGTAGATGGCACATGGTAGACAACAAGGGAGGAGGTGGGGAAAGGAAACAAAAAAAA